>NC_080792.1:63026290-63337570 GCF_028018385.1 Neofelis nebulosa
ATATCCTATGATTTACTTATAGTTGTCTGCTTTAGAGAGACTCTCCCATATTTACACAAGATTATATGGATAAGAATGTTTAGTGTAGCAACCTGCATAATAGTGAAACATTGGAAATAACTTCTTTTTTCCAGAACGGTGGTTAAGAAGATAAGTCCAAAGCCAAACTGCTTTGATTCAAATTTCAGCTCAGCCATTTACTAGCTGAGTGACCTTGAGCCATTTTCTTAATTTCTCTATAGCTGTTTTTCTCATCTCTAAAAGGGTTGTCACAATAGTTATTGTATTTTAGGGTCATTTTGTGGACTAAGCCACTTAATACAAATAAAGTGCTTAGTGCCTGGAAAATTTCAAGTGCTGGATGAGTGGTTGGTATAGTGGTGGTTTGTTCATTTAATACCACTCTCTCCAACAGTTAAAATGAATAAGCTATTTCTCATATCAGTGGAAAAATCTCAAATATATTCACATTGAGTGAATAAATCAAGTTACAAAAGATATATACTGTATGATATCATGTAATTTTAAAAACACAAAGCAATAGTTCAGATTGTTACAGATATAATAATAATTAATAAAAGTGCAAAAGGGTATAATGCCCATTAACTTCACAGTAATGTTTATCTGTAGGAAGGAAAGAGAACTTCACCTATATTTATAATATTTTTCTTTTTTATTAGTTCATTCATTTTTCAAAATAGAAAGATATGAAACAAGTAAAGCAATGTGTCAGTTTCTATCTTGCCAGTGATGTTAGGTGTCATTATTATTCTTGTATTTATGCATTTGAATTATTTTATAATTGAAAATTTGGGGCGCCTGTGTGGCTCAGTTGGTTAAGCATCCGACTCTTGAATTCGCTCAGGTCATGATCTCCCAGTTCGTGGGTTTGAGCCCCACATCGGGTTCTGTGCTGACAATGAGGAGCCTGCTTGGGATTCTCTCCTTCTTTCTCTCTGCCAGCCTCTCCTCCTCTCTCTCTCTGTCTCAAAATAAATACGTAATTAAAAAAAAATTAGAAAAATTAAGAAAAAATGGGAACTGGAAGCTCTGTGTATACATGTGGGGGGATCTTTTTGTCCAGTGTCCTGGGGGACAGCTTTGGGGTATGACCAGGACTCTAGCACCTTTCAACATCAGACCCGGTGCTGGTAGGTAGAGTTTTTCTCGGAGGCTATTTGTTGGCACCAAAAGAGATCTTCTTCCCTCCTACTGGTATGCTAGTGGTAATGGGAATCTGGTATTGGTGCTCTGTGATAGCCCCCGATAGGTCTGGCCACCTCCACCATCTTCCCTTCATCTGTTTTCCACACAGCATCTAGAGTTATTTAAAATGGACTGCAGATATGTTCAGATTCTTCTAGTGATTTCTCAGTCTCTCTTAGGATCCATCTTATATTCTCATCATCTTGAACCTCTATAGGATCTCTCCCACCTCATCCACTGCATGTCAGGCACCCACTGGCCTCCTTAGTGTACACGGAGCAAGCCATGCATGCATCTGTCTCATGGCCTTTGTACTTGGTGCCTGGAACTCTTATCTCAACTCTCTGGTGGGGCCTTCATTGCATTCAAGTCTCTGCTTCTGTGTCACATCCTCTGACATCCTCTTCTGACTACCCTTCAAAAGCAGAGTCCTGCCACTCTGTCCCATTATTCTATTACAGTTTTCATCAAGTATTACTTGTACTTTTAATATACATTTCTTTCCATAATTTGGCTATTGTTGAAAGTGCTGCTATAAACACTGGGGTACATGTGCCCCTATGAATCAGCATTTCTGTATCCTTTGGATAAATTCCTAGTAGTGCTATTGCTGGGTCGTAGGGTAATTCTATTTTCAATTTTTTGAGGAACCTCCACACTGTTTTCCAGAGTGGCTACACCAGTTTGTATTCCCACTAACAGTGCAAGAGAGTTCTTGTTTCTCCACATCCTGGCCAGCATCTGTAGTTTCCTGAGTTGTTCATTTTAGCCACTCTGACTGGTATGAGGTGGTTATCTCAGTGTGGTTTTTATTTGTATTTCCCTGATGATGAGTGATGTTGAGCATCTTATCATGTGTCTGTTGGCCATCTGGATGTCTTCTTTGGAAAAATGTCTATTCATGTGTTCTGCTCATTTCTTCACTTGATTATTTGTTTTCTGGGTGTTGAGTTTGGTAAGTTCTTTATGGATTTTGGATACTAACCCTTTATCCGATATGTCATTTGAAAATATCTTCTCCCATTCTGTCAGCTGCCTTTCACTTTTGGTTCAGTTTTTAGAGCCCAAATGTCCATCAACTGATGAATGGATAAAGAAGATGTGGTTTATATATACAATGGAATACTACTTGGCAATGAGAAAAAATGAAATCCTGCCATTTGCAACAACATGGATGGAACTGGAGGGTATTATGCTAAGTGAAATAAGTCAGTCAGAGAAAGACAGCTATCATATGTTTTCACTCATATGTGGAACTTGAGAAACTTAACAGAAGACCATGGGGGAAGGAAGGAGGAAAATAGTTTCGAACAGAAACAAAGGCAAACCATAACAGACTCTTAAATTCAGAGAACAAACTGAGGGTTGATGGGGGGGGGCAAAGGAGAGGGGAAAATGGATGATGGGCATTGAGGAGAGCACTCATTGGGATAGGCACTGGGTATTGTATGCAAGTGATGAATCATGGGAATCTACCCCCAAAGCCAAGAGCACACTGTATATGCTGTATGTTAGCTAACTTGACAATAAATTGTATTAAAAATAATAATAATAGGGGCACCTGGGTGGCTTAGTTGGTTAAGCATCCAACTTCGACTCAGGTCATGATCTCACGATTTGTGAGTTTGAGCCCCGTGTTGGGCTCTGTGCTGTCAGCTTGGAGCCTAGAGCCCGCTTTGGATTCTATGTCTCCCTCTCTCTCTGCCCCTCCCCCACTCATGCTTTCCCTCTCTCTCTCTCAAAAATGAATAAAAACATTTAAAAAATTTAAAAAATAAAAATATATACATTTTTGGATATATTTTTTATTGCCTGTCTGCCCTATCAGAATGCCAGCTCCATGGGATCAGGACTTGCCTGTTTGGTTCACTGTTGAATCCCCTAAAACAGTATCTGGCACAAAGTTGCACTGAATAAATATTTGTTGAATCAATGATTGAGAACAGGTCAGAAAGAAGTGTCAGGGGCCACACAGTTGGGCACTTCATCTCTCTACTTTTATCATCATGCTTCCTTGTTTCACTTATTGCCTCTAGTTTAGTGCCCACACATGGGGTATGACGTCTCTGGAGAATAACGCTTGGCCTCTAAGGAGGGAGTTGAAGGAGGAAGGTCTCTTGGCTACTCAGGGTGGGAAAGGGGACTCAGTAGTTAAATCACTCTCTACACATGCTCCTGTTCCCAGTCTCACACCTACCCATTCACTGTCCCCTGCCATTCCTCACAGGTTTTTGCAACAAATTGACTCACTGAATGATCTACCCACCTCTGCGGTGTTTTTCTAAGCTTCATCTCCTTTCTATTCTCCAAAAATCCACTGAGATGCACTGAGCTGGTCTCTTTGTTTCACACCTTGTAGGTTTGCACTTTTTCTAATCTCTTATTATCACTTCAGCAGGACTTTCGAAGGGGGAGCAATAAAAGCACAAGGCTAATCTACTATGCTTAACTGGAAGCCCAAATCTCTTGTCCTACAAACTAGTTTTTAAAGTATATGTAAGGAGTTCAGGAAGATGGCGGCGTAGGAGGACGCTGGGCTCACCGCGCGCCCTGCTGATCACTTAGATTCCACGTACACCTGCCTAAATAACCCAGAAAACCACCAGAGGATTAGCAGAACGGAGTCTCTGGAGCCAAGCGCAGACGAGAGGCCCACGGAAGAGGGTAGGAAGGGCGGCGAGGCGGTGCGCGCTCCACGGACTGGCGGGAGGGAGCCGGGGCGGAGGGGCAGCTCGCCAGCCAAGCAGAGCCCCCAAGTCTGGCTGGCAAAAGCGGAGGGGCCAGACGGACTGTGTTCTGACAGCAAGCGCAACTTAGCGTCTGGGAGGTCATAAGTTAACAGCTCTGCTCAGAAAGCAGGAAGGCTGGAGGACAAAGGGAGGGAGAGCTGCTGAGCCCCCGGACGGCAGAGCTCAGCTTGGCGGGGAACAAAGGCGCTCGCCAGCGCCATCTCCCCCGCCCATCCCCCAGCCAAAATCCCAAAGAGAACCAGTTCCTGCCAGGGAACTTGCTCGCTCCGCGCAAACACCCAACTCTGTGCTTCTGCGGAGCCAAACCTCCGGCAGCGGGTCTGACTCCCTCCCGCTGCCACAGGGCCCCTCCTGAAGTGGATCACCTAAGGAGAAGTGAGCTAAGCCTGCCCCTCCTGCCCCCGTGCACCTTGCCTACCCACCCCAGCTAATACGCCAGATCCCCAGCACCACAAGTCTGGCAGTGTGCAAGTAGCCCAGACAGGCCATGCCACCCCACAGTGAATCCCGCCCCTAGGAGAGGGGAAGAGAAGGCACACACCAGTCTGACTGTGGCCCCAGCGGTGGGCTGGGGGCAGACATCAGGTCGGACTGCGGCCCCGCCCACGAACTCCAGTTATACACCACAGCACGGGGGAAGTGCCCTGCGGGTCCTCACCACTCCAGGGACTATCCAAAATGACCAAACAGAAGAATTCCCCTCAAAAGAATCTCCAGGAAATAACAGCCAATGAACTGATCAAAAAGGATTTAAATAATATAACAGAAAGTGAATTTAGAATAATAGTCATAAAATTAATCGCTGGGCTTGAAAACAGTATACAGGACAGCAGAGAATCTCTTGCTACAGAGATCAAGGGACTAAGGAACAGTCAGGAGGAGCTGAAAAACGCTTTAAACGAAATGCAAATCAAAATGGAAACCACAACGGCTCGGATTGAAGAGGCAGAGGAGAGAATAGGTGAACTAGAAGATAAAGTTATGGAGAAAGAGGAAGCTGAAAGAAAGAGAGATAAAAAAATCCAGGAGTATGAGGGGAAAATTAGAGAACTAAGTGATCACTAAAAAGAAATAATATACGCATAATTGGTATCCCAGAGGAGGAAGAGAGAGGGAAAGGTGCTGAAGGGGTACTTGAAGAAATTATAGCTGAGAACTTCCCTGAACTGGGGAAGGAAAAAGGCATTGAAATCCAAGAGGCACAGAGAACTCCCTTCAGACGTAACTTGAATCGATCTTCTGCACGACATATCATAGTGAAACTGGCAAAATACAAGGATAAAGAGAAAATTCTGAAAGCAGCAAGGGATAAACGTGCCCTAACTTATAAAGGGAGACCTATAAGACTCGTGACTGATCTCTCCTTTGAAACTTGGCAGGCCAGAAAGGCTTGGCACGATATCTTCAGTGTGCTAAACAGAAAAAATATGCAGCCGAGAATCCTTTATCCAGCAAGTCTGTCATTTAGAATAGAAGGAGAGATAAAGGTCTTCCCAAACAAACAAAACTGAAGGAATTTGTCACCACGAAACCAGCCCTACAAGAGATCCTAAGGGGGATCCTGTGAGACAAAGTACCAGAGACATCACTACAAGCATAAAACATACAGACATCACAATGACTCTAAACCCGTATCTTTCTATAATAACACTGAATGTAAATGGATTAAATGCACCAACCAAAAGACATAGGGTATCAGAATGGATAAAAAAACAAGACCCATCTATTTGCTGTCTACAAGAGACTCATTTTAGATCTGAGGACACCTTTAGATTGAGAGTGAGGGGATGGAGAACTATTTATCATGCTACTGGAAGCCAAAAGAAAGCTGGAGTAGCCATACTTATATCAGACAAACTAGACTTTAAATTAAAGGCTGTAACAAGAGATGAAGAAGGGCATTATACAATAATTACAGGGTCTATCCATCAGGAAGAGCTAACAATTATAAATGTCTATGCGCCAAATACCGGAGCCCCCAGATATATAAAACAATTATTCATAAACATAAGTAACCTTATTGATAAGAATGTGGTCATTGCAGGGGACTTTAACACCCCACTTACAGAAATGGATAGATCATCTAGACACACAGTCAATAAAGAAACAAGGGCCCTGAATGATACATTGGATCAGATGGACTTGACAGATATATTTAGAACTCTGCATCCCAAAGTAACAGAATATACTTTCTTCTCAACTGCACACGGAACATTCTCCAAGATAGATCATATACTGGGTCACAAAACAGCCCTTCATTAGTTTAAAAGAATTGAAATTATACCATGCATACTTTCAGACCACAATGCTATGAAGCTTGAAATCCACCACAGGAAAAAGTCTGGAAAACCTCCAAAAGCATGGAGGTTAAAGAACACCCTACTAACGAATGAGTGGGTCAACCAGGCAATTAGAGAAGACATTAAAAAATATATGGAAACAAACAAAAATGAAAATACAACAATCCAAACGCTTTGGGACGCAGCGAAGGCAGTCCTGAGAGGAAACTACATTGCAATCCAGGCCTATCTCAAGAAACAAGAAAAATCCCAAATACAAAATCTAACAGCACACCTAAAGGAAATAGAAGCAGAACAGCAAAGGCAGCCTAAACCCATCAGAAGAAGAGAAATAATAAAGATCTGAGCAGAAATAAACAATATAGAATCTAAAAAAACTGTAGAGCAGATCAACGAAACCAAGAGTTGGTTTTTTGAAAAAATAAACAAAATTGACAAACCTCTAGCCAGGCTTCTCAAAAAGAAAAGGGAGGTGACCCAAATAGATAAAATCATGAATGAAAATGGAATTATTACAACCAATCCCTCAGAGATACAAGCAATTATCAGGGAATACTATGAAAAATTATATGCCAACAAATTGGACAACCTGGAAGAAATGGACAAATTCCTAAACACCCACACTCTTCCAAAACTCAATCAGGAGGAAATAGAAAGCTTGAACAGACCCATAACCAGCGAAGAAATTGAATCAGTCATCAAAAATCTCCCAACAAATAAGAGTCCAGGACCAGATGGCTTCCCAGGGGAGTTCTACCAGACGTTTAAAGCAGGGATAATACCTATCCTTCTCAAGCTATTCCAAGAAATAGAAAGGGAAGGAAAACTTCCAGACTCATTCTATGAAGCCAGTATTACTTTGATTCCTAAACCAGACAGAGACCCAGTAAAAAAAGAGAACTACAGGCCAATATCTCTGATGAATATGGATGCAAAAATTCTCAATAAGATACTAGCAAATCGAATTCAACAGCATGTAAAAAGAATTATTCACCATGATCAAGTGGGATTCATTCCTGGGATGCAGGGCTGGTTCAACATTCGCAAATCGATCAACGTGATACATCACATTAACAAAAAAAAGAGAAGAACCATATGATCCTGTCAATCGATGCAGAAAAGGCCTTTGACAAAATCCAGCACCCTTTCTTAATAAAAACCCTGGAGAAAGTCGGGATAGAAGGAACATACTTAAAGATCATAAAAGCCATTTATGAAAAGCCCACAGCTAACATCATCCTCAACAGGGAAAAACTGAGAGCTTTTTCCCTGAGATCAGGAACACGACAGGGATGCCCACTCTCGCTGCTGTTGTTTAATATAGTGCTGGAAGTTCTAGCATCAGCAATCAGACAACAAAAGGAAATCAAAGGCATCAAAATTGGCAAAGATGAAGTCAAGCTTTCGCTTTTTGCAGATGACATGATATTATACATGGAAAATCCGATAGACTCCACCAAAAATCTGCTAGAACTGATACATGAATTCAGCAAAGTTGCAGGATACAAAATCAATGTACAGAAATCAGTTGCATTCTTATACACTAACAATGAAGCAACAGAAAGACAAATAAAGAAACTGATCCCATTCACAATTGCACCAAGAAGCATAAAATACCTAGGAATAAATCTAACCAAAGATGTACAAGATCTGTATGCTGAAAACTATAGAAAGCTTATGCAGGTAATTGAAGAAGATATAAAGAAATGGAAAGACATTCCCTGCTCATGGATTGGAAGAATAAATATCGTCAAAATGTCAATACTACCCAAAGCTATCTACACATTCAATGCAATCCCAATCAAAATTGCACCAGCATTCTTCTCGAAACTAGAACAAGCAATCCTAAAATTCATATGGAACCACAAAAGGCCCCGAATAGCCAAAGTAATTTTGAAGAAGAAGACCAAAGCAGGAGGCATCACAATCCCAGACTTTAGCCTCTACTACAAAGCTGTTTTCATCAAGACAGCATGGTATTGGCATAAAAACAGACACATAGACCAATGGAATAGAATAGAAACCCAGAACTAGACCCACAAACGTATGGCCAACTCATCTTTGACAAAGCAGGAAAGAACATCCAATGGAAAAAAGACAGTCTCTTTAACAAATGGTGCTGGGAGAACTGGACAGCAACATGCAGAAGGTTGAAACTAGACCACTTTCTCACACCATTCACAAAAATAAACTCAAAATGGATAAAGGACCTGAATGTGAGATAGGAAACCATCAAAACCTTAGAGGAGAAAGCAGGAAAAGACCTCTCTGACCTCAGCCATAGCAATCTCTTACTCGGCACATCCCCAAAGGCAAGGGAATTAAAGGCAAAAGTGAATTACTGGGACCTTATGAAGATAAAAAGCTTCTGCACAGCAAAGGAAACAACCAACAAAACTAAAAGGCAACCAACGGAATGGGAAAAGATATTTGCAAATGACACATCGGACAAAGGGCTAGTATCCAAAATCTATAAAGAGCTCATCAAACTCCACACCCGAAAAACAAATAACCCAGTGAAGAAATGGGCAGAAAACATGAATAGACACTTCTCTAAAGAAGACATCCGGATGGCCAACAGGCACATGAAAAGATGCTCAATGTCGCTCCTTATCAGGGAAATACAAATCAAAACCACACTCAGATACCACCTCACGCCAGTCAGAGTGGCCAAAATGAAGAAATCAGGAGACTATAGATGCTGGAGAGGATGTGGAGAAACAGGAACCCTCTTGCACTGTTGGTGGGAATGCAAATTGGTGCAGCCGCTCTGGAAAGCAGTGTGGAGGTTCCTCAGAAAATTAAAAATAGACCTACCCTATGACCCAGCAATAGCACTGCTAGGAATTTACCCAAGGGATACAGGAGTACTGATGCATAGGGGCACTTGTACCCCAATGTTTATAGCAGCACTCTCAACAATAGCCAAAATATGGAAAGAGCCTAAATGTCCATCAACTGATGAATGGATAAAGAAATTGTGGTTTATATACACAATGGAATACTACGTGGCAATGAGAAAGAATGAAATATGGCCTTTTGTAGCAACGTGGATGGAACTGGAGAGTGTGATGCTAAGTGAAATAAGCCATACAGAGAAAGACAGATGCCATATGGTTTCACTCTTATGTGGATCCTGAGAAATGTAACAGAAACCCATGGGGGAGGGGAAGGAAAAAAAAAAAAGAGGTTAGAGTGGGAGAGAGCCAAAGCATAAGAGACTGTTAAAAACTGAGAACAAACTGAGGGTTGATGGGGGGTGGGAGGGAGGGCAGGGTGGGTGATGGGTATTGAGGAGGGCACCTTTTGGGATGAGCACTGGGTGTTGTATGGAAACCAATTTGACAGTAAATTTCATATATTAAAAAAAAATAAAGTATATGTACTACTAACTTTGTATCAGGTTGAATTTGATAATTGAAGCAACAAATATGGCAATATAATTAATGAGCCAAACATAAAATAACTATTAAGAATGTTGATTTTGTTGGACACGTACCTGGGTTTAGCTTAGAGATTGCTTTGATGACCGTCTTTTGAGTCTATTGCACCTGTGATGCATAGATAAACCTTTGTTGTTGAACCAATCTTAATTTCTAGCTGTGTGTGGTAATAAAGATATTGGCTTATTCTCCTATTGGAGACTCCATTTTATGAAGTGGGTAGGCAAGAAACTAGCAGTTTTATTTTGACTAATAAACTTCAGTTTTGAGCAGTTTTGGATTTACAGAAAAATTGAGTGGAAAGTATAGTGGATTCTCATATATTTTCTCACCTTCTTTCCTCCATTTATTTTATTATTGACATTTTGTGTTGTTATGATACAGTATTGTTTCTTTCTTTGAAGCTTTTTAAAAAATGTTGGGGCACTTGGGTGGCTCAGTCGGTTAAGTGTCTGACTTCAGCTCAGGTCATGATCTCGCAGTTCGTGAGTGTGAGCCCTGTGTCAGGCTGTGTGCTGACAGCTCAGAGCCTGGAGCCTGCTTTAGATTCTGTGTCTCCTTCTCTCTCTGCCCCTTGCCTGCTCCTTGTGCTCAGTCTCTCTCTCTCTCTCAAAAATAAATAAACATTTAAAAAAACCTTTAAAAATGTTTATTATTTTTGAGAGAGAGAGAGAGAGAGAGAGAGAGAGAGAGAGAGAATGAGTGGGGGAGGGGCAGAAAGAGAGAAGGAGAGAATGAATCCTAAGCAGGCTCCATGCTCTCAGGGCAGAGCCCAACTCGTGGCTTGATGTCATGGTTCGTGAGATCATGACCTGACCTGAAATCAAGTCAGATGCCCAACTGACTGAGCCACCCACGTGCCCTGATACAATATTGGTGAGTCAATACTGATACTTTCTTATTAACTAAAGTCCATAATTTACATTAAGGTTCACTCTTGGTGTGAAAATGCAGGCCTACGCCAGCCAACTCCATCTTGTTCTGTGTCCTTCATACTCCCCTTGAGTAACCTCCCGCTCACCCGTTCAGACTTCCCGATCAAAACACGCCCTGGCCACCTGCGTAACAGGACTCCGACCCTTCCCCAGCCAATCGGCTGAGGCCATGGCCATTACCTCACCAACTGCCCCTAGACCCCAATAAAACCTTTGTGCTTTTGAAAGTCGCTCTCTCTCCCCGGTATCTCACCACTGTGTTGGTGCAGGTAGGGGATTGAGCTCGAGCTAGCTCAAATAAAGGCTCTTTGCTTTTGCATCAGACTTGGCTCCCTGGTGGTCTTTGGGGATCACGAATTCTGGGCATAACAGGTGTTGTACATTCTGTGGGCTTTTACAAATGTATAATGACATGTATCAACCATTACAATGTCTATTCACATAGAATAGTTTCACTGCCCTAAAAATCCCCCATACTCTACCTATCCATCCCTCTCTCCCCAGAGCACTGACTTTTTTACTTTTTTTGCTTTTTCCAGAATGTCAGATAGTTGGAATCATATCGTATATAGCCTTTTCAGATTTGCTTCTTTTAGTTAACAATATGCATTTGGGGTTCTTCCATGTCTTTTCATGACTTGGTAGGTCTTTTTATTAATTATTAAATAATGTTCCATTGTTTGGATGTACCATAGTTCATTTATTTATTCACCTACTGAGGGACATCTTGGTTTCTTCCAAGTTTGGGCACTTATAAATAAAGCTGCTATAAATATGTATGTGTACTGGGTAAATACAAAAGAGCATAATTACTAGAGTTCAGTTTTCAAAATTGTTTATAAAAGTTTCATTTAGATACCATTTTGTATACTTGTGCTTGCCTTCGTTTTTGGATAACTGCATCCCTACATTGCCAACATGTAATTAATTCAGTTTACCTTAAGATTAAGAAAGGACATAAACAATGGTTATTTTTTTTTCCAACGTTTTTTTTTTTTTTTTAATTTATTTTTGGGACAGAGAGAGACAGAGCATGAACGGGGGAGGGGCAGAGAGAGAGGGAGACACAGAATCGGAAACAGGCTCCAGGCTCCGAGCCATCAGCCCAGAGCCCGACGCGGGGCTCGAACTCACGGACCGCGAGATCGTGACCTGGCTGAAGTCGGACGCTTAACCGACTGCGCCACCCAGGCGCCCCAACAATGGTTATTTTTTAAGTTTACTGTAATCATACCTTTATATTCTTTAAACTATTTTTTAAGCTTATTTATTTACTTTGAGAGAGAGAGAGAGAGTGATCAAGGGAGGGGCAGAGAGAAAGAGGGAGAGAGAGAATTGCAAGCAGGCTCCACAACAGCATGAAGCCCAAGGTGGGGCTCAAACTCATGAACTGCGAGATCATGACCTGAGCTGAAACCAAGAATCAGATCCTTAACCAACTGAGCCACCCAGGCACCCTATATTCTTTCTTAAAAAAGGAATCTCTACCCCCAACATGGGGCTTGAATCCATGACCCTGAGATCAAGGGTTGCATGCTCTATGGACTGAGCTGCCCAGGTGCCCCTATATTCTTGAATATGATTTAAGATTGCCAACTTAGGTGATCAGAATTTGAGTATATGTCTCACACAAATCTCATGGCTTTTCACAGCCTTAACATGCTTCAGTTAACTATAATGGGTACTTTCTTTTTGAAAAAGCAATGCAGTATGGTCAGTGTGGGTTCTTTGTTTTATTTAGCAATATCTCAAAACAGTTTAGAAAACATTCTCTGGCAAGTGTCTTGGGCCCATCTTGATTTTTGCCACGCTTAACACAAATTTAATGATCTTTCAAGGATTTTTGAGCCTTATTTGTGGGGAAGGTAATACAGACAAAGATGTAGGCCTTGGGGCTTATAGGCTGTAAACTGCGATTACGCCCTGGGGGGTGGGGCTGCCCAGTTACACTGTTAGTGATAGAATTAGAATCCCTTTAAAATACATGAGTTCTCAGTTTTTAACAGTCTCTTATGCTTTGGCTCTCTCCCACTCTAACCTCTTTTTTTTTTTTTTCCCTTCCCCTCCCCCATGGGTTTCTGTTACGTTTCTCAGGATCCACATAAGAGTGAAACCATATGTTATCTGTCTTTCTCTGTATGGCTTATTTCACTTAGCATCACACTCTCCAGTTCCATCCACGTTGCTACAAAAGGCCATATTTCATTTTTTCTCATTGCCACGTAGTATTCCATTGTGTATATAAACCACAATTTCTTTATCCATTCATCAGTTGATGGACATTTAGGCTCTTTCCATAATTTGGCTATTGTTGAGAGTGCTGCTATAAACATTGGGGTACAAGTGCCCCTATGCATCAGTACTCCTGTATCCCTTGGATAAATTCCTAGCAGTGCTATTGCTGGGTCATAGGTTAGGTCTATTTTTAATTTTCTGAGGAACCTCCACACTGCTTTCCAGAGCGGCTGCACCAATTTGCATTCCCACCAACAGTGCAAGAGGGTTCCCGTCTCTCCACATCCTCTCCAGCATCTATAGTCTCCTGATTTCTTCATTTTGGCCACTCTGACTGGCGTGAGAACAAACTGAGGGTTGATGGGGGGTGGGAGGGAGGGCAGGGTGGGTGATGGGTATTGAGGAGGGCACCTTTTGGGATGAGCACTGGGTGTTGTATGGAAACCAATTTGACAGTAAATTTCATATATTAAAAAATAAATAAATAAATAAATAAATAAAAATAAATAAAATAAAAAACATGAGTTCATGCTGATGTTTCTCATTCAACTCTAACTTTCCCAAGCCAGTCTTTATTTTGTTCTAATGTTAAGATATTTTTAAATTAAATTTTCTCTTTTTCAAACATACACAGATTTTTTTTTTAATTGCCTCCACCAAAATAAATTTAGAGGAGCTTCGTGTCAGTTAAATATCTTTTAGCACCTCTTAGAAGGTGCCTTTTTCCAAGCTAGCATCCATTTCCAAGACCTTCACCCCTCAAAGTCAATTTTTAAAGCTCAATTAATTACAACACATTTACACAAATCACACAGCTTTAAGTCACAGCTCATTGGCAGAAAGTACTCTTGTCTGAAAAAGCAGAGGTTTTAACTCACACATACTAAAACAGAATTACTCATAGTCAATAGTGATAATATTCAAACAGAGTGCCCATTAAAACAAAATTTTCCTGTAATTGGTCTCCCTTTTGTGGTCTATGGGAAGGATTTAATCTCTGAAAATATGAAGCTTTTTTCTTCTTCTCTTTCTCTCTCCTCCTCCTTAATTGAGGAGGACTCTCTCAGTTATTTTATACTGTAAACAAGTCCTTAGTTACCAGAATCCTGGCTTCACTGGTGGTGGTGGGGCGGGGGGGGGAGGTAATTTGCCTGTACCTGTGGCGCCTTCTGTGTTTAATCTTTCATGGTAGCCATGTGTCTGGACTCTAGCCGTTTACTTCACTCCCAAGCCTGCTTTGTGAGCCAATGCTTTACTTTCATTTTTAATCTCTTTCTATATCTAGGGCAACAAATCCTCAGGACTGTGTGAAAGAATATCCTTCTAGTTCCACTGTGCTAAATTTTCTAGAAGGCCCTAGAATTCCCATGCAGCCAGATATCAACGTCTCCATTAGGCTGTCCTGACAGCTGGGAGGCTTCATTCTCCCTGCTTTTATACCACTTTCCAAATCCCGTAATGCTGCCCCTGCCATTAAGCTGCAGTGGTCATATAAAGGTTTTGAACTGATTTCTGTCAAAAAAAAGTGATGCCCTCAGATTTTAAAGAAAGCCAGTCTTCACTTTATTAAAGGACACCGTTGTATCGATGAGTCAGTCAGTTGCTTCTTGGAGCCCTCTTGTCCTACCCTGAGTTCAACAGCCTGTAGGTAGTAGGGTTACTAGGTGTGGAGAGTCCCTTTGGTTAGTGTTCCTCATCTTTTGCTGCCAGGTGCTGCTTGATACAGAAAAAAGAGGCTACCAGCCCAAATCCAGAGCATCTAACTCCTCTGTTAGCAATGGATTCTCATGTCCTTTGTACTAAACAGATAGATCTCAGAGCAACTGTAGAAAGTCCATCTTCTGGCATCTTTATATCTTGTACTTCCCACACAATGTCTGATGTCTAAATGCAAATTCACAGCCTTCCCTCCAGCCTGATAGCTCCTGGTGACTCTTCTGGATGAATGCAACCGTCTTCCATGTGGCTGTCCAAATCAGAGGACTGGAGGGCATTCTGAGGCCCATTACCACTGTTGTCCTGGAGAGCTTCCAGATAGTGCTTCTTGTTCCATGTCCACCACACTACCTTGGCCACATCCCCATGATCTTGCCTTTAGCCTCACAAGACAGCCCTGCTGTGGACCATTTCTCAGCCACTCTCTCCACAGCAGTTGCCGTGCACACCCATGTGCTGTGTCTGTGTTGGGTTCTGTGGCACAGCAGTAGACTCTTAGTGCAGATTTTGCCAAGGGCAGAGACTGATATCAAACAGACATTCTGTTAGTAATGTGTGAAGAATGAAACAGAACAGAGAGGTGGAGCAATGGTGAAGGACAGGAGTGATATGGGATCCTGTTCAATCTCAGTTGGCAGGGGAATGAAGCAACAGAAGCAGACAGCCAGGGTTGGGAAGTTGTCGGGCAGCTGAACTCTAGGACAAGAAGATAGCAAGACTGGAACAGTGCATGCAAAGGTGAATGGTAGGAGGAGAGCATTTGGCTTGCTGGAAAGCTACAGGGAGGCCAGAATGTGCCAGGAGCACAGGAGAAGGTGAGAGGAGAGGCCAGAGAGGTGAGCAGAGGCTATGTAGACTCTGGGAAAGACTTTGGGTTGGATTCCAAGTTAGATGGGAGCCATTGGAGGTTTTGAGTACATTCTCATCAGGTACCATTCAGGTTGCCTGTGAGAAGAGACCACAGAACAGGGAAGTTAGGGGGCTGTTATAATTGTCTAGGTGGGAGAGATTGGTGGCTTATACTAAGAAGGTGGTGGGGTGCCGAGAAGCAATCAGATTCTGGGTGCATCCACCTGAGTGTCTATCCAAACTAAGTCCATCATCCAGCCAGGGTAAACTTTTTAAAATTGAATTATGCCATATCACTCCCCCTTCAAATCTGAGCAGGAGAGTGAGTGAGGACGCCTGCCCACACCACCCACAAGATACTGCTGTCAACTCCAGGTTACCTGGTGGGGATGCAGGGCTGAAGAGCTAGGCCTTCTCATTTTCCAGGAGAGGCAGAAATGTAAATTTTTTTGTGTGAAATCCTCCAAATCATACCTTTTAAAGTAATGAAGTTCAAATGAGACATGTCATTGAAGTTTTGACTTCAATTCATAGGAGGTAGTTGCCAAGTTTGCTGGATGGAAAAAGTGATAGAATGAGTGGGCATTAAAAATATGAAACATTTATACAGTTTAGGCACTTTTTAAAAAGGTTTATTTATTTTTGAGGCGGTGGGGGGGGGGCAGAGAGAAGGGGACAGAGGATCCGAAGCAGGCTCTGTGCTGACAGTAGTGAGTCAGGTGTGGGGCTTGAATTCATGAACCGTGAGATCATGACCTGAGCCAAAGTCAGACCTTAACCAACTGAGCCACCCAAGTGCCCCAAGTTTAGGTATTTTTTTTTATTTAAAAAAAACATTTTTAAAAAATCTTTACCCATTGTTGAGAGAGAGACAGTGTGAGCAGGGGAGGAGCAGAGAGAGAGGGAGACACAGAATCCAAAGCAGGCTCCAGGCACTGAGCTGTCAGCACAGAGCCCAATGCAGGGCCCGAACTCACTGACTGTGAGATCATGACCTGAGCCGAAGTCGGGCGCTCAACCAACTGAGCCACCCAGGCGCCCCCAAGTGTAGGTACTTTTTTTTTTTAATTTTTTTAAACATTTATTTATTTTTGAGACAGAGAGAGACAGAGCATGAAGAGGGGAGGGTCAGAGAGAGGGAGACACAGAATCTGAAACAGGCTCCAGGCTCTGAGCTGTCAGCACAGAGCCCGACGCAGGGCTCGAACTCACGGACCATGAGATCATGACCTGAGCCGAAGTCGGACGCTTAACCGACCGAGCCACCCAGGCGCCCCAAGTGTAGGTATTTTTAATATCACTGTTAGTCTTCAAACTTTTCCCCTGACACAGCTGAGGAAAAGTGTGAAACAGTGGTAGCGATTGTGACAGGAGGGGGGTAAGGGGAAGAAGGTGGAGGGCAAGCTTCCAGGGAAAGTAGGATATGTCAGGCTTTCTGAAAGGGGTGGGATTGAAGGAAGCCTAATGACAGCAACGTCCTCACATGGTTATGATCACCAGGCACTGTCCATGTCCACCACTAGGTATAAGGACAAAGACAGGGAGGGCAAATAACTCTAAAAGAGGACTGGATTTGCAGCCTTAACTTCACATGATGTTGTTCAGAGGAAGATGCTCTTGTTGCCATCAATGATCAAGAGTTAGACACTTTACTCATTATGAATGACCAATATTAAAGCATCTATAGTGGTTTCATTATAATTTCACTACAGTGGTTTCATTAATTTAAAGCAATTTTATTAGCTTCAACTATTTTTTTCATTTAATAACGTTATACTACATTAGTAGGAGGACATGTGTGTTCTCATGTGATATTTTAATGTTAGAGAGGCCAGGACAGGTAACCACTGTGGGCAGCCAATTTCAAGATGTGGAGATGTGGCAGGAAGATGTGGGCCTGGGATTCAGATGCTGGATGCAGTGGTTGTATGATGTGCGCACATCATTTAATATACGTGAGACCGAAGGTTTACTTTTAAGGATGAAATAAATATGTAACTTCTTAGCATGGTGCCTGTGTGCTCATATGTGCTCAATAAACAGTAACTGGCACAGAATTATTTTAACATAATTGGTCTATTTCTTCCTCTGGTACAACAAAGATTATTATCAGAATTTCTAATGCTTAATGTCCTGTCGATACTTTGATATACTATACATAATACACTGTTGGGCATTGACACATCACCCACTCAGCCTACAATTCACTGGGTCCTTGAGCATATATAAGACTAAGATGAGTTTTTTTTTAAATTTTTTCTTAACATTTATTTGTTATTGAGAGACAGAGAGAGATAGAGCATGAGCAGGGGAGAGGCAGAGAGAGGAGGAGACACAGAATCCGAAGCAGGCTTCAGGCTCTGAGCTGTCAGCACAGAGCCCAATGCGGGGCTCGAACTCACAAACCGTGAGATCATGACCTTAGCCTAAGTCAGACGCCCAAACGACTGAGCCACCCAGGCACCCCCAGGACTAAGATGAGTTTTAAGACTGGTTTGGAAAGGCAGCTGCTTACTCTGTGTGATTACAGGGACATAAGGAGGTTTATCCAAGAATATTTCCAATCAGCTTACTGATGTCTGAAAGGTCATAATGAGGAATTAATTTATTTAACTTCATTTCATGTTAATTAGTCTCCCTGGATTAAACCTTACAGCCATTTAGTGTGAATGATGTTGTTAGTGCTTTTTCTAGAAAGGGCATGGATGGGGAAATGGGTGAGGCATGTAGGGAGAGTGACACAGGGGACAAGACTGTGATGCTGGGGTGGCTGATGCAAACTTTGCCAACTACAAGAAATCCCTGAGAAATTCAAGAAATCCCCAGCTCACGGCCCCCCAGATTTAATCTGGACATGGCTAGCCACTTTCTTCAGGCATATAATTTACAGAAAGTTTCAGTCTCTGAGCTAACCAAGACCTTATTTATACATTGTGGTTTGTTTTCAGGTTAAAGTTACCACTTACTACTGTCCCCATATGTATATAAATTGGTATAATCTTTCTGGAAAACAATTTGGTAATATGCATCAAGAATAACTTTGAAATACTCTTTGACACATTTATTCAATTTCTAAGAACACCTTCTAGAGAAATAATCAGGAATTATGAAAAAAGGTGTAAAAAATGTTCATATTGGTGTATATTATTTATAGGCACACACACACAAAGAAAGAAAGAAACATGATTCTCTAACAATAGAGGAATAGTTAGACAAATTATGGTACATCCATGAAATAGTAACCAGTGTCTTAAAATATGTCATAAAGAAGTCTTAATAACTTGAGGAAATGCTTACACTATAATGTTAAGTGAAACAAAGAAGGTTACAAAACAGCATACAGTATCACCTATGTTGAGAGGGCTGTTACTGCTCTGCACAGGCACTGAGCTTGGTGCTGATTCCATGCCTGGGACAGGTGCGGGGTGGGGGGCAAGGTTTGAATGTGGCTGACATGGCTAGAGTGAATGTTTACTGGCTTTTTTTGAGAGAGAGAGAGAGACAGAGTGCATGAGCAAGTGGGGAAGGGGCAGAGAGAGGGAGAGAGAATCCTAAGCAGGCTCCACGCCCAGCGCAGAGCCCAACTTGGGGCTTGATCTCACAGACTGTGAGAACATGACCTGAGCCAATAACAAGAGTCAGACGCTTAACCTACTGAGCCACCCAGGCTATTTATTGTTCTTGACTAAGCAGTGCTCCTTCTGTCTTCATTTGGTCTTAGAAACACTCTTTTCTCTGTGGAGCCCATTACACAAGGGTGAATACAAAACTTAGCCCTGACCAATTAGTGCACCCCATTTTCCTGCTTTGGTAATTTGATCTTGGGTGAACATGTGGTCAGCCAGGCTAGAGTTCTCCTAGGATCTTGGGATAGATGTAGTTTTTCACTGGGGCTGTGAAACTGCTGACAGGATGGTATGCTGCAGCAACTGGGGGCCACTGCTACACTATGGGGAGGCTTTAACTGAGAATCAGACCCAACTGAAGCAGTAGAAAGGGAGTGTGGCATGGAGAGAGACAGACGGAACCATGACATTTTCCTTGAAGACCTGGCTTCAGACCTGCCTAAAACTTCATCTGACACTTGAAATTCACAGATAAAGTGAGCCCAAAATTCCATTTTCAGTGTCACTTTCCTTTTTCAAATGTCTTATCATTTGCCATCAAAAGAACCCTGTTGAAAAAGAACTTTGAGGTTTTAGATGCTTAGTTGTAGGCTATTTTCAATTGGTGGCTAAAATGAATTCACGGATATCAGTTTGCACTAACCAGACTACCATATCCAAGAAGGTGACCAACCTGACCTAACTGGTGAAAGCCAGACATGACATTGGGCTGGGTTTTGGGCACCAGACTGCAGGAGGGAGCTGATCAGCCAGGAATGTCTGGAGAAGAGTGGCCAGGGTGATGAGGAAACCCAAGGCCACAGCACACAAGAGATGATTGGAAGAACCACTGCTGCCTGGAGAAGGAAAGCATGGCAGGCAGGAAAGAGAGGATGTCCTCTTGCTTGGGCACAAAGAGCCAGGGAAATGGGAAGAAGCCTGCTTGGACCCTGATCTCAGCTCAATGCAAGACCCAGCTTTCCAAAGCTCAGCATGGGCCACAGGGTTGCCCAAGAAAGCAGTGAGTTTGAGGACAGTTTGAAAACCACTTGGCAAGAATGTAGTTGAGAGATTTCTGAGACTGGTTTACCTTCAGGGCACTTCCCCAGGGATTTTAACATTTTATAAAAATGTCAAGCTATTGGCTCCTTCTTTAATTGAGATTAGTTGGCAGCTAGCTGAGAACAAGTTGCCTGCTTAACGTTTTTGGCCTAATCAAGGGTTGGCCTTGATTCTAAATGTTTTTTAATCACTCCTTCAGTGGCCAAGTGAACTGAAGGGAGGTTCTTGCCCAAAACAGCTGAAACAGAATGAGTTGAGTTTCTACCATTCCTCACAGTCCTTGCTTTTCCAAATCACACTTACCCATTTTGGCTTTCCAGTGTTTTTGGTGGATGAAGCCACCATGGCCGTGGTGGGGTGGGCCTGACCTGAGATTTCACCTGGAAAAGACAGGATGAAGATAGTGAGAGCTGGAGCAGCCTAAAACACCCAGGTTTTTTTTTTTTTGTTTGTTTTGTTTTGTTTTTTTAAATAGGAGCTCTCTTTTTCCTGAGCTGTCAAATACTCCTATGGGAAATTTGAGTCCAGTGAATGGACTTCGATTCATAGCTGCAGTCCCAGTGCCTGGCTCAGGGCCTGGCACATAGGAGGACCTCAACCAATATTTGTTGAATGAAAGCGTGAAAGGTCTTAAGGGACCTCTGAGATCATCTAGTCTGAGTCTCTCATTTTCTAAAAGAAGCATTGTAGCTTAGAGAGGTAAAGTAACTTGCTCACATCTGCACAGCTAGCCAATGGCAGAGCTGGGTTTCCTGATGATGTTTTCTCCTTTTTATAAGGGTCTTAAATGGAATGATGAGATTTTTTTTTCTTTTTTAAATTTACATCCAGTTAGCATATAGTGCAACAATGATTTCAGGAGTAGATTCCTTAATGCCTCTTACCCATTTGGCTCATCCCCCCTCCCACAACCCCTCCAGTAACCCTCTGTTTGTTCTTCATATTTAAGAGTCTCTTATGTTTTGTCCCCCTCCCTGTTTTTATATTATTTTTGCTTCCCTTCCCTTATGTTCTCTGTTTTGTCTCTTAAAGTCCTCATACGAGTGAAGTCATATGATACTTGTCTTTCTCTGACTAATTTCACTTAGCATAATACCCTCCAGTTCCATCCACGTAGTTGCAAATGGCAAGATTTCATTCTTTTTGATTCTGAGTAATACTCCATTGTATATATATACCACATCTTTTCCATTCATCCATTGATGGACATTTGGGCTCTTTCCATACTTCGGCTATAGTTGATAGTGCTGCTATAAACGTTGGGGTGCATGTGTCCCTTTAAAACAGCATACCTGTATCCCTTGGATAAATACCTAGTAGTGCAATTGCTGGGTCAGAGGGTAGTTCTATTTTTAGTTTTTTGAGGAACCTCCATACTGTTTTCCAGAGTGGCTGCACCAGTTTGCATGGAATGATGATATTTTTATTTATTTTTCATTTCTTCTAACATTTTAAAAATAATGTTTATTTAATTATTTGGTGGGGGGGGTGAGGGGCAGAGAGCAAAGGAGAGAGAGAGAATTCCAAGCAGGCTCTGCTGCACTGTCAGTGCAGAGCCCAACTTGGTGCTCGATCTCATGAACCACAAGATCATGACCTGAGCCGAAATCAAAAGTCGGTCACTTAACTGACTAAACCACCACTGTGCCCCCATTTTTGCTTTATTTAAGTAAGCTCTATGCCCAATGTAGGGCTTGAACTTATGACCCTGAGATCAAGAGTCCAATGCTCTACCAACAGAGCCAGCCAGGTACCCCTGAAATGGTGAGATTTTATTTTATTCATGTATTTATTATTAAAATTTTTTTCTGTTTATTTATTTTTGAGAGAGAGCAAGAGACAGAGCATGAGTGGGGAGGGGCAGAGAGAGAGGAAGACACAGAATCCGAAGCAGGCTCCAGGCTCCAAGCTGTTGGCACAGAGCCCGATGTGGGACTCAAACTCCCGAACTGTGAGTTCATTACGTGAGCCGAAGTCGGACACTTAACTGACTGAGCTATCCAGGTGCCCTGAAATGGTGAGATTTTAAAATATTGCTTTCTGCATCAGTCCTTGGCTTGTCCTTACATCTGAATCTGGCTCTGATTTCTGACCCAGAAATGTATTGGGTCTTTGGGAGTTAGCCAGAGCTGTTCCAGAAGCTCGTTTAGTGTCCATAAGAGCTTGGTGTCTGGTAGCTACATACTCAGCCCCTTCAACCATCCTTCTTTTCCATTTGAGAAATGATTGTTAACAGGGGGTAGGACCACGCAGGACAAAACACATTTGATTGGACAATGTTTTTGTATTTTAACTTACTATATTAGTTTTAAGTTGCCAAGTAACAAATTAACCACAAATTTAGTGACTTAAAACAATACCCACTGATAAGCTTGCGGGTCAGAATTCCAGACCCGGTGCAGCTGGTTTTCCACTCAGGGTCTCATCTGAGGCAATTAAGGTATTAGCTGGGTGGGGTTCTTATCTGAGACTTGAGAACCTCTTCCACGCTCACATGATTAAGGCAGAATTCCCTTCCTGTGGCTGTAGGATCCATATCCTGGCTGGCTATCAGCAGGGGCTTCACTCAGTTCCCAGAGGTCTCCCACACCCCTTACCATGTGGCCCCCTCCATCTTCAAAGGTGGCACTGGAGATGCTTCTCACTTGGAATAGCTCGCAATGCTTTTTTTTTTTGAATGTTTATTTATTTTGAGAGAGAGAGAGAGAGAGAGAGAGAGAGTACGCACACATGAATGGGCGAGAGGCAGAGGGAGAGGGAGAGAGAGAATCCCAAGCAGGCTCTGTGCTGCGAGTGCAGAGTTTGATGTGGGGCTCCATCCCATGAATACTGAGATCATGACTGGAGCCCAAGTCAAGAGTTGGCTGCTTAACCACTTGAGCCATCCAGGCGAGCCATGGAATAGCTCTCAATGCTTTGAATCTCTGCCTTCCTTTTCTGCCTCCAGCCAGAGGAAGCTGTTTTTCAAGGGCTCATGTGATTAGGTTGGGTACCCCTGGACAACTTCCCTATCTGAAAGTATAAAGTAACCCAATACCAAAGGCATCACATCTTTCTATTCAAAGGTTCCACCAAGGCACAGAGGAACATTGTGTGTGTGTGGGGGGGAGGGTTGTTCTGTCCCCCACACCTTTAATAAACATGTTCCCCTATTTTCTTCTTTCCTTTCTCCTCCATTCAAGCAAGTAACTTGCCTTGTACTTCAATGGATTAGCAAGACAGGTGGTAGGTTGAAAACGGAATAGCCTGGGTTTTCCTGGCTTCTGATTTTCAAAAATCCTAGGCTTCTAGTAGAGTTCAGGGGATGCCTAGGGAGGTAAAAAGGAGAAGGATTTGTGGATGAAGACAAAGTGCTTCTAGGATCAAATCAAAGAACTTCTAGAAGCAAATGGAATTGTAGGCAGGAGCAAGAAAGCTGTCTGTGTCCAAGGGACAGGAGTGGTAAGCTGCTGCATCTCAGGTGGCCACACAAATGGCAACAATGGATGGCACAATGGAAATATTTGTGCCCCCCGCCCCCAGTCCCACCATTCCCAAATACCCAAGCGTGGTGCCAAAATTCGGAGAGAGGGTGGCTCCAAGGACTGGGGTTAAGTTTCCCACCAGCTCTGTAGAATGGACTCTTAGGGTCAGAAATTATATGGAGTAGTAGAAAATAAAATTACATTGTTGCACATCTGGGTTTGTGGACTGGGATTCGTACTTCATACATAAGAAAAAAGATGGGATGGCACTTCAGGAAAAATGTGCTAAAGAGAGTATATAGACGTGTAGATTCAGAATGTGTGTATGTATGTGTGTTATGGATATGGATGCAATAATAGCAATATTTATATACACATGCACATATATCAGAATGTAAATGCACATATATACCAGCTGTGTTGACATATATCCACATATATATATATTTTTATGTAGCACTTTATTTTTTTTACTTTTAATATTTCATGAAATCATTGCTATGTAACGGACAGCCAATTTATGATTTAAGCTGAAATTAAATGGAATGCCTAGTTCTTGAATCTGATGGATTGAATTGGTTGGAGCAGAGAACCCCCTGAGAATGGGGTCCATAATCCAGACCTCAAGTCCTGTGATATGTTCCCAACTCTCCAGGTAGAACAGGTTATAAAAGAACATTATAGAAGCTTCCATGGGGCATTGCCTTATTGATGGAAACATGCTATCAGATACAGGCTCTTGCCTTCATGCCCATGTTAACATGTCTTATGGGTGAATGAGCCTCATGTTTTCTTCAGCACCAGCTAGACATTCAGTCAGGAGAAATGAGTCGAGACCTTCTGTATGGCAGGGGGAAGGTCTGTGAGGTGTTTGTGGGGATAGTAGAGTGGGTATAGTTCCTCTCTGATGCTCCCCCATCTGAGAAAGGTGGTCTTGCTACTGAGTCACCCACCTGACAAAAGGCCTCCTACATCCAATAAATCCCCCCTTTTCAAAACTTTCCATTATAGTGCATAACACATATATAAAATACACTGATTTTAACTGCACAGCTAATGAATTTTTATACATGCATACACCCTTGCAACCATACCCAGATCTACCCCTCACCCTCCAGAAGGTTCTATTTTGGATCTTCCCACTTAATACCACCCACAGGTAACCACTATCCTAACTTCTATCACTGTCATTTAGCTTCTCCTGTTTGGGAGCTTCACATAAATAAAATCATACATTAGCATTCTTTTGTACTTACCTTCTGTCACTCAAATAAGTTTCTGTGACACTCATCCATGTTGTGTGCCAGCAGGTTAAAATTTTTGAAACTGCTGTGTGATCTCCCATTATATGAGCGTACCACAATTCATTTATTCTTTATACACTGATGGACATTTGGATTGTTTCGAGTTCTTTTCTTTTTAATATTAATGAATAAACTGGTATGAATATTCTTGTACTTACCTTTTGGTGGACATCCACACACATTTTTGCTGTGCTCTTCAGGGAGTGGAATTGTGGGCTATGTAAGCGAGTTCTAGTTGTGCTATGTCCTTGCAAACTTTTAAAATTGTCAATCTTTTTAATTTTTGCCATTCCAGGGGGTGTGCTATTTCATTATGGTTTTAATTAATATTTCCCTAATGAGTTGAGTACATCGTTACAGGTTTATTGGTTATTTAGTATCTTTTTTGATAAAATATCTTCTCAAGTGGTTTGCCTGTTGGGGGGGGGAACATCTTTCCTTAAAAAAAGCTAAATAGAGGAGGTTATGTTCTTTGCAAACAACCGAATACTAGCTAAGATAGGGAGATACATAGGTGTCTGATTCTTAGTCAGGTTAGATCATAAGACTCTTTGTAAGTGATACAGAATCAGGGCTTCCATGAGAAGCACATGGAAGGCCATTGAATCTGGGGCTGGCAGGCCTGGCAGGTAAGCAGGAAAGCCGACCATGAAGTGGGCAAGAGGAACTGACTGGTACATACAGGGACAACCTGAAGCCCATGAAGGCGAACAAATCATGTCTGTCTTTTGTCCCTTCAACTTCAACATCACAGGCAACCTGTAGAAGAGGCTACCAAAGGGCTATGCACACTGCCATCTGACACAGGACCAGGGTAAGGGGACAAAGAGAGAGCAGGTCAGGGATATGAATGGGCTTCACAGTGCGTTATGCCCCATGCTACCCTGTTGCGTGGGTGCAAGGGTGTATGCATGTATAAAAATTCATTAGCTGTGCAGCTGGGCAGGGGTACCAGCCACTGCTTCACTTCCTCTGACAGCATCCCTAACCTGTATTTTAAAAAAAGATAAAAGAAGACAATCTAGATGGTACAAATAAACTTCAACATTTCATGAAATGGACAGTTTCCTTTTGAAGAACTGCAAAATGGGGCAAAGGCAAGAAGCTTTTATAGGATTAATTATAAAGAAAAAAGAAGAGACAAATGGGAAATATTGATGGGCTTGTTTGGGATGAGAAGGCCCAGTGTTGGCTTGGCATTTGGGGACTGGCTGACTGGACATACTGCATTTTGGATCAAATGCTGCATTTACAGGGACACGAAAGTTATTTAAGCTTTTCGTTTGCTGATGAGGCACCCAAAGCAGGAGTGGCTCCATCTTGGGCCTGGAAATTTATTTCAACACCTAGAACCCCATAGGAGGGGAATTCTGGGAAGTATGGTTCCAGCATGGCTAAATTGTCAGGGTATAAAGTCACCAGAGAGCCTGTCTTTGCTGGCAAGAAAAAGGACTAAAGGAAGCTAATATTTATGGAGTACATTTTGGGCCAGGTACTGTGCTAAGCGTTGAACTTGACAATGAAGACCCTAGTAGAGAGCTGCCTAGACCATATGTCAGGAAAGCAATGGAATAGGGTGGGGCCACAGTGGCCACTTTACACCCAGCTTTTGATCATACATCACATCCTGAAGGCTGTTGAGATGCCCTGCCCTGGTGTGGGTTACTTGAGACAACCTGGGCACCAGAAGAGGCAGAAGCTGCGAACTGCTATAGCCTTTTCATACTAAGGAGATTTTACTATACTTTAATCATTGTAAGTGGTTTGAAAATACACATGTCATTGCCCAGGAATTGTTCCATCATTTTTTAAAAAAGATTTTATTTTATTTTTTTAAGTACTCTCTACATGCAGTGTTGGGCTCGAATTTAACAACTCCAAGATCAAGAGTCACATACTCCACTGACTGAGCCAACCAGGTGCCCCATTTTCCCATTATTTTTGTTAACTGATGTATAGATACCATACATGAACATGTCTGGATGGAGCATCTGTGAAGTAATCATTTACATTTTTTTCCCTTGCTGTATTTTTCCTTTTCCTCTACCTACCCCCCTCTCTTCAAGGAGAAAGGACAGATACTGTTTTTGTTTTTCCCAGGAAGAGTATTGCAGCAAGGCTGAAAGCAGAAGTTGTCTGCAAAACGTTTTCCTTTCTGTCTTTTGTGATTTTAAACAGAAGGGGAGTAGAATATACTACCCCAAGATATGCTTCTTTGGCATAAAGAATTATTTTAGACTGATTATTTTTTTAAGGCAACAGACAAGAGAGAGGCTCTGAAAACCAGGCAGTTACCCTTTTGTAAGAGACATTTACATGTATAAGGCAAATCTCTATTTGTTAGGGTGTCTCCTCTCTGTACTAGGAAGAGAAGGGTGACTCTGAATCTCTAGAAACTGTTCTCAATGGAGATGGCAAGGACTTAAATATACATAACAATCCTACATTTGTTTACTCTGCTTTTCCAAGTCTCATCCCATAACTGGTCTCCCCCTACCAACATCTTTTGTCTTTAGCTGGAGATGTTATTTAAGGTCAGGGCTTGGGCTTTTAGAGAGTTACTCAGTTTTCCTGGGTCTCTCCCATGTATGGGGTCGGGGCAGGGGGTTTGGTACGTTACTAAATTTTTTTTTTCCTCCGGTTAATCGGTCTTTTTATTACAGAAGTATCTTAGCCAAGAGCCTAGAAGGGTAGAGGGAAAATAATTTTTCCTCCTCCATAAAACCTCCACCCATAGAAGAGTAATATTTGTAGGTCCGGAAGCAGTGGGGACAGCAGGATCCCAAAGAGAATAATATGTATGTACATAGGGATGTAGCCAACCTCACAACAGACCCTATGAGGTAGGACTTACTATCTCTGGTTTACAGACTGAACTCTGACACAGTTTGATGGTGCAGAGTAGTAACATGATGAAACGTGCCTATGCCATCATTGAGAAGTATGAGACTAATCCTTGTCTCCTGGAGCTGAGCTCATCCACAGATTTTGGGTCTAAGTATTTAGCTAGACTGGGACTCTCACTTCCCTAGAAGAACCTGCAATGCAAGCTTCTCTTTCTCACTTCCTCCTCTCCATTTCTTATTTAAATTAAAAAGTACAAAGAGAAGGAAGGAGGGGCGCCTGGGTGGCGCAGTCGGTTAAGCATCCGACTTCAGCCAGGTCACGATCTCGCGGTCCGTGAGTTCGAGCCCCGCGTCGGGCTCTGGGCTGATGGCTCGGAGCCTGGAGCTCTGGGCTGATGGCTCGGAGCCTGGAGCCTGGAGCCTGTTTCCGATTCTGTGTCTCCCTCTCTCTGCCCCTCCCCCATTCATGCTCTGTCTGTCTCTCTCTGTCCCAAAAATAAATTAAAAAACGTTGAAAAAAAAAAATTAAAAAAAAAAAAAAAGAGAAGGAAGGATCATTTTGAATAGTTTAAGTTTCATCTAAATGTTATGCATGAGATCCAAATAACAAAATTATATTCTCTGATTCATATGTATTTTGTGGTCAGTTGGGGCCCTCAGAATCTCTTTTTTCAACATTTGCTCATTGTGGTGTCTAAATGTGGTGTCTCTCCTGATCCGATGGGGTCCCCGATTGGGTGGAAAGAATTCACCTGAGGCAAAACAAAGCAGATAGAAATTTATTGAATACACTGCAAGGGAAGGAGTGTGGGGGAACTGGACTGCAGAGGAGAGGCTGTATGCAAGGAGGCAGTGGGTGGAGGGTTGTTTTAAAAGGGGGAAGATGAGGAGGTATGGCGATGTATGGAATTTTCCCTTTTTTGGTAACTGTGCCTGGTTGTATGTACCCCATTGGTTAGTTAGGGCTTATGAATATTTTGCGGTGGGTCCCTGATGGACCTGTCTGTATGCAGTCAGGTGGTCGGTGTGGGCCCTTTCTATATCCCATGGCTCTTTGCCTAAAAGTGGCCTCTACACTCATGTTTGCCCTTTCTATCTTTGTCTCCTTAGATAATTGACCTTCTATGGAATAAATATTGTTGGTATATAATCGACACCAGGTAAACTGTAATGGATTTATACTGAGAAAGAATTTTTCTCACATCCCATTACTTGAAACCAATTTCAGTTGATTTCTGCCCAAGTAAAAAGTGATATTTTACTTCAATATTATTTACTTTTTTATCCCAATACTAGGCTCCATTCATTCCCCAAATAGCTCTTGAATCCTTAGTGAGGGTCAGGCATAGTTCTGTGTGTTGGGAATACACAAAATCCACTATTCTGAGCAAAACAAAGTCCTGGTATCCTGTGCTTCAGTCTGGGTCCTTGGAGGGAATGTGATGGATTATTAATGGGCAGGGTAAAGCTAACATAATTGTGTTGAATTTTACAGAGAGCAAACATATATCTAAAGGCCTCTAACTCTCTCATTGCCATAATGTGTGTGAGTGTGTGTGTGTGTGTGTGTGTGTGTGTGTGCGCGCGTATGTGTGTATGTGTGTAGGGGTATGAGAAGGAACAGCTGAAATGGAAAACAAATACAGGGAGGACTGAGTGGAAAATGCAGGGACAGTTTCCTGTCATGGCTATTTTCTAGAAATAGAAATAGAGCCCTGCAGTTTCTAGTTATAAATTAAAGAAGACAAGAAAAGGCAATGCAAGATGAGCTAAGATTCATCATAAATGATAAAACTGAGGTTAAGATTTTAAAACTCAGCTCTCAATTTAAAAAGGTTAAATTATACACAAGGAAATCATGCACAAGTGAAATAGAAGAACAAATTGTTCATGGTCTTAGAAAAAAACATTTTCTTCTTCATTGTCCCTGGGCAGTTTCTCATTTAGAAGGAAAAAGTTATTTTTCTTTCTACTCCAGGAGGGCAAGAATAGTTTCTCCAACACCACAGCCTCTGAGCTGCTATGAGTGTGGTATGCATTCATGTACATGAAATATAAACTAATAAGTATATACTTGCCAGATTTGGATAACCTGTATTAAATATTTAGTTCACTGCTCATTTAATGAAAGTTTACCCTAGCAGCCAGATTTAAAGTTGTCCTTGTAGTCTAAATGCTCCTCTGTCAGCCTAGGACCTGGGCATTCTCTACAGGCGCCAGCACAGTTCCTGGCCTAGAATAGATCCTGTCCCTTGTGGCTGGGCTGAGCTTAACTGAACTGGATGTCAAAGCTACTGTAGGTAGGTGGCAGTATGGTTCAACTCCCGGCTTTTTGTGTAACCAGCCAGTTAGGAATTTTAAACCCATCTCTTTGTGGTCCAGGAACAAGTGACCGAAATCTTTTATAGCCTCAACTTTCTTGTCTGCAAAATGGGAAAGTATTGGCTGTCTCAGTTATTGTGAATACTAAATAAGACAATCTACTTAGTGTGGGACTTGGTACAATTAATGGTAGCTACTATATTACATATGAGGAATGACCAAATTCTACATAGCAATTACTGTTAGTTGAGGAGAGCAGAGGGCTCTTTAAAGAAAGCTGAATTAAGCTCCTGCTTCACTAACCAAAATATTACTGACAAATTATTCATAGTTTTCAAAAGATTCTCTTCTCTGACATTACAGGAAATTGAAAATTAATTTAATTAGCTGCACCTCTATTAGATCCTGCCTGAAATCCCAGGTTAGTATATTTTGGTATGTCTGCAGGGGTTTAATTTGGGCAGAGGGGAATTATCTAATTTTGGCGACTCTAATAAAATTGGGTTAAAATGCCCTATGCTAAGGCAGTACCCAAACTGCTTGGCTGTCAATTCTACTACTGCTGGAGGACAAAATACATTTTGTATGCACTCAGGTAGAGTTCAAGTCCTGAACGGCTTTCAGAGGAGGAGAGCTGTAGGTCCTTTAAGGAGAAAGGGTCGTAGCAGGAAGAATCCGGATGACCTTCCATTTTGGAGCTATTGCCCTTTATAAAGGGTGGAGAATCCTTAAGAGGGTGACTACGTGGGGTCAGGAGGAGCCCGGGCCGGGCTGGCTCAGCTAGGATTCATCGGTTTCACTACGTGTCCTGCAGCCCTACTGTATGTCTCGGGACTGGTGTCCAAAGACCCGCTGCCTATGGGGCACTGATAGCCCGCGAGGTAACTGGCGCAGGGAACAAGTCGGCCTGCTCTTCCCAGACCGTCCTTAGCCCGCCCCGGCGAGCCGGCTCCTCCTGGTGCGCCAGCCAGCCTTCTCTCTGCACTTGGAGTTCCCCGGCCGGCCGGCGGTGGGCGCGCGCCCCACGAGGCCCAAGCCCGCTGCCGTGTGTTCTGCCTGCCGGCCCGGCTGAGCCTTGGGGTCCCGCGGCCTCGGCGCCCACACGCCCCCAGCTCCTTGCACGCAGCCTGCAGAGGTTGGTGCGGCCCGTGAGCGCGGGGTCGAAGCCGGCCCACCAGCCGCCAGCACCGGGGCCCCCGCCACCCCCGCGGCCTGGCCGCACGCCGGGTCCCCGCCGCGGAGGGGGATGGGGAGGGAGGAGAGACTGGAGGAGTTGGAGACAGACACAGCCTCGGCGAGCACAGTTACGGCTGGAGACAGACGGCGGCGGGAGGCGGAACACTTCCCTCCCTCCGGCGACGGGAAGCGGGACACCTCCCTCGGCGGCCGCAGCACGGTCTCCCTCTCCTCCCCCCTCCCAGAGGCTGCGGGCCAGGCCCGGCGGGACAGGCAGGCGAGTGCGGCTGGCCCTGCCTGCCCCGCGCGCCGCCGCAGCCGGCCGGGGATCCCCTGCGAGTCGGGGAGGAGCCGCCGCCGCAGCCGCCGCCAGACAGGCTGCGAGTCCCTGGGAAAGTGAAAGGGGGGCGGGGAGCGCGGGGGAGGCCCGGGGGTAAGGTCCCTGGCTCTTAAAGAGACCTGGCGCACCGCGCCGCGCTCCCCGCCGGCCGGCTGCGCGTCCCCCGCCGCGGCGGCCCCGCATCCCGCGCCCCTCCCCCGCGGCCCGCAGGGCCGGTGGCCGGGCGAGCCGCACTGCAGGCGGTCCCCCGCCACGGCTCCGGAGGGGCGGCCGCAGGTGAGTGCAGACCCGAGGTGGCTGCTGTGGTCTCGGCGTCTGGCCCAAGTTCAGCGCGGCGCGGAGGCGGGGTGGTGGTAATGTTGGTTGGGGAGGGCAGGGGGCGGAGGACGCGGGGACAGGACGCTCAGGGAACGGGACGTCCGCGAGCCTGCGCCGTCGACGGGGGCCAGAGGGAGCTGCCCAGCCCCGCGGGTCCTCCCCACCCGGACGAGTCCCACAGAGACGAGTGCGCGAGGTCTGAGGCAGTGTAGCCGGTGGGCACAGCGGCGTCCCGGCGCGCTCGCCCGGGCCGGGTGTGGGGAGGGCAACCTCGCACTCCCGAACGGAGGCCGGACCGCCTCTGCTTGTGTGCTCCGTTGGAGGAACGTTGCCGACCTAAATCTCAGTGCCCGGCGCGGGGTGTCCTGCGGTTGCATGATTTAATTCTGCACCCCCGGGAGGCTGGGGTCAGCGCCGAGGTAACTGCCCAAACTAGGGTCTCGGTTCCCTTGGGCCTGTCAGCGAACCACTGCAGGCGGGGGGACTGGAGGTCGGCGGGAAGCGGGAAGATTGTGCAGGACCTTCCTGGGGAGTTTGCGGGAAGAAAAAGGGGCGGGAGCGGGCCTTACCCTGAACCCTGCATCCCGCTGCCGGACACCCAGCAGCCCGCGGCTCCGTGCCCCAGCACCCCGCATCTCGCGCCCCGCGCCCCTGGGGCCCGCCTCACCCGGCGTCTGCTCGGGTCCCCCCGCGCACGTTGACGTCGGTCGCGGGGCCGCCCGGAGCTCCCGGCATTGGCTGGGAAGTCGATTGTCTGGGGCGGCTGCTATTACACTTAGGCTGGGTCTCCGAGCCCTGGAGGAAGCAGGCGTGTGTTGAATTTCTCTTTGACCCTCACGGTGGAATAAACAGGAAGCGACGAGCACCCAGCCCGGGCTCGGCACTTGCCTTTGTTGTGGGGTCCGCTTTGCTCAGTAGCGAGGAGGCTTCCCCGCGACCCCTACCGGGTGCGCCGCCCGGGGTGGCGTTGGGGGCGCGCCCCGTAAGTACGCGACTGGAAGACAGTGGGTTCTGTTCAGGTTAATTCAGTGTGGTGACGGAGAGGGCATTTGCTTGTTTCAAAACTTTTTTTTTTTTTTTTAACTGGAGAAGGAAGAGGCTTCCCTTTGAGGCAGAGATTTTCGGGAGGACGACGTGGACGCGTGGTGGGTGGGTGGCACCTGGAGAAGGCGCGCCAGTGCCCTGGTTCTGGGTTTAGCTGGCGGGGCACTGTGTCGCCGGTCAGAACAGCGAGGAACTCTTTAAAGTAAGCAGGGCTTCCTTGCTCCTAACCGGGCATAGGAATGATTGCTGAGTGGCATTGGCCACGTAAGCTAGCTTAATTTTTGTTTTCCCCAAAGAGTCTTTTAATTAGCTAGAACTGGATAATTTTGATTTGCTTCTTTTCTTTTTCTCTATGTCCCAACTATTCTCTTGCCTTTCTCGCTTTGCAATTACTTTGGCAACTTATCCCCAGACCCCACTTATGATTCAGTGCTGCTTTCTAAATGTTAATTAAGATTATGGTGGGTATTCATTGATGACCTACTATGTGCTAGGCATTGTGGGCTGTGAGGTGAGATGAGCTGTTACAGAATGTTGATTCCGAGAGCTACTATTAGTAAGTTTCTTGCAGTGGAGGTGGGTAGAGATGATGAGCAGCCTTGGTCCTTAAAAATATGTGGGTCCTGTGGCTGATGTGGAGGTTGGTGCCTTCCCTCATGGCTACTACTAGGACACTTCCCTTTAAAATGGCCCTTTCCACTTGTTTGGCTAGCCAAGAAAGCTTTTCTTCCATTTGTATCTCTCCTAGAGCTTCTGGATTGAGCTCGGAATTAACAGGGAAGGTTCTGTAGAGTCTGCTCTGAGAAACTGCCATTGCATCAAGATATGTTCTGCATTTTGTATAAAACTATTTAGTCCTTTCTAATATTTATATTGAGTTTATGGTCATCTGTACGTCTGCCTTTGTACTCTACACAGTTTTCTCTTGCAACATATTCTTTATGTTCAGTGAAGAATCATAATGTCAAACTTGAGTCATTATGGAGACAAATGAGATCTGAATATTACCCATGCACATATATTCAGTTATAATATTTGGTTTCCTATCGACCTTGGAATGCCATTTGATGGCCCTTGCAAAGCAGTGCTTTTTAAAACATAGGGGTAAATTCCTCATGATCTTTGGAAGCTTAATTCTTTTAAGAGCTTCATTTTGCTGTTGACATTGAACACACTGTTAGGAATTAGGGCCAAGACTGTAAATGCTGGTAAGGATTTGCTGTAATGGAGTTAGTTGTAGCTACCTTCCTCCCTTGTTTTGAAAGACCCTTCTAATTTCTTAATGTTCTTTTATTGCCCCGGGAAGAGTTTGTTGTCACTGGCCATGGTTCTAGTTCATGTAGGTTTGTATTTACTATGGAGAAGACCTTTCCCAGCAGGGTTTTAGGGCTGTCTCTTGGATCCTTCTGGTTTGCATGACCACGGTCCTGCAGAGGAACCCAGCCAGTGCCACCTGCTTATTAAGGGATTTTGTGCCAATTTGTTGGCACATAATTTGAGAATCAAAGTCCCTCCCCCGCCTTGTCCCCCGCCAGAGTATATACATACATAGACAGATATTTCCCCCTAACTGCTGACGGTGTTCTAAGAATAGTTTTCTTGCCTGGCGCTCTGAGAGCAAGGACCCATCTGCAGAGGTGTTTACAATTTGGGACTGTGCTGTAGTCTTGGTTGACTTAGCAGCCTGGCAGAACAGCCTTGTAGCTCATGGGACACTGCCTGTTTTTCATCTGGGCTGCTGGAGGGGCAATTCCCAGCTGGACAGGGGAACATAGGTGAGAATGACTTTTGCTCTATGAGGGTAGTTTCTGTCCTGATGTCAAGTGGAGACCCCTAGGCTCTGTCTAGATCCCTTCACTGTAGCCTAGCTAGCAGTCACCCTGTGGTCTAGGCTTGAGATGACTGCTCTATGTCATCATGTAAAACCCAAGTACTCTCAGGGCTGGGGCAGTGACACGTGCTGTTGTGGCTGGTCAGATCTTTCTGGTAGTCCTTGCCATATTTCTTTTCACCTTTCATCATCTAGGCTTGTGGAGTTTCTATGATGTGTCTGTCCTTTTGGGTAAGAGTTAGTAGAGAAGAAAGAAAACTCAAGGAGCAATAGCTGTAAGAAAGATCATTCCATATTAACCTGGAAAGTTTTTAGAAACATTAAACATACTTGATGTAGACACATGGGTATTAAATGTAAACAGAAGCAAAATCTCTATGTAGTCCCATCTTGCCCTTTTCTCCCTTCTTCCTTCTCCCCTTCTTCCTCATTCTATCCTTGCTCCCTTCTTCCCTTCCTGCCTTCCTGTCTCAGAAAACTCTTCTGGAAGCCATTATTTTTTGGTGTCAAAGTGACTTTCTGCCTACATGGGATTTGTTAGTCTAGAATTACACCTTGACCTATATTATGGGTGTGCATGGAATGTAAATCTTAAGTTTTAAAATAGGAATGTAAAGCTTCTTCCTACTATTTGGAAATTTAGGCCACAAGACCTGCCTACATTTTAGGGAGATTTTTTTGTGTGTGGCATTATTCACTTTACTGTTATGCAACTAAAGCAAACAGTCCCAAGCACCTGTACTATTAATTGCTACAGAAATATTGGATTCATATTCCCAGTGACTATTGTTTTTTTCCCTCTATCATAGGAGGAATTGAAATTAGTGTTTGTGTTGTCTCTTATCCATGTGATTTAAGTATGGATTGTTTTTCTCTGAATTTCCACTAAAAATGGCACTTTGGCCTTTTAAGCTGTTTTTGTGAGGACTTTTCTTTCCACCAGGCTTGTTTTCCAGATAGGTCTTGGAAATTACGAAGAACATAGCTATAATTTCTCTCTTGATTGGCAGCTGAGAGCTTTCCCGGACAAAAATAAGGCTACACTGTGCCAAATGGTTGACTTTTCTAGAATAAAAACTCTAAAGGGTATGCAAAAAGTCCTCTGGTTAATATATTGGCATTCCCAGAACCCACTAAAACTCCGGCAGCCTTCCAGACACCACTTAATGAGGATGCAGAATGTCTGGCTCAAATCCCCATGAGCAGAAGGGGGTGGGGAGCTGATGTCCACACCCTTTATTAATTTTTAATGACTGTACTTTTGTTTTGCAGATTTTGCTCCGTACCCCCCTCATGACTGACCCCCACCATGCCACCCCCCTCCCCCATCCATTTATTTACTCATTTACTTGGCATTGGAAAAATGTTGAGACTTTCAAGGTTAAGAATCCTGCTGAGGGATCATTTCTGTTTGCATAGGTTCTTTTGTTGTTGCTTTTCTTTTTCTCCCCTCCTCCCTCTTTTTTAGAAGAGGAAGAGAGAAAAGGAACAGAAAAAGAGATGACAACTTTTTTTTTTATGATGCTTTATTGTCTGCTGGAGGAGAACCATTTACGAAACTTTAAGTTTGTCAGACAGTTTATATGACAGTGCAAGTTGGTGCTTGCCAAGCTCCAGACAGATTGCTAATGTTACATGACAGGGATAAATAAATTACCGCTGTCTGCAACACGCTTGCACTGCAAACGCACTCTGCAGCCGGCGGTCGGGCGCTGCGCACCCAGGGAGCCTGTTGGATGTGCAGCTGGGAGGAAGGCCTCTGCCTATTGCCTAGAATTCTGTGACTTGGTTCGGAAATGAAAAGGGTGTGTCTCTCGCTTTTATTTTTGGCAGTGCTGCAGGGCAGCAGAATGCACGTAGCAGCTGTGTGTCCTTCGTTTTGCTAGGCAGCTCTGCCCCCTTGCCTTGCCCTTCCCCTTCCTCCTCTCACCCCAGCACATTCTTCCATGTGCACCACGGGGCATGGCACCTAGTCTTCCTCCCAGGGACCTGCTGTGGAAGTAACTAAACTTTGTTCTCAGCTGCTTAGGCCCTATGTTTTCTCAATGCCAAGTTTCAAGCTGTTTACGGTTGCGTTCTTTCTGCAGGTGCAGACACTGAGAACAAATTGTCTGAGATAAGTGTATGTGTGCTGCCCTGGGAGGGGGCTGGGTGGCACTCCTTGGGCATAATGTACTTTCATCTCTGGCAATTTGGATAGTCAGCTGGCAGAGTGACAGGTGTAATGAACTTAATGGTCTTGCTCTAGTTGTTAGCGGACACACTGCTCATATTACAAAGCCACCTCCTAAGTTGGGCCCCTGCCAAATGACTTACTCTTCCCTTTGCAGACAAGATTCAGGGCTTGGACTACTCCAGCGACGTTAAGGTCAGGAATTGGGTAGGTGTGAGCAACATCTGTGTGTCCTCATCCACATGGTCCCTTTCTCTGCAAAGTAGAGCCATTGCATCCATTTTGCAAAAAGAATCCATCCCCTCTGCCCCTGGCTAGTCATCTCTCCTTGAGAGGTGTGGCAAGCATCCTCTGTGTAGGTGTGTGGACTTCTTGCCCCTGGCATTCACAGAATGGCAGGTTTCCTGCTGTGCCTAGTCAGTTCCTGTGCACAGCCACAATTCTGCAGAAGTGGGCTTGGGCCTATGGCTGGTGGAGGCTCAACCAGGCATTGTTTTCATTGTCTGTGGCCCCACAGGCCTGCAACATCTGCATAGAGTTGGGGAGGGGATTTCCATAGTAAAATCTCGCTGCTTCCGGAAGGAAGGCAAGAGTGGAGAGCCCACGGCAGGAGGCCAGGCTGCTTTTGGAAGGGCTCCTGGACCTCTGGCGGGCCCTCCTCCACCAGGGTACTTGGTCACAGAATAGTAGCAACAGTTCCAAACACTTGCATAGCACTGACTATGTGCCAGGCTGCTCTTAGTGTTGCACACATATGAACTAATTTAGTCCTTAGTGCAGCCCTCCTGTGACATCTGTACTGCTACCATCCCCAGCTTTCAGGAAGGCAATAGGAAGCCCGGAAATTGCCCAGTCACACCTCTTGTAAATAAAGGGTGGAGTCAGTAGGAGGAAGCCCTTGCATTCTCTCTTTTGGGGTCTGGGCTTTGACTCCAGGCTGCCTGAGGCTGGGCCCAAGTCAGAAGTTCATCAGACATCATTCATTTACCAGCTGGGAGGGGGAGGATAGTACCCTTTCTGTCCCTTTCTTCTTCCTTCCTGCCTTCATCTGTAACTGATTATACCCCCCCTCACCTCCAGTCCCCATTCTTATTTCTAGCTTCTGCTTTCTGTGCCTGTCTTGCTCGTGACAAGAGCCTGAGTTTTGAGAATTAGGCCATTGGTGGCTTTGTTTTGTCCACATTGAACCTTGAGTCCCTTGAAAGACAGATGAAGTAAAATCAGCAGCAGTTTTATTGCCTGAGGTATTCTGTGCCATTCCTTAAAAACCTCTTCTGTTTGTCTTGTCTGGGTATAGATTGTGGGAGCATTAGGACCTATTTTCTGGAGGGTGAACTGAGGCCATTGGAGGCCCTCTGTCTGCTGTGAGTCTGGGGATGAGGCTGGATGAGGTCCTACTTAGTTGTTTGTTCACTCAGAAGGATCCAGCTCACCCCAGTTTGTGGAATGCTACGGTTTTAGTTTTGTTCCCCAAATGTGCTTCCCACATTTGGGGGAAAAATGAAAAAATAATCGTATCTTTAAGATTTTCTATTTTGCTCCATGAGGGCATAGATTAATCATCCATGCACATCACTGTGTACTTTTCATGAAATATAGTCCGTCTTGGACAAACCTACCTGAGATTATGGAACCTAAAGTGAGTTCAGTTTGCAGGAGATCCAGATTTACTTGGGTCTGACAGGATAGTTCTTCAGCTCTTTGCAAACCTTCCCATGGCAGTGGGGCAGGGAATGGAACCCATCACAGCCCCTGAATTAAGCCAGGTGACTGGGGTGGTGCTGTCCCCTATATGATATATTATGGTGCCCACACAATGTGAGGTACTTGATCCCAGCAGTCACCTGGATGGGTTTGGACAAGTGCTGTTCTCCTGGGGGTTGAGGCAGTGCAGGCCTCTGGAAGCTCCTGTTCTGGTCTGTGCTCTGTCCCCCCCATCTCCACAGTGTTGAGCAGCCATGTTTTCATGTGGCGTGTCCCAGAGTGCATCATAGTCATCAACCCCCAGGATGCGCCCGTCACTGCCTGTGTGGCAGGTGTGAGCACCACCTGTCAAGGACAGACGTGGAGGCCTGGGTACACTGGCCACCAGTCCAGCTCTGCCCACTCTAGTTGAACCTAGACTTTTTATTCTACAGAGTCTTTTAGGCTTGCTGAACACATCATCATAGATCTAGGCTCTGAAATTCTTTTTTTCCTGATTATATTCTCACTGAAGATAGTTTGGAAAATGAAATGAAGAAAAAAGAAACAAAGAAGAAAATAAAAATGACTAAAATTACCTTTGATTCTACTACCTTTAGAAGACCACTGTTAATAGTTTAGTAAATTCTTTCTAGGCTTATTTACTGATTAAGTATAAAATCATGTATAGAATTTGTATATGTTTTCAGACTTAGCATTTAATCCTGAACGTTTTTTCATGTAATTTAAATATTCTCCAAGAGTACCACTGCTGGTAACTATAACATTCTACTGTATGGTCATATTATTATTTTTTAAAAATTTGTTTTGGGACGCTATTACCAGTTTTCTCTATTATAAATGATACTGCGTTGAACATTTTGATTACATCCTTTGGATAGATTCCTAAAAGGGAAGTTCATGGGTACAAGAACTTTTAGAGGGTCCTCCAAAAGTTATCACCAGCTTGCTTTTCAGAAAGCATGAGGCATTTTGCATTCCCACAGATATGAGGGTGGCTCACCCTTGCCAGTATCAAATATTATTACAAAACTGTGCAAATTTGGCAGTAAATGTTATGATGTTTAAATTTTCCTTTCCATTTTTTGTTACAAGAATCTAGGTCTATATCATCTGGATCACAAGTGAAGAGAGTTCTGCTGTTTGCCAGAGTTTTGTTATGGGCAAGTACGGTGATGTTTGTGGATGATCTCCTCAGGGACGGAGAAGACCTTTGTGCTAGTTTACTTTTATTTTTTATTTTTTTAAAGTTTATTTATTTATTTTGAGAGAGAGTGTGTGTGTCAACACACATAGACACACTTATGCACAAGTGGGGGAGGGGCAGAGAGAGGGAGAGAGAAAGAATATTAGCAGGGTCCACGCCCAGTTCAGAGCCCGAGGTGGGGCTCAATCCCAAGAACCGTGAGATCATGACCTGAGCAGAAACCAAGAGTTGGCTGCTCAACCAGCTGAGCTGCCCGGGCGCCCCAGCCTTTGTGCTATTTTAAATTGGAGATCCATTCTACTTAGGTAGGTTAAGGACACTAAACAATCTACTATATTTTAAAATAAAATTAGAGGATTTTATGGCCAAGAACTGCACCTGGTTTTCCCACCATCTGCACCCTACCCGCTGAGGGTAACTTGGACTCAGAGGGAAGAAGTGGGGACCAGGAGAGAAAGTGGATTCAGTAGCCAGCTGCTGGAAGATGGTGTGCCATCTTGTTCAGTCACTTCTCTCTGTTTGAATGACTACTTTCTGAGACCACACTCTTCCCTAGCTTTGTCCCCTAGGATGCTGACATAAAATTCTCTTAGGTTTTACCTGATGGCTGATGCTCAACACTTGACGTGGGTGCCTCTGCAGAGGGCACTCACTTCCTCCGTTCCATAGATCTGGCAGAGTCTTCTGCTTCCAGCAGAGGTCTGTGCCCTTTCAGAGTCACATGCTACTATTAACAGTGTCTGGCCTCCTAAGCTGATTGCTCCTGAAGCTTGAGAGAAAAGAAAAATCATTTTAGGAGGTTTTTGATTAACTAAAGGCAAATCAGTTTTGTATTCTTTGAAAGGCAGCCTTTTCAGCTGAGAGGCTGGGACGGGCTGGCTGGAGGGGAGCCCATTCACAGGGCTGGTTGGAGGAAGCAAGATGTAATACCCGCATCTTGGGGGCTAGTCCCATTTTGCTTGTTATGTTCACATGCACCTTCATGCATCCATTTGTTCAGCAGCTGTGAGTGCTTACTGTGCTCTGGGGTGCATGCTGGGAGTGTGCCTCATCTGTGGCATGGCCTAGTGAGCAGTGTGCGAGATCCATGGGGCCCAGGTGGGCACTGTCCTCTCCTCTGTGCCGAGGTGAGTTGATCCCTGGCACCACAGGCATGGATGGTGCCAGGCTCTGCGTGGGCATTTGTCTCTTGGCCTGCATCACTCCCTTGCTGGCCATGCCGTCAACCCCATGCTGCATTCTAGGTACAAACCCACTCTTGTCATGGCTGGCAGTGTGGACGGTGCCAAGACCTTGGAGATGGAGTATGCAGAAAACTGCCAGTGGGTGGCAGGGCTGGTTGGTGGCTGCTCTTTAGGGGAGCAGCTTGTGCTGGTCCCTTTCTGCAATTGGGAGGGAGGCTCCCAGACAGTTGCGTGCTAGTGATGTTATTGAATAGTTTGCTGGAACATTTACTCAGGGCATTTTGGGTGACTGAAAAATACACCTTGTGTACTTTCCCCCTGTTTGCTGTTGGCTGGTGTGTGCGGGTCTGACAGACTTTTGTTTAATTTGACCTTCCTGCATTTGGCTTGTTCCTTCAGCAGAATGAGAAAATGCCAGACTGTTTTTTCTAGGAGGGATAGAGGGCCTTTTTGGATGTAATGCATGCGTTATTTTAAAGGTAGAGGTAATGTTTACAGTTGGATGGCTTGGGTGAATGTTTTTCTGCTACTTCAGCTATTAAGATAAATATTGTACCCTTACAGAACTTAGCTTTCATCCTATTCATATTTAAATGTGAGATTCAGAATCTTTATTTCTAAACTAGAGGTAGGTCCTGGGACTTAATTTTTTTTTTTATCTGAAGAGTAATGTAAAAATAATAAATATTATATATATACACACATATATATACAGTCATAACTACATAATTATTAGTAAATTTAATCCAGAAAAATCATATTTGTTTTCTGGTAAATACAGTGGGACATTAAATGGAGTTGGAATTATTTAATGGAACTCTTAGTGCATTACTTCGCAATGTGAATGCATCCTTTTTTTTTAATTTTTTTTTTAACATTTATTTATTTTTGAGACAGAGAGAGACCATGAACGGGGGAGGGTCAGAGAGAGGGAGACACAGAATCTGAAACAGACTCCAGGTTCTGAGCTGTCAGCACAGAGCCTGACGCGGGGCTCGAACTCACAGACTGAGAGATCATGACCTGAGCCGAAGTCGGACGCTTAATCGACTGAGCCACCCAGGCGCCCCTGTGAATGCATCCTTTTATTGTTATAACATGGTTTATATATTGGGTTTTAAAAATTGGGGCACATCTGTGTGCCTAAGGGGATGGCTCCCACTCTGGCATCTGCCATGTAGCAGGTCTTCCACTTGGCCCACCTGAGGAAGCAATGTCAGGGCAAAAACGTGGGCCTGAGCATACTGTCTGCAGCACTCTGCTGTCCACACTCTGCTGTCCAGTGTGTGTGGAAGTATCTGAGTAGATGTGTTATGAGGGGGGTGCTATATCTTCTGAGGTCTCGTCTGACTGAACCCTTGGGAGGCTGCATGACCTTGGGAAGATCAGTTTGCTCTTCTCTAAAACAACTATTTGCCCACCTCTTAGGTTTTGAAGAGGATTAAGTAAGATAATGCTTATGCAAACCAGTTGGGAGAGGCTCAGTGAACTACCATGGTGAGTGCCCAGTAAATGGCAGCTGTCATTAAGTCAGATAAGGATTTGTGAGGCATCTGCCCAGCCTGGTATGGAGACCCAGCTCCTGCCTCTGTAGACTATGTGTACAGGAAGCAGCCAGCAAATAAGAGCAGGCAGTTTATAATCAGGCCTCAAGTTAAGAGTTGGGAAGCCCCAGGGGTGCTTGGGTAACTCAGTTGGTTAAGTGTCCGCCTTCTGCTCAGGTTGTGATCTCACAGTTCGTGGGCTCAAGTCCTGCATTGGGCTCTGTGCTGACAGCTAAGAGCCTGGAGCTTACTTCAGATTCTGTGTCTCCATCGCTCTCTGCCCTTATCCCACTTGCGATCTGTCTCTCTCTGTCTCTCAAAAATGAATAAACATTAAAAAAAAAAAAAGAATTGGGAAACCCCATTTAAGCCCCAAGTCAGGAAAATCTTTGTACATGGAGAGAGTGAGATGGCTGGGTATGAAGGGCAGTAAGCTCTGCCAGCTTGCTTCTGTTACCCCTTGCTCTGCTCTACATTCTTGTGGAGCACTGTGATGCCCAGGCACTGGCTCTATCCCCATACTGCTGGAAGGCAGGTACCCAAATGGTTACTGCACTGGGTGGTGGCCTCGCCAGGGTACTGGCAGCACGAGGAGGTATAAAGATCCCAGAGGAGCAAGGAGGACATCTAGGTCTACTCTGGTCAGTCAAGGAGGACTTCAGGAAGAAGCTGACTTTGGGCTGAGACTTGGTGAAAGAACACAGTTTTGCCAGGTGGACAAGCAGGAAGAGAGTGTTCACTGTCAGTGGCTTCGAGAAAGCTATGTGCACTGGGGTCTGGAAGGCAAATACCAGAGCTTCAAACTTCGGTGTATAAGTGTGTGTGTCAATTTATAGATAAATATACATGACCCATGTGTGTGCTCGTACATTTTTGCTCATAGGAGTATGTTCTTAAAATTGGGGGACTGGGACACCTGGATGGCTTAGTCGGTGGAACATGTGACTCTTGATCTTGGGGTTGTAAGTTCAAGCCCCATGTTGGGTGTGGAGCTTACTTAAAAATAAAAAATCTTTTAAGAAAATTGGGGGACCACTGGTGAGCAGTGGGAACAGGTGTGCAGAACAGGGATGAGAGAGAGTAGCTGTAAGGGTAAGCAAGGGGCTGGTTATTTCACAGGTTAATAGTGATGCATATAGTTCTTGAAATTTAGAACTCTAACTGCACTTACCCCATGAAGGGGTGAGCCTGGTGAAGAAAATCCTAAATTATTTGTTAGTGTTTAAGTGCCACCAGCTTAAAATCCATGTGTCATATTTTGCCACTTTGCTGCCCTCACTTTTGCAGGCACCTTTTCCTGAGTTTATGACTATTGGAGTATGGCGAGGGGTGGGAGTTTGGTGCTCTGGTTTAGGTAATATGAAATGCTAATATAAATGCTTTGTTGACCCAGAGAAATAATTGTCAAGAAATTGAGATTGTTTATTCATGCTCTGAGTGGGGGTAACAGTTTTAGAGGCCACGTGCATCTATGAAAATGGTCAAGTTCAATTAATATGTCAAGGGGGTTGTGGGGGCTGCAAGGGATAAGTAAAGACTGGTTCTTTTCCTGCCTGCCTTCAGAGACTGTACATCATGGCCAGAGTTTTGTGTGTCAGACACACGTTGGTGTTAGTCGGTGAGGCAGCATGCAGGTAGGAGGGAACTCCGTGCTGATGGTGTTGGTGGAAGAGGCTCTCGTCGGGGACGGATGGAAGGGCAAAAGGGCTCAGGACAGATTTTGTGGGGAAAAAAATGGCAGTTGATATGTGCCTCTGAGATGGGCAATGACAGGAAGAAAACAGCTTGCTGGAAGGGTGTGGATCAACGCAGGGGAACACAGAGGGTATTTGGTGAACACCAGTTTGTTGGAAGCTCTGTCCTTATTGGAGCTGATAAACGTTAGCTGTTGTCATCATCATTTTTGTTCTTGTTGTGTCAAGGCGCTGGATTAAGGTAGGCAAGACCAGTTCTGCTGTGGAGTGTTTCATCCCATCTTTGCTGAACACTGAGTCAACAGCCAGTAACGGTGAAGAAAAAACAAGCCTGTTGGGAGACCTACTTTCTATTTATTTCCTTAATCTGTTTGTTTGCACTGGATACTCTGTCTTGACTGTAGTTCTGTAATACTCAATATTTGTTCACATTTCACAGAATGCTTACATTTCATCCTCCATGCAGTTCACACCAGGAAGCCAGGTTTATTCCTTTCATATGGTAATTACAATGCCTTCTATTTGCAAAACATTTGTAACTTTTTAAAGCTTTTCATAGACAATATCTAATTTCAGGTTCCTTGGCTTTAAGGAACATAATTAATGAAATGTACATAGAAGTGTAATTAATGGATTCGTTCCTTACTCTTCTCTAATGTGGCCGTTAGCTGAATGTGGAATTCGGATTGGAGTTTATTTTAATGTGCAAAACGTAACGGGAAAGAGATGTCCTGTCGTTGTCCAAGCCACATAATGAGGTATTTCTGAAGTTGCTGGGACCAAGGCTTTTGCCCCTTGCTTCCTGGGCAGGCACTCAGTCGACATTATTTTAAGAGGTTGGGGTAAAGCACTCAAGATCCAATTCAAAAGTACAGCCGAACACCCATGCAATCCTTCCTCAGGTGGACTGTGCAGACCAGAGACCTCACTGAATTGAAGTGTATGGGCAGCCTGGGTGGATGTGGAAGCTTCCTCTCATTTCTTGTCCTTTGTTAAAGGGAGGCTTACCGGTGAGCTCCTTGTGGCACTTAAAAAGCTATAGAAGGTTCTGGCAAATCTAAGTGTCCAGCCATTGTTAACAGCAGAACAGGCGCACACCCTCTTGTGTGCTGTGGGTCCAGGGCACTTGGGATCTCTGTCCTCAGCCTGCGCTCCTTTTTTTTCAAGGTGGTTTTGGCTTCTGCCATGGTATCAGTTTGTTCAGCTGTGCAGGCAAGTCGCTGTCAGTTCTGTCTCTCTCCTTTTAGCAAAATAGTTTTCATTCCGAGTTGGGGCCCTTTGTCCGGGTTACATAAGACTGTTCTGTGGCCTCAGCCCTTGGCCAGCACCTGGCCACCTCCGCCCAGCTCTTGCCTCTCTCTACCTCTAGCGGCCCCTTTTCTCCGCTCAGCTATTTACTGTTGTGTGTGGCTCTGCTTCTTCCTCTGTGGTTGCCAAGTATTCTGATCCCCTTCTTGTATTCCAAGTGGAAGCCATTCACACCGCCGTTCACACTTGCTTTGCAGTTTTCTGCTCTCTCTCCTCCACAGACCTCAGAAGTGCTGTGTCTAACTCTCGCTCCCTGAGGCCGTGTGTGGAGACTGCCTACCTAGTCCAAGCACTCAAAGCCTGCTTCAGCAGTCCTAGGCCTGTAATAGAGACACAGGCTGGAGTGTCTGCTGGCTTTTCCCAGTTTGGACACCCCCTGACAGTGGTGTAGATATGGTTCAATGGTTTTGGTGGCAAATGAAGTGCTTTCTGGTCTCCTTGGGTATTTAGTTTGTGTGATCAATAAGGACTGAGGCTCAGTTGGTAGCTGCACATGGTGAGTTATGTGGACAGGTTGTAATGAAATAGCCCTACCTCTGCAGAAAATGGGTGCCCTGAAGGGTGGTACTGATGGGATATGCTCTTTCCGTTGCTTAGAAAGTGAACTTGTCTCCTATACCATTTGAATATATTCTCTGCTGTTGGAAAATAGAGTGGTTACGTGATTCATTGGCTTGTTCACTGATTGAGAGAGGATGGCAAGATGTCAGTGGGCTCTCCTGGCTTGCTCTCAGAGTTGACAGGGGTATGGCAGGCAGAACCCAGCAAAGAATAGAAGAGCTGCTCTTGCAAGCTGGCCGAAGAACCGAGTGCCCTCTTGTTTGATATACACCTTTCTGTCACTTATTTGCCACTGTCTCTGGTGCTGTTTTATTGACAGCCTTCTCCAAATGTGTCTGAGCACCTGGTCACCCTACCTCTATGATGAGGCCTGCCAAGCAAAGCTGCTGAGGACGGTCGTTCTCAGAGGTGTTCATTGGTGTCTCTCCCTCATCTGTCAGTGGAGGTTTCCAAACCTAGAACCTTATACCCACATCTGGGAAGCTTAGAGGCAGAATTCTTTTGCCTGTATTGAAATTCATTATGCAGTTTGAACAACATGGGCTTGAACTGCACAGGTCCACTTACACGTGTTTATTTATTTATTTTTATAAATACCATACAGTACTATAAATTAAATATATTTTCTTTGTGATGTTCTTTTTTTTTAAAAAACATATTTGTTTATTTAAGTAATCTCTGCACCCAATGTGAGACTCAAACTCATTACCCCAAGATTGAGAGTCCCACGTTCTACTGACTGAGCCAGCCAGGCGCCCCCTTGTGATTTTCTTTCTTTCTTTTTCTTTAAAGTTTATTTATTTATTTGGAGAGAGAGAGAGAGAGAAAGAGAGAGAGAGAGAATGTGCACATGCATGCAAGGGAGGGGCAGAGAGAGAGAAAATCCCAAGCAGACTCTGCACTGTCAGCACAGAGCTTGATGAGGGGCTTGAACTCATGAACTGTGAGATCATGACCTGATCCAAAATCAAGAGTCAGATGCCAACTGACTGAGCCACCCAGGTGCCCCCCCATTGTGATTTTCTTAATAACATTTTCTTTTCTCTAGCTTAAGTTATTTTAGTAATACAGTGTATTGTACATATGACATACAGAATATGTGTTAATCAGTGGTTTATGTTGGTCAGGCTTCTGGTCACCAGTAGGCTTCTGGTGAACAGTAGTTAAGTTTTGAGGAGTCAACTTACAGGTGGATTTTTGACTGTGCAGGGTTAAGTACCCCTCCCCACTGCCTTGTTCAAGGGTCAACTATATATAGAGGATCTCACCCCTAAACTCTGAAGTGCAAACTCATATCTGTCAGATGTCTCTATTGTCCGATGGGCATCTCTAAAGCCCATGTCTAACAATGATGTCCTGATTCCCAGCACACCCATCCACCTTGTCCCTTTGGTTTCCCCCATCTGCCCTTCACTGTCCCATCTCAGTGACAGTATATTCCAGTCTGCCTAGTGATTCAGGTCACACATCTTGGAGTCCTCCTTGACTTTTTTTTTTTTTTTTCCACAGCTCACCTCAATCCATCAATAGATCGTGTTTGTTCTGTCTTCTAATTCTGCCTCAAACCTGCTCACTTGTCAGCAGCATGGCTGCTAGCAGCTCAGTGTGTCCCTTCCCCACTCAGGTTAGAGTCTCCTGACTGCAACCCCTCCAACTTTGGAGTCTAGTCTCAGCCTAGCAGACTGTGAGCCAGGTGAGTAGCTCCTCTGCTGGGGGCTCTGGGGTCTGGCAGCCTTCCCTCTGCGGTGCCTCCTCACAGGCCTTTGTGGTTGCTCTGCTGAAACTCCCCCTTGGTGGCCATACATCTGTCCCTCGCTTCATTCAGGCCTCAGTCTGGTGACCCTCATCAGGAGGCTGTGCCTTACCTTGGGCCCTGCCCGGACGCTGTTCCAGTTTTCTCTGTCTGTTCACTGGTGCTGGTTGTTACCCCCCACACGGGAAAGTAAGTGCGGGAGGGTGGATGTGTTGCCTTGCTCCTTGTTCTGGGAGGTGCCCAGCAGCAGCCCCGGGACTGCAGTGCATGACCGCAGGTGAACTCAGGCAGGGCACAGGCCAGCAGGGGGACACAGTGCCGCCGGGTGAGTTGTCCACTCCCTCCTGGGTGGGGCAACTTGTGGGTGCTGGGTGTCTCCCCTCGGTTACCATGGGTCAGGTCAGACCTCAGTGCAAACAGAAAGTTCTGCCAGAAGGGCTGAAGTACAGCTGCAGGAGTGAAAGGGGTGCACATGAGGCTGGTACATCCCAGGTGACATCATTGTGGTCACCCCTTCCACCCCTTGTCTCCTATGGTTTTTCTACTCACCTGCATTAACACTTTGTTTTGCTATTTCTCCCTGAAGTCAACTACCTGCTGGAGGCAGGAGAAGCAATTGTTTTCTAGGCAGGCTCTTGCCTTCCTTCTCTCCTTCTCCATTTGACTTGCTAGCTGTATAAATTATGTATGAAGTAGATACTATTTATATGTTTCAAGACAATTGATAAACCTGTAAAAGATCATCAGATTTATTAATTTTAGTAAAATCATTGTAGGTACACATTTTCTCTTCAGACAATGTGTCTCTATTATAAGCTTGGTTCCCCTCAGCTTGGTTCCTTGGTTTTCTTCTGTTCTTGGGATCATGAAGAGTTCAAAATAGAGAAAATTGTGGTCTGTGAATCTTTTTTCCATCTTTTCACAGAAGACTAAGTGGTTGACAGGTACCTGGAAGTCTGACTCATCTTCCAGACATCTGACTGTGCTTTTATTCTGGTATTAGATATGTGTTCTTGAGTTTTATTTTCTTGCTTGGATTCAAAATCAACAAGGATGTGAAAACTAAGTACCTAGTGGAACAAGGCAAAAAACCCAAATAAGACAAATTCCAAATAGTGGTGAGTAGTATAGCATTTTATTTTTGTGTGATATATGGTCACATGCTAGCCTGGCCTGCAGATGAGAAGGGCAGCCATGGACAGGTCAGTCTTTCCTTTGCAGGTTCTCCCATCCCATCCAGACCACACATCTACAGTCCTGCCTGAGCAGTGATGGCACATGTCCGGCCCAAGGTTGGGTGGCTTTTTTTGAGGTCAAGCTTCAGTCTTACCTCCATCAGAAATCTGATTTGAATGACATAGGCACCTCCATCCAGAAAACCAACCAGAAGGAAATGTACCAGAACATTAAAAATAGATACCTTCCAGCATAGTGCTATGCATGATTTTAAAAATTCTGTCTTTTTACCTTTTCCATATTTCCTACAATGAGCATTTATATAACAAGAAAATTCCCAGTGAACTTGATTTACTCAGGGCGTGGAATAAAAAGTCAGTTTCTGAAAAATTGCGGAAAACAATTTGATGTGTGTCTTTTTAAGCATTTTGGAAGCACGGGTGGAGTTGCTATGGGGATGGTAAGGTTTACTCTCTACAGAGAGTGGTTCCATCTGGCACCACATGCTCCCTGAGCCAAGCTGGGCAGTCCTACGCACAGCAGAGTTTCTCATTAGATGTGGAAACAATTACACATAGAATCACGATTCCATCTTCTCCGCACCCCCCCCCCCCATCACCATTTAGCTTTGATCTAATAGCAGGACACAATGCTAAACTGCTTTCCACAGCCTCTGACCTCTGTGCCTGTCGTCACCTCTGAGATGGGTGCATTGCTGACAGTCTGAAGGGGTTCTGTCTTTGCTGGTGGAGCAGGGATGTTTCCTGAACAGGGTATACAGCATCATACCTTTATCACAGTTGGAATTAATTTTCTTTTGCATAAATGCTGACATCTCTTTGAGAGGCATTGTTTTCATTTCCCTTTGCTGTGCCCCTTGAAACCATGGCCTCCTTTCCCTTCCTGCACTTGCTTAGAACCAATATGGTCCCATCTCAGTTAGAGATGAGGTTTTAACATTCTGTACTGGGTCATGGTGGGGACATGATGCATGCAAATAAAGTTCAGTTTTACATTTTATGGAGGATGAAACAAAGTGATTAAGAAAAGTAGTAGGTTTTCTCTTTGTCTTTGGGTCTTCAGTTATCACTGGAGGACTCATGGAGCTAACATAGTGGTGGAGACGCTGGCTTAGGGATGGTTGGCAGCCAGCGGTTGGAATTGGTGGTGTTCTCAGAACTCTGGTAGGGGCCCTGGACTAGATGTCTGGGGACTCCATGTTGTTGCTGCTCTTGGTCTCCTTATAGGGGTGTGCTCTTCGGCCAGTCTAAGTTTTGGTTCCCTCATCTGGAAAATGGCATTGGCGATGCTTATTTTCTCATAAGGTTATTATGATGATCAGATAAGACGGTGCAAGGGTCTGCTTTGAAAAGCAGAGAACTGAATTCTTCAAAGGTGTGTTGCCCCCACAGCCTGACCACTGGCTGAGTCACTGCATGTCCTGTTGTGTCCTGTCCACTTCCTTTGATGATATGATAGGACATGGCTCTATGATGCCATCATGGATGGCCTGTAAGCACCTCAGCTTCTAGCTTAGATGCTTGTGATGATGGACCTGTAGACAATGGCTGGCTAGTGTGCTATTTCATTCTTGCCTTGGAGACAAAGGTGATAATTTCACTCAGCCCCAGGACCAAATGGAACTAGGGTGGTTCTACTTAATGGAAAAAGCAGTTGGAAGACATTCAGGAAACATGGATTCTTGTTCCCAGTTCTGCCCCCAAGCAGCATTGTCTGTGAGCAACTCAGGATCTAGTCTTTCAGTGGTAGGATTGCTTGACTGCCTTGGGTCAGGTACTATGGACACTCAAGACCTATGGCCTCAGTGCCCCCATTGAGAACCCCCTTCATGTCAGCATGGCTGTCTAGCACTTCCTGTGCGTTAATTCATTTGACCCATTTAATTCATTTGTGGGGTTGGGTGGTATTCCAATCATACATGCTGTTAAGATCTTGTCTCCAAATGGTGGCTGGTATGGAGCCTGGTGGCTCTCTGGGCCCCTCGTGGCTCAAGAGTCCAAGGACTCTACTTCCTCAGGAGTCACAACTCTTGGGCTGATTGTGGAGGACATGGACAGTGGCATGGGGCTGTTCCCATTCTGTCCTTACCCATTGAACATGAGCTCTGAAAACCCACCTAAAACCCCAGGAACTACTGGCACACAGATACTTAAAATAACAACACCCAGAATATCTGCCTTTCTTTAGCTGTAGGGGTATTTGCCACCCAAGCACCAAACCAGATCTAGGATTTTTCTTTGTTAGTTTCCAGGGTAGGAACTGGAGGTGGAATTCTAAGGACTGGCCATGATTGATGGTAGAATGAGGTGGAAGCACCTTGTCTTTGCTCTCAAAAACACACTCCTGTCTGTCGTGTGCCCTTCAGGTGTCAACTCCTGTTGGAATTCCTTTGCTCACCTGGAAGGATATTGGAATTGCCTATGCTGTGCAATCTTTTATTATTTTTAAATGTTCTCAAAGCCCTTTGGATGGAACTGAAGCTTTCTTTATTTGGGTTGCTAATTTTCACACCAAAGGAAGACTTCTATATCTTACACTGTATGCTGAGTTTCTGTGATAAGTTGGATTATTTCAGAGAGTTCCTGGTTAGTTGAGGAAAGGATGAGCAAGAGAGATGTGCCAATCAGGGAATTTACATACACAAAACCAAGAGGCAGCCTGGTGCAGGGTGGGGGATGTGGGCTGTGGAGTCCCACCAACGTGGGTTCCAATCTCTGCTGAAATATGTACCAGTCAATGGTGTGTTACTTTTTAGAATCCTGGAGAGACTAAACGAGATGCCTGGGGTGGGGCTTGCACAAGGCAGGTGCTACGGAAGTGGTGGCTGCCTGTGTTTAGAGTGTGGAAATACACATTTATAGAGCCTGGATTCAGGCTGCTTGCGAAGGCCAGTCTTGCCCACAACCCACTGGCCCCAGCCCCTTCTCCAGCAGATCCACATGAGTGGCAGTTTCTGCACAGAGTGTAGAAAGTTCCTGTTTGCTTGTAACCGTGGGTTTGATAGAGTATTTGTGTCCTCGGACCCAGCTTGCTGGTGGGGGTGCCTAGTGGAAGGGGAGAGGGTACTGGAAATGTTAATGCAGCTAATCCAATGAGATTAGCCTCCTGAGCTGAGGGATTTGAGGGAACAAAGGGTATTGAAGGGACCACTTAGAAGTTTAAACAGACTCCGTTCTCCCTTTTCACCTACGTCTTGTATAAGGATTTCAATAGCTCCTAAATGAGCTGGCCTGAATGGCAATAGCGCCCTTTTAAATTCTAATTAGCTGGTGAATTAACTAGTATGAATTTTGATTAGTTAGGATGAATTACAGGTATTAATGATTGTACAGTCTTAGAGCAAATGAAAGTAGCGGTTATCCAAAGGGGGCTTTGGCCAGCCATCCGGCCGGAGGACTTTAAATAGTCTCAGAAAGGCTGTGCTCTCTCTTTTTTTTTTTTTTTTTTTTTACACTGCATTCTTCACCCTTTAAAGCCCAGACTGGAGCAGCGTGGAGTGGGGACAAGATGCAGGTCCTCCCTCTCTCCTTGGTGGCCCTGGAAGGAGCGGAGCCCGCATCCATAGCTGGCGGGCCTCCAGACGCCCTTTGCAGTGTGCCCCGCCACGCGGCTGCACCAGCTTCTTTACTGGAAAGCCCGTGGCTGTAGCGGTTCCCTCCCAGGGCCGGCCTTGACCTGTTCTGGAGCAGCAGTGTTTATATTTGCTTCGGCTGGCGCTGCAAGCCCTCCTTGTGCCAGTGTGGGGTGGGGGGCTGCTCCTGTTTGGCCAAGGAAGGGAATTCGCAAGTGTATTGATCTTTCTTTGGCTTTGCTGTGTTTCAGACAGCCTTGCACATGGAGACTCATTGCTCAGTAGTTAAATAGGCGAGTGTTTAAAAATATCCAACTCAGACCCATTTCAGTGATGGAGACATGTCACACGCATGGTCAATGTGCTCTGGAAAGAGTCACGGGCTCATGTACAAAAGGCCTCGCGTACAAAAGGCATCGCATAGTCTAGATTGCTGAATGACCAGTTCCTGGTCGGCAGGTGCTGTGAGCTGGAGGTTGAGCACCCTCACCCCTGCCCTTCTCCAGGCTCGCACTCCCTGCCCTCTGTCCTTCCTCTGGGTCTTCTGACTGGGAGGCCTGGGAGGCGCTGCTTCACCTTCCCTCTTCCCCTTAGGCACTCTAAGGCCACGTCTGCACCCTGGACTGGCAGTTCCCTTCCCTCCCCTGTGCTTCCTCAGACTTTGGTCATAGTTGTGTGCGCCTATGTTAGTGTGCATATGTGTTTATGCATGTGTATACATTGTGTGTGCGTGGATGTCCATGTGTGCTCACACCATTGTTTCCTAATATACTGTGCTCACGCCTGCCTTCCCCATGGACCGTAAACTCTGAGTCTGTACTGTGTGCTCTTACATTTAAAGGCCCAGCATAGGGCCTAGTGCATGTAGGTCTTCAGTGATCAATGGGAGAATGCGTACATGAGACACAGCAGCTTTGGGGGCTGATGGCAGATTGTGGCCTACTCTCACACTTTTTGTCTAAGAGAGAATTGGCTTTTTTTAAAGCAGACTTGGTGCCCTACTCCTTTGTTTTGTGTCCTGTTGGGCACCTCATATGACACAGTGCTAGCTTATGAGGACCCAAAGACATGTGAAGTTCAACGCTGGATGTAGTGTGATTTCCCATCACTGTTGATTCACGAGTTCGGCCAGAATGTTCTTCAGCGGTGACCCACACACTCTTCAGCAATTCTTACATGCATCATCGCTATGAAAAGCAAAGTTTTGATACTTTGAGAATTGAGATGGTGGAGGTCCCACCTGAAAAGAGTGAGAAAAACCTTGGCTAAATCGATTTTACCATGGTTGGTCTTTGGACATATCTGAGGGACAAACATTTGTGCAGAGGGAGTAGCAGGTGAATTCAGGCCCAAGGTTTTCTTGCCAAAAAGCTGCTGTCTGTGGGCCTTGATGGTCAGCCAGCCTCACAGCTTCTTAACCCTCACTGACCAGCTGGCTGTTGCAGGCATGACACTCCAAACTTTGGTGTTTCCCCGCTGAAGTTGGTGCTGTGCAGTGCTCTTCTTCAAAAGCAAAATATCCATTACTCTCCCTCCGCCCCAGCCCTCCCCCCACCCCAGTTCATCTCATGATGAGGCCTTCTGGAGGTTGGTTTTTGGGACATTCCTAGACACATCCTACATCATAACCACTCCTGCTGGAGGCCAAGGTTGTAAAGATGACTACCCCACTGTCTGCTGTATCTCCATATTTTACTGTAATAAATAAATGACTGAGAGACTCTCATGTACCACAGAGTAGGCTAGATTTCCAGAGAATGGATGAATTACATCCATACCTTCTGCCACCTGCATGAGACAGGATGACCTTGTTAGGCTGTCTGGAATGGTTTGTGTTGCCTATGCTGGCCACCCTCTGCTGTGGGAAGAAGGCTCAGGCCCCAGAGTCTAGTTTTGTCATGATTGAGAGTAACTCAGACTGAGGTCTCCATCAGAGAACAGATCCCGTAGGAGGGTTTGGTATGTGTTCCCCTGCCTGTATTGCTTGCATTCTGTTTATTTCTTTCTGCATGCTCAGCTTTCTTCCAGAACTGATTTAAAGACAGCTTATAAAATACATATAATGTTAAAATAATAATAAAAGATTGAGGGTTTTAGGAAAAAGAAAATGCATGTTTAACAGTTTTATTAAACAAAGAAGTGCTTCAGACATGTTGACTTACTAGAATCCTTTATTTAAAAGTGTCCAGGAAATTCCATCAAAATAATTTTGTTTAGAATTCTGGTATTTCAAGTTGTACCAAAGAGAAGGAAATTTCAAGTGGCCCCAATACCAGTTCACATTTCTTTTACAGATAAGGGGTTAAGGTTTTTAGGACTCGCTCTCTAAATAGGCTGTTTAATTCCTACTGGTGTTTTGGTTTCAGGCCTGGAGCTGTGTTTGGGTGATTAGTGACATCTAATTACGTATGGGAGGGCAGGCAAAAGCTTTATAGCCTTGAGTCAGATATAGAGAACTACCTTCAAGCACTTACTAATGGTTTTTGTCAAGAAATGGATTTTTCAGAACAATAATACAGAGATTGATAATATTTTATGTTGTAAGATATGGTAATCATGGAATATTATGCAGTCTTTGAAGTATGTAGAATAAGAAATAAGAATTAAGTGCTAAAGGTATATTGTTTTATTCACTCTACTAAAAGTAATTTCCAAGTAGTTTATTTTAATATCATCTAACAGTTTTGTGTGCCCTTGCTCTCAGCTCTGACCCCACTTGTCCCAACTTAATTTCAGCTGTTAAACACTTAGAGCCCCCGTTAGGTCCAAATTAGCACTGTCATCTGACTTATCTGGAGCAGCAGTGCTGGCTGCTGGTTTGCCTGCTCTCCATTTTGCTGGGAGCATCTAGTCTGCTTGTCTGTAGAGGCTCAGCAATCCTGGTACTTGCTCCGCCTTTGTGCCTTTGTTCCCGTATTCCTCAGTTCTGCATCCCCTATTTGAGTGTCTCTGAGCTCTTTTATGCTGGAAACACTTGGAGCCTTTGTGTCTGATCCCAGCTGATCTTAATTTCCCAACCAGGACTTGATTTCTTTGAGAGCCACCTTGCCCTGGGCCAGTCTGCTGGAACTGTGCCTCGCCCCTGCCACTTCCGGCTCTTAACCTTGGGCATGTTATGAACTTATGTGAGTGAGCATAACACCTCTCATACTGTGAGGAAGAAAAGTGAGACAAAATATGGGGACAGCACTCAAACTTTACATCAGCACCCCATCCCTCCATCCGCCTAACTTCACTTACCTATCATTTAGTAAACTTAATTGCCAAACATAAATTAAATTAATATTATAGTAAGGGCTCCCAATTTTCTCTATTACCTACCTGTGCCTCTCTTTTTGCTATTAACCTTTGAAATCTTTACAAATTATTTATTGATCTATATCGGGTGTATTGTGGTTAATATAATCATTTAAATCTACGCTTGCAAATGTTGCCATCAAAAGTTTATTTTAATTTTTTAATTTTTTAATTAATTAATTAATTAATTAATTTTTAAATATATGAAATTTACTGCCAACTTACTGTTGGTTTCCATACAACACCCAGTGCTCATCCCAACAGGTGTCCTCCTCAATACCCATCACCCATCCTCCCCTCCCTCCCACCCCCCATCAGCCCTCAGTTTGTTCTCAGTTTTTAAGAGTCTCTTATGCTTTGGCTCTCTCCTACTCTAACCTCTTTTTTTTTTTCCTTCCCCTCCCGCATGGGTTCCTGTTAAGTTTCTCAGGATCCACATAAGAGTGAAAACATATGGTATCTGTCTTTCTCTGTATGGCTTATTTCACTTAGCATCACACTCTCCAGTTCCATCCACGTTGCTACAAAGGGCCAGATTTCATTCTTTCTCATTGCCACATAGTACTCCATTGTGTATATAAACCACAATTTCTTTATCCATTCATCAGTTGATGGACATTTAGGTTCTTTCCATAATTTGGCTATTGTTGAGAGTGCTGCTATAAACATTGGGGTACAAGTGCCCCTATGCATCAGTACTCCTGTATCCCTTGGGTAAATTCCTAGCAGTGCTATTGCTGGGTCATAGGGTAGGTCTATTTTTAATTTTTTGAGGAACCTCCACACTGTTTTCCAGATCGGCTGCACCAGTTTGCATTCCTACCAACAGTGCAAGAGGGTTCCCGTTTCTCCACATCCTCTCCAGCATCTATAGTCTCCTGATTTGTTCATTCTGGCCACTCGGACTGGCGTGAGGTGATATCTGAGTGTGGTTTTGATTTGTATTTCCCTGGCCATCAAAAGTTTAGATCCCTCTTCCTACCTTCCCCTGAAAGACACACATACATAGACTGATGTACACTCATATATGTTCAGATACACACAAAGGTACAGGCACATATATAGACATACATACAGTCTTCTGTACTTTCAGACACACACAAACTCGCTGATACACATTCAGACACGTGCATGCATATGCACACACACTGCACACAACTTACATTTGACTGTTCCTGTGTGCAGTTTGAGCTTCTAGCAGAGCTTATGGATTGACCCTGTGGTTGAGATTTTCTGTGTTTAGGGATAGGTGGGAATACTCATTTTAAAATTAAATTTAATAAATATTTAGAAAGCATGTATTATATGCCTCATTAGCAATTTTGTTAGATGCTCTGGAAGAAACAAAAGCACATGTATTATCTGTGTCCCATGGACACAGATTTTTTGGGGTTGTTACTTTTTTAATCTTCACTTATTTTTGAGAGAGAGAGGGAGAGAGAGAGAGAGAATGAGAGAGAGAGAAAGAGAGAGAGGACAGAGAGAGAGGGAGATACACAATCTGAGGCAGGCTCCAGGCTCTGAGGTGTCAGCGCAGAGCCCAATGCAGGGCTCGAACTCACGAACTGTGAGATCATGACCTGAGCCGAATCAGATGTTTAACCCACCCAGATGCCTCACAGTGGGGTCATTACTTTTTATGCACATGAGATGCTTGGCGAATATTATCATTTGTCTCATTTCGCTGGACCTGCACACACTCCATTTAGTGGAGGTGATGGGTTCCCGAAAGTCGAGCTGTGCCATAGTCAGTGCCATAAGGGGAAATGTCAAAAAATGCTTTCAAGGGTTGAGTGGTTTGCATGAAGTGTATACACAGGAATAACCCTGACTTTTAGGGACCACGTGTCCCTGGATTTGGAAGAACACCATGTGTGTCACCCAGCAGGTTCTGAACCTTGTGGAGGGCTGACTATGGGAGGCATGCTTAATTCCACCCTGGCCCCACTGTTAGTGAGTTCTCATTTAGTACCAGAGATAATGGGGCAGGTGAGACAGGCAGGTGAGGGGAGACTTTTTTATTCATGCATTGGGTTTAAGCAATATCAGTTTGGGGAGCTGCCTAAAGTTTTTGCTGAGTTTATTCTAGCAGGAAATGCTACTACTCCTAATTAATATTCACATAAGCCTTTGCCAAATGCTTACTGTACAGATATTATTGTCATCCTCACTTTCCAAATGTGGAAACTGAGAGGTTGAGTGATGTGCCCAAGTTAATCTGGGTAGGAAGGTGTGGGCTGTGTCCCTTAAACCCACATCTTGGGCCCTGGCTCTCTACTTGTTCCTAAGGACCATGGATAGCAGAGTTTTTCCATGTGGGATGAAAGCAAGCAGCATGATTGTTTCTGCTTCAAGAGGAGCAAGAGAAGTGATATGGTCTCCCAGATCACCTGCACAGACTGCAGCTCCTGGCTCTCAAATGTGAGCATGAGCCTGCTCTTTCCCTCTCTTCTCCTGGGCTTCCACATTTACTTGTCTGCAGCGCAGTAGGATTACTAAGGGAACAAGGCTTGCAGAGGGCGGAGGGTGTGTCTATCATGTAGTGGGGTTCAGGGGCTCAGAACACTGTAGCTGCCATTACTCTTTTCTGCAGAGTGGGTCTCTGCTTGGAATTACAAGGCAGGCACTGACAGATGTATAAGTAGATGCTCAAGAGCAAATTAAAAATGCATTGTTAAAAATGGATTCAATGTGTGAACAAAGATTGGCATGAAGGTTGGGTCCCTGTATTTTTAGAGGCTAATTAAAGTGCATGAACAATGATAAATTCAGATAACCCATATCGTGTAAAATCACCATAAAGCATTCACTAAAGAGCTAATTGCATAGGATGCTGTGCTGGCAGGCTGAGAGGTCCAAGTGCTCTGCGGCCTGCACTGCCATCAAGTTCTGTCTGCTTTGTCTGTATAGAGATCAAACTGTGCCTATCGGTCCTGGCCCTGAGGACCTCAGCTGTCTGGCACCTGGTGATGTGCATTCACTATGTTTCTGCAGCCCTGAGTTTGGGACACGTGTGGAATTTTCCTGGGCCACTTGTCTAAATCACTCACAGAAATCTGTGGTCAGGTTTCTGTAAAGTGCTTCATTGGTGATGGGGAGAGGAGGAGAGAGATTTATTATTGATGCATGTTCACACACCAAGGCTATGTGCAGTTTGCTTCCCTTTGTGTGGCCCCTGCCATAATGTAAAATGTAGATACTGCAGCCCCCTCCCCCACCCCCCGGGTGCCTGGACTGCAGTTTATTGGCTTGAGTGGGCAGGGTTCTGCATGATCCATGGTGATAGAATTCCCCATGTTTATCTGTCTTGGAAAACTGGCCTCCAGAGATGAACTGTAGAGTGAGCTGTGTCAGAGCCTGTCTGCTGCCATTGCAACATTTACCTGGTTTACTTGGAGGGCTTGGTGGTCTGTACTCCTGATGTTCTGTTAGTCACATGTAGAAATAAGAGAACATGTGCACTTAGTAATCTCAGGGTTAAATAGTCTTGCAGGTAGATCACAAGATCTGTAACTCAAGAATTTAAAAAATTAGGTTGATTTTGTTCCCAAAAGTCTGTGATACCTTTTTATCTACAAGCACTTTAAAAAATGTTTCCTAATTTTTATAAGCAAATGTATATTTATCCTACACAGATACAGTAATGGCATGCTAAGGACAAAAAGACCAGGGTAAACTCAAGACCTTTAAACATCATAATTTGGAACACATCCGTTCTCACCAGGCAGTCTGTTAAATTCCAACCTGGCTAGCTTTTAAATGCCAGGAAGTAGTTGGTATTATGGGTTACATTTTCAGGGTGGCTGCAGGATTTTAACATGCATATCCCTCCCCTTTCTATCACTAAGCGATTGCTTTTTTTTTTTTTTAACTTTCCATCAATTACTTTGCAATAATTGTTGATTTATGGAAGAGTTGCAAAGAAGGTGCAGGGAGTTCCTATATACTCTTCACCTAGCTTCCCCTAATATTTACATTTTGCATAACCACTGCATACTTATCACATTAACATTGTGATAATTTGATCATGTATCAAATTAACATTGGTACAGAACTGCTAACTAATACCACAGACTTGATATGGATTTCACTAGCTTTTCTACTAAAGTCCTTTTTCTGTTCTTGGATCCAATCCAATATGCCACATTACATTTAGCCACTGCTCTTTTTTATTCTTTAAACAATTTTTATTTTTAACTTTTTATTATGATAAAATTTCAAACTCTAAAAGTAGAGAACAAGAAAGTGTGTCTGAGTTGGTCATTACCCATTCTCAGCCATGATCAGCATATGGCTAATCACACTCTGTCACCACCAAATCTTATTTCCTGTTAAGTAAGTTGGCCTTAAATGGGTTATTGTGATCCCTGGCAGTGCCCTTCCCACGTGTGTACCCATGACCTGTAGAGTCTTGCCTGGCATGGTCATGTGGTCTCTTCTTAATGTTCTAGAATTGCTACTGCATGCACCTTTAAATGCAGACTTGGCTTGATCTTTTTCCTGCTTTTTCCCACAATTTCCAAGAAGAATGCTTCACATGCAAGGAACATGGGGAAAGAATTGTTGGAAAAATCTCTCTGGAGCCTTTATTTGTCACTTCCAGTTTGTGCTTGTTATTCGTTGTGACCCAGCATGACCTCAAGAAAAGGTCCATTTTTCTTGAGATGTGTGACTAAGAGCCAGGCTAAAGGGCAAGCTCTCACAGGAGAACAATGGCCTTACTTCCATATTACACCTTCCCCAGATGCGCTGGATCCTTACGTCACCCTCTTGGATGCTGATGGGTTGAAGAGTTACATGCTGCAGATGTACTCCTCCTTTCTGCTGGCAGAGCTGTCTTTCTTGTGCTTTCCCCCAGTTATTGGCTGGTCCTGGGCACAGTCATTATCCTCATTAGGTGTTATCTGGTAATTGTTTGTTGAATGAATGAGTGACCACCAGATTACTAATAAATAGGTTTATGGGTTTCACTGCTAAACTACTTCACACCAAGGTGTTAATAGCTGTTAGTGTTTTCAGAATTGACCCTTTGGGATTATTTACATTTTAAGGAGATGATGTCTTGAGGAACAATTGCTTAATCCAAATGTGGCATTCCTGACCTTTGGCCTTCAATGGAGGAGGCTAGGATGCCTTTCTTAACTGGTCTTTAAAACAAGTGTATGGCTTCTATGAAAACTCAACTCTGGTGACTAACTGATGCAAATTGAAAAGAATGTTATGTTTGTGGTTGCATAGAAACAATTATTCCAAGGGAACTTGGGTCTTCCAGTGAGAGACAGTATGTTTTGGAAGTCTCCTCGTATCGGAGACTGTAAATAAAGTTTTAATGAAAGGTGGACATTATTGCTGAAGCTCAAATGCAAATATACGTTCATTCCTTCAACAGTTGTTTACTGTGTGCGTTCTGCCCCATGCAGCCAGATACTGGCGACCCAAGGGGGCCACAGCCCTGATCTGACCTGGTGACTGACCTCAGGTTGTCTTTGATGCACATGAGGCATACTTCCAGTAGTCATTGCTAAGATTATTACAGTTATGAATAGAAAACCAAGACCGATGATGGGGTTGTCACTGTAGTTACTCGATTGGGAGTTGGTGGGTGTCCCGGGCAGTGTTAAGCAAGCACTGAGACTGCTGTAGATGTGGGTGACAGGGTCCAGCTTCTGTACTTAGTCATCTCAAGAATTAGGAATTCATTACACGTAGAGAGTGAAGCATTTTTCATGTACCTGTGACATAAAACTGTGATATTGTGTCTGTGGTGTCACAGTGTCCTCACGTGAATTAGTCCACACTTACCAGAGTGCCATCTCAGAGATGACGTGTGTGGCAGATATCTGAATATATGTGTAAAGGCTGTTGAAAAATGTGGAGAAGCCAGTGTGAGAAACTAGATGCCATTGGCTGATATTACAAGTAAGGCTTACATGAAACATTTAGAAGCAGCCTCGTTTGCCCTTTCCTTTCACATCCACAGTCATGTCTACAGAGGAATATTGGAACCTGGGCCCTGTTCTAGTTTAGTATCCGTATAGCCTTGTTAGGTTTATCTTCTATTTTGTATCTGGGTGTTCTGCTTGTTTTCCAAACCACTGCCTGCACCACAGGGCCTCAGAGAACAGATGGCACGAGACAAACATGTGCTCATGTAGAAATTGGGGCAGCCAGAGGGTCCAGGGTCCATGCCTGCCTACTGCTGGCACACCACCACTCCCACCCCCACTCCCAAGTCTGAGTGATTTCTGGCTGGCCTGGCTCCTGATACAGGATCAGACTGCTGGCTGTCCCAGGGGAGGCCTGAGTGGCCAGTGTTGGTTGCCTTCAGTCTTGATGCATTGTCAGTGCAGAGAGGCGCCACAGGAGAAAAGTGGAGGGAGCTGCTGAGGACATGGGAAATGCGCAGCAGGAGACAGAGCCTCTAGGTGACCAGAGACAGTTGTTGTGAGTGGGGCCCGATGCTTTTTTGTATGCTGCCATTCTTAGCATGAATATGCTGAGGCAGTTTACTGAAGTGTGTTATTTGTTCCGTTTTTTTTTTTTTAGAGAGATGTGAGAATCCAGGAAGAGTAATATTTTGAAAATCCTTTTTTTCTTCTCTTCTCCCCCTGCTATTTGATGACATTTCTAAGCCTGCAGGTAAACTAGCGTTAGATTGGCTAATAAGTCTTTCTAATGACTGATTTAATACCAGCAGGCAAGGTTCCTTTTGGGATTGATTATGGCACATGATGCTAATGGGGGTTAATTTGTAAAGGGAGGTACAGTGTGTGTTACCTTGTGAATTGTGCACATAAGAGAGGGAAAGAAAGAATGAAGGAAGGAATGTATTCAATGGAGACAGAAAAAGCTGGAATTCAGAATAGTCTTTTTTAAGTTCTAATGATCAGGGTCTATGATATTTCATTTCTTCTCTGTGAAAATGGACACAGGCTCTCTTGATTGAGCACAGAGCATGTGACCCTTTACACTCAGGTGTCGCTGATCGTGAGACCTTTGCGTGAATTTCTGACAACCTTTTCACGGACTCAGCGAGTTCAGCCTGATCTCACAGAGCTGCTGGTAAAGTGGGAAGAATGCAGGGATCAAGCAGTCCTGTGGATAGATGTAGACTTGCCTCTGGGAGAGCTAACGAGGGCAAACATAAACACGAGAGAGAAAGAGAGAGAGAGGTTCCCTGGTTTCCAGGGGTGGATGAGGATTTCTGGAGGTGAGAGAAGAGCCAGCCCAGAACATGGGCTTACACCAGAGGCCGGGGAACAGACTCAGCAACTGGGAATGGAAAGTAGCATGGGCAGGGAGTGAGTCAGGCCAGGATAGGGGTTTCCACAGGAGGCCTGAGGGTTTCCTCTACTGAGACTGTGGGATGGTGTAGGCTTTGGGAAGTCAGTGGAGTGCTTGAAGCTGAAGGATGACAGGCTCTAGGTAAACAGGTTGCAGTGTGGAGAGTGGACAGGGGTATGGAGGGTCTCCCCTTGCACTGTCTGGGAAGACTGGGTGCAGACAGAGCAAGGGCTGCTTTGAGGCCGCTCAGCTGATCTGGAGGTATAGCTGGGCCTAAAAATATAAATAAAGTGCTTGCCCTTACACATACATCCAATATTGTATTCCTGTAAAACTCCGCTGTTTACAAAAGTGGGGTTCTGAGTATAGGGGTCCGGGAAGGCTTTAGCAGTTAGGTGACATTTGAGGAGGGACCCAAGGGAGTGGCCCATGTGGGTATTTAGAATGATTTCTAGGCAGAGAGAACTCTGTACAAAGGCCTTGAGCAAGGCCTCAATGTAACTGAAGAGGAGCAAGGGGGGCAGGGGGGAGAGTGAGAGGAGGGAGGCCAGATGTGCATGTGTGTGCATGGTCCTGGAGGGCCCTGGAGGGTTATGGTGAAAGGGTGCCATTCCAGGCGTGGAGCAGAGTAGTTTCTTGGCTTAGGTTCATGAGGATCTCTTCGGAGTGAAGTGGGTGATGGAACAGGAGGCTGTTGCAGTATCAGGTCTCTGGAGATGATGGTTTCCCAGGCCAGGGTGGTCCAGGTGAGAGGATGAATCAGGACTTGGAAGGGTGGAGTTTTGAGGATTTGCTGAGGGCTGAGAAAGACAAGCGTTCATTAGAGCTTTTGGTTGAGCAACTGGAGTTGTATTTTATCAGAACGGGGAAGATTAGGGAAGGAGCTACTTTGTTGTTTTTTATAAGAAGACAATTTTTTTTTTATAATGAAAAGTGATAATAATTACTAGTAGTGGTATTTTGACTTTTATTGCTATGGCTTGTTTTCTTTTTGTTTCTGCTTAATCTTTGTTCTCAACAACCTTTTATTTATTTTTATTTTTTAAACTATTTTATTTTTTTTACAGAGAGAGTGTGTGCGTGTGCACATGAGTGGAGGAGGGGCAGAGAGAGGGAGAGAGAAAATCTTTAAAAAAATTTTTTTTTGAATCTTCATTTATTTTTGAGAAAGAGAGAGATATAGAGCGTGAGCAGGAGAGGAACAGAGAGAGAGAGAAGGAGACACAGAATCCGAAGCAGGCTTCAGGCTCCGAGCTGTCAGCACAGAGCCCAATGTGGGGCTTGAACCCACGAACTGCAAGATCATGACCTGAGCTGGACGCTCAACCGACTGAGCCACCCAGGGGCCCCAGAGAGAAAAAATCTTATGCCCAGATATGTGCTCGATGTCACAACCCTGAGATCATGACTTGAGCCAAAATCACGAGTCAGATGCTGAATTGACTGAGCCACCCAGGTGTTCTTCAATAACCTTTTAGAAAACAGTGTGCTGCTTATTTAGGACATTATGAGTGTTAATCGTTGTCCAGAAATCAAATGGAATTTCTTTGCAAGATTCAATTTAAGGCACTTGGATTCCCCAGGGAAGGGGTGCTGTACACACACAAGGTTTTAATGCTCTATCAATAATCAGAACAGTGATTGTATATGCTGACAGGACTGAGATCCATGAACTGCCCTGAATCAGTTGGTGGGAACTTTGGGTGAATATAAATCAGTTTGCTTCCTTTAAAAACATCCTCCTGTATCTGAGATAGGTCCTAGCTATGTTGGGAGTAGATATCACTCATCTTTTAAGTTAGAGTCACTTTCCTGGCCCTGTTATCTGAGTTACCCCCTGTGATCTTGGTTAGAAATGCAGGCTCTCAGCCCCACCCCTGACCTGCAAATCAGAACCCACCTTTTTACAAGGTCTCTGGGGGGATTCGGGCACCTTACAGTTTGAGAAGCACTGAGTGAGAACAATTGTATGTGTTTCTGAATCCTTCTGGCTTTCGGGGTCAGCATTTCATCCGGTCTGCTGGGTTTCAATCCAGAGCTGGTATGAACAGGGTCGAGTTACAGAACACCCCCAACAGCATTTCCAGCAGTCTGGCGCCGTGTGGATGCTTTCTTAGACTTTTGCAAATGAGCCCCCTGGTAAGCTGGTGTGCGTTCTAGCATGCAATAGAGAGCCTTCTCTTTTCTAGGGAGAGGGTCAAAGTTGGTGGGGTTGAGTGAGTGGAAGGGGGAAGTCCAGGTGTCTGGGCATCCAGTGCTGCAGGTGCACTTGGTGGGGTGAAAGGAAATTCATATTGCTGAAATGAAATAGCTGTTTGCTGCACTTATTTGGAAAACATTGCCCATAGATCTCAGAACTGTTTGTTGCATTTTCCTTAAACATTTCTCTTGTCAGAATGATGAGAAAATTGCCTGTGTGGGAACTCTGAGAAGTGCAAATTTGTTAATACATCCTTTGACAATGGTTTGTATTCAGAGCTGTTTATGAGCTGTCACAAATAATTTCCAGTTAAAAATGTGCTGCCTCGAAATCAAGTAGCGGTGGAAGAGTCTGGGAGGATATATGCACGGCCTCATGGCCCCAGCTCAAGAAGGGCCCAAGCATGTATACTGTGAGTCTGGTTTTTAAATTGGTGAATTGGATTGTAGAGAGTGAAAATGGCCTGGTTCCTGTGGAAAAGCTGTGTTTTGAAAATTGTCTCTGTTTTAATGATCTTCAGAAGCCTAATATTAAGGCATGAGTTTGAGATATAGCCATTGTCTCAATGGGGAGGATACAGAGGTATCCAGTGCCTCAGCTTTTGTTCCTGTATGATAGTGTTTGTCAGACTCAGGGGTGGTGCTGTGCTCCGTGTTCTCATCACTGTTAGGATATGGCATGCAGATGCTTTCCCCCGATTACGGTGCATTTGTCCTGACCTATCTGTCCTACCCCATCCACCTTGTGCTCATGGCAGACATTTGCAAGATGGTTGTCTGGGGTTCAGAGTGTAGCCTGTGGGCTCAAATTGTGAGAAACTAAATGATCTGGTGGGGTATTTTATTGTGGGTCTGGATGCTTTACAGCAGTTCTCAACTGGAGGCAATTTTGTCCAGGGGACATTTGAAATTGTCTGGATACATTTGGTCATCATAACTGGGAGGCAGGAGGTGCTACTGGCATCCAGTGTGTAGAGACAAGAGATCCTGGAAATGTCCTACCATGCACCCAACAGCTCCCCCAACAAAGAATCATCCAGCCCCAGTTGTCAATGGTGCTGAGGTCGAGAAACCCTGCTTTAGAGCGAGTGTTAGTTTTGACAGGTAGAAAATGGTGGGTAAAGATTAGAACATATCTGTTGGCCAGATAGTGGTTGAAAAGATGTCAGATGTCTTATGTCAGCTTCTAATCCTTTTTCATTTGTTTACTTAACATTCAGAAAAGAAATTTCATTGTCATTGTCCCAAATCTATTTTTTCTAACAAGGACAGATGGTTGCAAAATGCTGAGGTCTAGATGGCAGACCCCTTTATCAGAAGTGGCCCTACTTCTCTTCTGTGCTTCCAGAACATTTTGCTTGACAATGAAGAGGCACGTCTCTAAAGACATAGGAAGGGTTTTCTTTTTTAAACTCTGTTTTAATCAGTGAATTCTATGAAATTCTTTCTTGTTAGCATTAAAATGGAATCTGCTAGTAAGATAGCCATTGGGACAATAGTGAAAACACTAGAAATGTGATACATTTTCTTAAAGACTTTATGGTCACTGAATTTGGATATGTACTTAACATTTTGCTTTCATGACTTCACAATTCAAGTCTCTTTAAACAAGTGTGTACAGATGACTAGAGGAAAGTCCAGGGGATGGAATAACCTGTCACCTGTGCACTGAAGGTCTAGTCTCTTTTCATAATTGCCCTTCCTTCTTTTACCAGGTCCCTTAAAAGCTTTTGTGATCTGATTACATCTTATAGAAATTTGCAATTAATAAATATGTTGTTTATTAATTCAGTATTCAGGCCAATAGTATTTCTTTCTAGCTTGTTACTAAGGCCGTGGTTCAGTCTCTCATGGTACAGATTTCCTCTTTCCCTGGCTAGATTACCAGTAATGGTCAAGCGAGGCAGAGAAAGGATTACGCCCTAACAAGTGGACTTTTAACCTCTTTAAAACGAAGTCTTCCCTGAAAATGCTCTCTACTGGGGACTCATAATTTTAATCCAGAATTGACTGGGCTGCTGCCATACATAACTGGATCCAATGCCATGGCACACCAGTGAGTCCTGGGGCAGGTTATAGCTTATCATCTTATGCTCATATCAGGATGACAGCATGTTCCTGAAACAAACTTTGTTTTTAGAGACTGCTGTTTTCTTGTAGCACTTATGCAACTTCACGTGTTTGAAATGAAAGGTTAATTTGCATAGTTTGTGGCTACCTCCTAATTTCTAACTGACTTTTGGGTAGAGTGAGTTTTAAATGCTAAAACATCCCACAGTCGTGGCTCTTGGAGAGGTACTAAAATACTAAATAAACGACAAGCCTAGAATGTTCTGTCATATAGATTGTTAGATGATTTTGATTCATTTTTTTCCAATTGTTTCTTTAGCTTGTTTTCTGAGTTTATCTGACTTTTTGTATTTCTATCATCTATCCCTATATATTTCTATCATCTTTATCAACTGTATCTGTCCACCTACCTGCCTTGTCTATCATATTATTTATCTTTATTATCTGTCTATCCATCCATTTGTCTGTATATCTGTCTGCCTATCTATCATCTACATCTCTTTCTACCTATCATCCCTATATATCAACCATCAATCTATCATGTATATTATTTATCTATCATATCTATCTATCTATCTATCTATCTATCTATCTATCTATCTATCTATCTATGTATCCATGCATGCATGCATGCATCCATCCATCCATCCTGCTAACAAAATTCAAGGAGCATGCATTCTACCTCCCTCTTAAAGAGAAAAGGCTATACTTTATTTTCAAATAATTTCCTAAGAGCACATACTGCCTTTTATCGAAGGTCATTGCTTTGACCTACTGATTTTCATGTACAAGCTCTTGTGCTGCAGCTTTAGAAATACACACTTTGCTGCCTTGAGCTTCTTTCTGGCCAAGACTGCAAACATTCTCTCATAACAGATAGCTCCCTTGACATAGAACCTTCTCTGGCTTTCCAGCAACCCTTTTGGGAGTTCTGAAGCCGTTCTTTGCCTTAGGAACCTAACTGGAGAAGATTGTCTTTTATATAGTGTCATGAACAATTAAAATGTAAGAGGGCATTTTGCAAATCTTTCTCTAATCTGTTTTGACAATAGCTGAGTAGTATTGGTTTTACATGAACTTGGCCAAATTTGTTCATGTTTGGTGTGTGAATGGGGGCATAATACAATTAGTGGGGAATGGTGAGATTCTAAAGTATAGCATTTCTGTGACTCAACCACTTATTTCCTTTTTCATATTGTGTTATTTGTTGTTGCTATTCTTTCTCCCACTATTTCCTTGCCTCCTTGCAGATGTCTTTTTTTTCTAGGACTTTTTTCTAGGACTTGTCTTTTTTGACTTTCTGTCTCATAGACATTATAGTCACCTACACCCATCCAACTTTGAATTCCCTCTGCTATGTTGCTTGATTAAAGGAGCCATCCTTGGTTTGAACCTTTCTGGGGACAGGAAGTTCATCACCACTGAATGCAGCCCATTTTGAGGATGGTACAGCAGCTGGAACACTGCTAGACTGGATTGAAATGTGTCTCCTCCTGGCCTCCTCTGTCCTATGATTCAGAGCAGAGTTTGCCTTTCATCCATGTTGGCAGATATTTGAAGACACTTCTGATGCCGTCTCTGATCTCCCTCTCTTCCAGGTTGGATGGCTTCACTTGCTTTCACCATTCCTTCTCTGGCATACTGACCATCCCTCTGTGTTCTTCCTCTAGGCAAGGGCATGCTCACCAAATGGTGGTAGAGATGCTTTCCAGAGTCCAGCTACAATGCACTGTGTCCTAGTGTGGTAGGCTTGGCGAGGTGAGCAGAGCACTGGCCAGGAGGAGATGCTGGGGGCATCTAGTCCTGGCACCAGTGAATAGCAAAACTCTGTCCCAACATTCCATTTACTGGTAGAAAAACAGACCAGTGGGTTCTTGCTGTTCTGCTTACTAGATGATAGATTTTTCTTTATATTGTTTATCAAGAAAGAATGTGGTTTTGCAGCCAAGGACTTGGATTCCTGGTTCCTGGTGAATGATTGTTAGAGCACTCTGAGTCTCTTCATTTATAGAAAGATAATTTCAAGAAAATGCTCTGCCTGCGACAGGGTAGATTTTAGCAAGTATTTGTAAAAATCCCAGTTCATTTCAAGCTGTGGGCTAAGAATCCTTGCTGTTGGTTTCAACCTCTGACTTTTGGAACTTTTGGGGGTTGTTTTGGCAGCTGTTTCCCAAAGACAATCCTGATAAGGTCCACAGAGCTAGTGAGAAGCCCACCTGGGAAATGAAACTGCGGGTAAGAACTTAGGCAGTGTTGTTAGAAAGTACAGTATTTCTGTCCTACTTTTGAATTTCAGAAACGAGCTTCAAGATTTTTAAAGACCTCATTGGTACTGAAGGCTGACAAGACTTATGGCTTAGTAGGCTAGTGGGATCATTCCAGGCCTAAATGCACAGCCTGTGCTGTCCGTTAGGAAGGGAATGATGGCGGGGGCTGTGGAGGCAGGAGTGCACGTAAAGCCAGGCCTGGGAGTGAGTAAAGCAGAAGTAAGGAAATGGGGGTGACGCCACGGGGATGGTGTGGTTCCCAGTGAGTTTTGTACACGGGAACTGAAGTTTGAACAGTGCCCGTGCTGTGTACTCCTGAGCCCCATGAGCCAGCCTTCCATCTCTGATCTCACGGATCTCACAGCAGCCTGGCAAGGCCAGCAAGGGCACCAGGCGAAGGACTCGGCTCATGGAGGCAGGAGCTGGCCAGGAGACAGGTGGTGACACATGGTGATACCTCACCCCACTTGCCGGTTCAAATCCCAGCTCTGCCCAGTCCTAACTGTGTGATCTTGCATGAGTCAGTCAAACTGCCAGTGCCTCATTTTCCTGTCTATAAGAGGAGGATGTTGGTAATAGCATTACCCACCTCATAGAGTTCTTATAAAGATTTCAAGAGTTAATAATGTAAAGTGCTTAAAACATGCCTGGCCTATCCTAAGTGTTAATGGTTATAAGTGAGGACACAGGTCCACCTGACTGCATTAGCTCTTTTTCTGTCTGAAGGTCATTACTGAGTTGTAGCTAAACTTTAGCTTCTCCAACTCTGGAGTAAGTCTGTAAGGCGGTTGTTGCATGCAGGATACCCCAGCGAGCAGTCTGTAGGGTGCTATGATGGCGTCAGGGAAGGGCATGTGACCTTGTCTCTCCTGCGATAGATCAGACCCTGTTCCTCCCTTTCCAGACTCGCTGCTGTTGCTTGGTTGGATGCCATTTCAAAGAGCAGTGGTGGGAGGCGGACAAATGTGGCTGTCAGTGGCCCTGTACAACCAAGGACATAGGACCTGACAGTCGTGTCAGATGACTGCTTTGTGTTAAGTGGCCAAAGGAAGGCCAGGACCTAGAGATGTAGACTTTGGATAGCTTCCCAGCTCCCTGGAGTCACATCTTCAGAGTGGGCCTTGTTGCTGTTTTAAAAGGAAATATCCAGAACATGAGACACACCCGTATTTAACGATGAGTGTAAAAACATTTTATAAAGCCAAAAATTATTTTTGAAGCATTTGCCATTGTTCAATTACACAGCATCCCTTATGAGTATGGCTAATTAAGAATGGACTTTTTTTCCCCCATAAATATCTTGAGCCTAATAACTTAAGGTAAATAGCATTCTTGGGCAGAGAAGCCTTTACCATGTGTTTTGTATTAGACAATGTTCTGTGTTTTCTTTCTGTTCAAAATCATGAGCATTAAGCAGTGTTTCATACTTTTCTCTGCAAATGGCTGTACTTTGGATTGTGTGAAGTAATTTCTCTATAGCCTTCCCCTTCTTCCAAGACTTTGAATCTGGATTGAGCTTTGTTTATAAAGCTTTCCAAGATGCATTACTGAAAAATATAGTTGAAGAATGTATCTGAAGAAAGCACATGGGTGCATTTCACAACTGTGCTGTTTTATAAAAGCATTTATTTATTTATTTATTTATTTATTTATTTTTAATTTTTTTTCAACGTTTTTTATTTATTTTTGGGACAGAGAGAGACAGAGCATGAACAGGGGAGGTGCAGAGAGAGGGAGACACAGAATCGGAAACAGGCTCCAGGCTCCGAGCCATCAGCCCAGAGCCTGACGCGGGGCTCAAACTCACGGACCGCGAGATCGTGACCTGGCTGAAGTCGGACGCTTAACCGACTGCGCCACCCAGGCGCCCCTATAAAAGCATTTAAATACAATCTTCCTGAATCTGGAAGACTCCAAGCTGGCTTATAAACAGAGGTGAGTGTTTCAAGGTTGAGGCAGACATTGGCACATATATCTGTACAATGATATAAAAGATCTCTTTCACCTGATTTAAAGCTGGTTACCCAGGCCAGAAACCTGGACTTGTTCTGGCTCCCCACATTTCTCTCTGCACATCCAACCTCTGTATCACCAAGTCCTGTGATTTTACTTCTATGTATTTTTTCACATGGCTTTTCCCCTTCCTACATGTAGTTACTGCCTTAGATTCTTCGTGCTTCCTGTGTAGACTTCTGCAGCAGCCTCTGGACAGATTGCTCCACCTTTGACTACTGGTTTTCTCTCCCCTCTTCCTGTGTTCTTCCCTGCGCTTTAGAACAAGGGTCTCAGACGAGGGCTCCTTAAAATGCAGTTTCTGATTGGTAGGAGTGGAGCCTGAGACTTTGCATTTCTCACATGTTCCCAGGGGATGCAGATGCTCCTGATCTGGCACCCCCTCTGAGAATCACCACTGTAGTTAACCTGGCCTGCACAACTGACAAGAGTCACTGCCTTGCTTCCAAGGGCAAAGTGGCCACTGGGTCACAGTGACCTGATCTGGTCTCTGACTCCAGGCGCCTCTCCCACTGCTGCCTGTTTCATCCCATTTCTCTAGACACCTCGTAGACCTTCTTCCTGTCTCCTTTGCCTGGAATGCCGCCTCCTCTGTTATGCAGCATGGATGTCAGCAGGAGAGGTGAACACTTTTTTTGGGCTCCTTTTAATTTGTTAAGATGCAGAACAGGACTGAATTGTTCCGTGACACTCAGAATCAAGGCATGCTACATCTCTATTTTTCTAGAGCAATTAGATCTCATTTGAGCCCTGACTCCCCAAGAAAGGTAAGATGGCTTCTGTCAGTCATTTGGTGGTGGGGTGTGCACCCCAGGACTTGTCACTTAACCACCCCCCCACCCCCCCGCCACCTGCTCCGTTGGTGGTGGGTCCTGTTTGCCTGGCATTCAGGCACATTGAGCCACCCCAGGTAGGGGGTGCCCTGGAGCTGGGCCTGGCAGGCCTGCTCCTCCTGTCTCCATCCCTTCCACCTCTGGTCCCTTAGCCTCCTCTCCTACACACATCAGTTTAATTTGGGTTTAGACCTGTTTTTCAAATGTCGGTATGTTTGAGAATTTGGTGGGGGGTGGGGGGAAATGCATTAAAAATACAGATTCCCGTGGCTCTGTCCCAAGAAATTATGACTCAGAAAGAGAGGTGGTGCCCAGGATTGTGTGTTGTAATAAGAATGTCAGGCCCTTTTGTAGTTGTTCTGAGTGGCAATTGCCCTGGTCCCTCCTGCCTTCCTCCGTTAGATCCAGAAACACAGAAGGCCATTTTACTGCAAATTGTTGGATCAGTTGGCCACCCAGCTTGAGACTCAGTACTGGACTATGGACTCCTTGAGGTCAGGGCAGATGCTGTACTCCTCCTGCACGAAGCCCCCTGCCTCAGACTCCAGGTTGATGTAGACAGGCATAGTCTTGGAGACAAGTACACACCACAGACGGAGGGAGGCACCAAACTCAGGGGTTTGCTTTTTGCTTTTTTTTTTTTTTTTCCTGGTATGATGCTCCCATGTCCAGAGGCGGGAAGGATTCTTAGGGTCTCCAGTGGTTGTCTTCTCCAGTTCTGGGCATGGCTGAGAATGAGTTGCTTTTTAATTGGCAAAATGATCATCTCAGATCAAAGGAAAGCAGCTGAAGTGGCGTTCGTGTTGAGATGGCAGCAGGTGAAAGCTTTTAGTGGAAGGAAGGGAGCTGCTTTAAAGGAAGCCCAGCTCTGAAGTCCTGGCTGGCCTCCTGCTCACATCCCTGGAGCCTTGTCCCCACCCCACCCCTCGGAGTTGCCTTCAGGGTGTTAGCTACAGTTTTCATCACAACCTCAGAGGGTGGTGAGTCACTGATTTGGTGTAGAACTGAAATGAACAACAGAATTCTGAGTAAGAGCAATTCTAAAAGTTGCAATTTTTACATTCCAGAGAGTTTGAAAATCTGTGTTAACTGAACGATAGATCTGTGTTCACATGGAATCTCTTCCCATAATAACATCATTGTCTGAGTTCTGCTCTAGCTCTTGGTTAGATTCAACAGGGGATCTTTGGCAAGGCCTGGGTGAGGAGAGGCTGGTAAAAATATTGTCAGACGGCAATTCTGCATTATGAAGATGTCTGAAGTCACTGTGTACCAGTCTTCAGTTATATGTGTATTTGAAAAATGTACTTTTACTTGGAAGGCCCAAATAATTAACTGAATTAGAAACATTCGCTGCATGTGATAGTGTAGAGTCATGCACTTTTATTTATTTTTTATTTTAATTTTTGTGTAATGTTTATTTTTGAGAGAGAGAGAGAGTGAACCGGGTAGGGGCAGAGAGGGGGAGGGAGACACAGAATGTGAAGCAGGCTCCAGGCTCTGAACTGTCAGCACAGAGCCCGTTGGCTGGGCTCAAACTCACGAACTGTGAGATCATGAACCGAACTGACGTCGGATGCTCAACTGACTGAGCCACCCAGGAGCCACTAGAGTCATGCACTTGAAAATTATCAGAGAGGGGCACCTGGGTGGCGCAGTCGGTTGGGCGTCCGACTTCAGCCAGGTCACGATCTCGCGGTCCGTGGGTTCGAGCCCCGCGTCAGGCTCTGGGTTGATGGCTCAGAGCCTGGAGCCTGTTTCCGATTCTGTGTCTCCCTCTCTCTCTGCCCCTCCCCTGTTCATGCTCTGTCTCTCTCTGTCCCAAAAAAATAAATAAATGTTGAAAAAAAAAAAAATTAAAAAAAAAAAAAAAAAGAAAATTATCAGAGAAATGTTTGGTACTTTTGAAGACTCATACTTGAAGTGACTGTGTGTGTGTGTGTGTGTGTGTGTGTGTGTGTGTGTGTGTTGTTTTTGGTGCGTGTACACAGGCCTGCAACATTAAAAATTACCAGAAGAATGGTCTGTCTTACTTATTTTGAAATCAGCAGCACCAGTTCCACCTGTCACATGTCGTAGTGGGGATCTGAGAAGAATGAGGACAGGACCATGAAGTTTTGCAGGGGAATAGCCTGTGCATGATCATTCACTTTCTAAAGTAACCTGTTCAGAGACCGCATGCTTGAGACAAGCCGTTTTCACTCAGATCCAGCTCCTACACCACACAGCTTGAGATGAATTAGACTTGCTTCAGATGCATTGTGCAGCTCAGCCACTTGTTCATCCTCCCGTTTGCTTCCTTGGGAGTTTGAAGCAGAGGTAGTGGAACCTCACTCAGGTTGGTGGAGGCCAGTGGTGGCCCCCACCCCCGCCCCTGGTAAGCACTGCCCAGCCTTGTCTGGAGGCTTCCCTGGGGCCTGTGGTAGCAGGGAACAGGTTGCCTTGCCAGGAGGACTAATGCAGACTGTGAGTCCTTAACTGTCCTTCCTGAGCTTTGATTTAAGTAGTGTGCAGACCAGTGCATTCCTTCATCAAACTTTAATTCTTATACTTCTCAAGAGGTGCGTGCAGAGAGATTTTTCTAAAGCTAAGACCACAGTGTTGTACTGGCTTCTTTTGTTTTCATACCACATGGCAGAATATTTTGTTATTTCTGTTGATGGGTTGCAGACAGTGCTGACCCTGCCTTTTCTCTGAGTCCCTTCTCTTTCCGGTGCCTCAGTTTCCTCCGTCACCCTCCTCTCCCATTTGGGCCTTTTACTCTAGCTTTCTCCTCTTGACCCTGACCCTTCACCTTTTCCCTCTGCCTCCTGTCTGGCAAGCCATTGTAATTGGGAAGTTGGCCAGTCGCATTGTGTGTTAAGTTCTTGTGGTTGTAATTATTTTCCTTTTCACAAAAATTCCAGTTTTGGATTTCCCAGCTGTTTCGATTCTGGCTAAGTGGGACTTACTTCACCTAAGAATCTGAAAACATGGTGCCAATTGGTCTTTACATGCATACCTGAGTTTGCTGTTCAAGACACCAAGGAAGGGGGAGATATTTTCATAAGTCAGCAGATGCAAAATGGGATGCTTTTGAAATCTGTCTTCTGTCTAGTACTTAGCAGCTAGAGCCTACGGCATGCATTGCATCCTGCCTTTGGCTTGATTTTCCCGTCGTACAACGTTGCTACACCAAAGTTACTTCATGCTTTTTCCTTTTAAGTGTCCCTTTGTCTTTCCTATATCACCAACTTTAGATTATACTGCTTTCTTAAAGGCGGAAGTAGTGCACAGAGTAAAACCCTAACATTTTTAGAAGCTATACAGCATTATATTGTAAACGTGTAAAAATTCTTAACAAAGTTAGTGGTTTGGAAGGATTTCCATGAGAACTCGTTCGGCTAAAAGGTAGTAAATTCCTTAAAATAACTGAACTTTGGCTTATAACAAGGTCATTGTTTGGCAATGTCCACATTTGAAAAACTTTCCAGAGCTAAGAGGAGGAAACGATTCTGAGACAATGTACCGATTTAAAAAATAAAGACAAGAAATTAACGTTTGCATTATTTGCCAATTACTGCTTTCCTTTCTTCCAACTTTTTACCTCAATTCTGAATAAATTGGACCATGTGAAGAATTAGATTAACTTTCCCTTTTTTTTTTTTTTTTTTTTGATTGAAATTGGTTTTGCAGAAGTGGAAATTTGGCAGCAGGTATGGAAAGTAGCAAATCAGTTTACAGTGTTCTGTGCTTCTTAGTTTAATGAAACCCACAAGAATGAGGAAAGGCTGCATGGCTTCAAATAAGAGAAGGCTCTAGGTAAAAAGTGTAGGTTTTGCCTTTTCTGGAATTTTATTTTTACCCTTATTAGTTCAGTAACATGTAGAACAGCATGTCCAGACTTTAGTTGGGTAATAGTGACCTCCAAATGGGTGGAATTTCAATTCCCAATAGTTATTTTTTGATGATTTGATGGAGAAAAGGCTGGGAAATATTTTCTAAGAATTGTGTAAAATGAAGAGGAATATGGTAATTTAAAAACAACAGCAGGGGTGCCTGGCTGGTTTAGTCAGTAGAGCATATGATCCTTGATCTTGGGGTTGTGAGTTTGAGCCCCACACTGGGTGTAGAAATTACTTAAAAATAAAATCTTAAAAAACAAAATAAAAACAACAACTGTGACCTACTGGAATATAAGCAATTGGCTGATGTTCTAAACTTGACCTCTAATGATGTAGTAGAACCATGTATCTAATTTCAGTTAAAAGGACCAATTAACTTGGGAATATCTGGAACATCTGTGTTCCTTTCAAATAAAATATGGTAGGTGGACATTTTTTTTTGAATGATGGTTTTCATCATCAATATATGTTTTTCAGCCAGCTGGAGCTCTAGCAAGCCTGTTAGACATAGCATGGCTAACCTTTAGTGTATCCAAGTTGGTATTATATGGGTTACTTCCAAATAAATGTTATCTTTTCATCTGTGAATCGTCATAGGTTTCTGTAGGTGGCCCGGTCCTGCTTTCCAAGCCGATTTCCTCTCTGTGTTTCTTTAACTCCCTCACTTCATTCTTCCCTGTGGCCCTTTCTATTACCACCATTGATGGGTTGCCATCACCTGAAGCCCACATTAAAATGCTTGTGGATATCACCTAAACATCCACCTTCGCAGCAGGTGCTGTCTGCTGGGGGGGTTTGCTGTATTTGATGTATTTTTAAAAGTATTTTTATTTATTTATTTATTTGTTTTTAATGTTTATTATTCATCTTTGAGAGAGAGAGAGAGAGAGAGAGCGCGAGCGCACACAAGCGGGAGAGGGACAGAAAAAGACAGGGAGACACAGAATCTGAAGCAGGCTCCAGGCTTTGAGCTGTCAGCTCAGAGCCCAACATGGGGCTTGAACTTACAAATCTTGAGATCATGATCTGAGCCAAAGTCAGATGCTTAACTGACTGAGCCACCCAGGCACCTCTGATGTATTTGTTTATTTATCTATTCAGAGAGAGAGAGAGTGAGAGCAGGGAGGGGCAGAGAGGGAGAGAGAATTCCAAATAGGCTGTGCACTGTAAGTGCAGAGCCTGATGCCAGGGCTCCATCTCATGAGCCATGACGTAATGACCTGAACCAAAATCAAGAGTCAAATGCTTAACTGTTGAGCCACCCAAGAGCCCTGTGCTATGTGTTTGAACATATATTATTAGGGGGGCTAAGGAGGGCTACCTAGATCTGTAAATGACCCAGTGCTTTTCAGTGGTATGTTACTGGACCACCGTATTGGCATCCCCTGGGAGCTTGTTGGAAATGAAGAATCTTGGGGCTCACTACAGACCTTCTGAGTCTGAATCTGTCCTACACTGGAATGCAGAGTGGTGCTTATACTGGTCCCATTTGATTTATTAAAAAAAATTTTTAATGTTCATTCATTTTTGAGATACAGAGTGTGAGTGGGGGAGGGGCAGAGAGAGAGGGAGACACAGAATCTGAAGCAGGATTCAGGCTCTGAGCTGTCAGCACAGAGCCCCATGTGGGGCTCGAATTCACTGACTGTGAAATCATGACCTGAGCTGAAGTCAGACGCTTAACCGCCTGAACCACTTAGGCAACCTTATACTGGTCCTATTTTTTTTTTAATTTTTTTTTTTTGAGTTTATTTATTTTTGACAGAGACAGAGTGCCAGCATGAGCTGGGGAGGGGCAGAGAGAGAGGGAGACACAGAATCCGAAGCAGACTCTAGGCTCCAGGCTGTCAGCACAGAGCCTGGCGTGGGGCTCAAACTCACGAACTGTGAGATCATGAGCTGGGCTGAAGTTGGACGCTCAACCAACTGAGCCACCCAGGCGCCCCAATACTGGTCCTATTTTAATGACCATTTACAAGTTTATCAAAGCACTGGAAGCCAAAGAAAAAAATCCTTTAGCAATAGAATGTGTTTTCATTAAGTTATTTCAGAATACTGGAGACTTTATTTGATAAGTTCATGCACATATAGTGCAAATACATTTTCTATTTGCCTCCAGCAGAGAACAGTTAGCTCCTTTCTGCTTTCTGGTTAGTCATGAGTCTTGCAGGACTGTGCTGTGAAGGATCATCCTTTAGGACACTCTAAAGTTTTACTAGTAGACTAGAGTTTGGTCTTCTCTGCAGGTTCTGAGGGTAGGTGGACAAAATAGGGGACAGGTGATGTGACAAATGTGAGGTAATTAATTAATTAATAGTTTTTAATCAGTTCAGTGCCTTAACTACTTAAGTGCTTAGACTAGTGTTTTAGCACCGCAACTCATTGGCAGGTCATGAAATCCTTTCAGTAGGTCACACCAGCATTTGAAAAGTGATGTGCAAAAGAAGAGAAGATAGAATGTAGTTCATGTAATAAGTCTAAGTAGTGGTTTTAGAAACTTAAAAAAAAGTTATACATGTGTTTATATACATTTGTATATAAAGATATTTAATATCACAACTCAGTGTATGTATATACATATATGCATTTTCATATATATGCATGTGTATAGATGTATGTATATATACACAAATAAATGTATTAAAGTGTTTGAAAGTACAAAATGACTAGTATCACAGGTGAGTTACAGAGGAAGTATTAAGAAGATGTAATCTATATAGTTTAATAGAGGAGAAAGACCAAACAGAGGTTTATCATTGGCCTACTTTACCAAAATTACAAATAAATATCTAGCTATCAATGAAGAGTAAACATTCTGCCATTTAGAAATATTGGGAAATATAGGGTGTTATGTTGTTTAAACCATTGTAGATATAGAGCTATCATAATACCACCAATAGATTTAAGTATTTAGAATCTAATGAGGTAAAGTCAAGACTAAAATGATTTTGGACTTCATTTGATCTTCACTGCTGATTTATACAACTTTCAGATCTTCTGTATTTTTGGTGTTCTCATGGTAAATGCTCAGGACCTGTATACGTGTAAAGGATGGAGAGGCATCCTTTGAGCCCACTGAATGCTCATTTCCAGGTTCCAGGCATGTACTCTTGGTTACTTAGTGTACTGAAGAAGACCTTAGCTACCACTGAAGGTTGAGGAGTCTAGTTTTTGCCTCTTCTCAACCTTCTTTCTGTTCCTATGTCTTTAGCATCTGGCACAGGGCTTGGCATGTTTAACATCCGGTAAGTCCTTGTTGAATGAATGCATGACTCACTAGATGTTCATTTTTCTTGAGTAAATGCCAAGTCCTTACAATTGCCTGCAAGCTCTTGTGACCCCCCACTGCCTCTCTGACCTCATCTCCTGATGCTTTTGCCCTCATTCACTCCATCCAGCCATGCTGCTTCTTTGTTCCTGGACCCCTTTCTGAAATGTTGTTTCTCAAACATCCATGTGCCAGACCCCCTTACCCCTTTCTAGCCTTGCTCAGATATCACCTTCTCAGGGAGCATTCTCTGGCACTGTTTTCTTCTGGCTGTACTGGCTGTCCTCTGTTCTGCTCTGCCCTTGCCTTTCTACATGGCCCTTACCATTTCTGAGCAAGTTGCTTAATTTACCTGTTGAGTAGGTTTATCATTCAACTCTCCACCCTTGTTTTGCTCACTGATATGCCCAAGTGCCTGGAATCGTGTCTGGCACTTGGTGGGTGCTCATACAGCCTGCCAGTGGAGTGCACGGTTAATGAGTTTGAGTGTGGAGTTTGACATACTTGGGTCTCTTCTTTCCACCTCACATGACATGGTGACTTCTCTGGTCTCTTCCTGGAATTTAGCATTGCTCCCTCATAGTACTAGGGATTTAGTGCATAAAACAGCTTTCTACAGAGAATTAGGTCTATATTTAATGTTAAATATTAATAGAGGTCAGTAAAATATTGAGAACAATTTTTATCTTTGGCATATGAAACCAGTCTTGACATTTTATGATAACAGCACAGACTTATTTATGTTTGTCCTGTTTTCCATACTAAATTTTAGAATTTCAGAGAAATAACAATGTGGGTCCTTTTTATTTTTTGATGGTATGTGGTAGAAAAGTTGAGACATAATGGGTCTCCAAAAATATTGCTGCCTCACCAGCCTGGGACTGAGTCTGTTGTGGCTCCTGAGAAGTCCTCGCTGTGCCCTCCCATTGTGCCAGTCTTTGGGGTTCAGGACTCTCATCTGCCAGTGTGGTTCCACAGTATTCACATTTGTTTCTGCCTGTGGAGTGTTCACAGGAAGTGACCAAAAGGGTCTGAAAGAAGTGTGCTTATTGGTGAATGACTTGTTGCTGTTTCCAAACAGAATCATAAAGTCTGAGTTTGAAGAGAATATTACAACAAAAATACACCTTAGTTTTCAAAGGAATTCCCAAGAACAAAGCATATTCTTTTTTTGATACCTTATTGTGCTTTATTTCTTACTATAACCATTTGTTTTGATTTCTCTGTGGATCTGCTAGTAGGATGGAATAGGGCTCAACTCCTGGCTTTGCCTCTTGATAGCTGTATGACCCTGGACAAATCACCTAATTCTCTAGACTCTGGTTGTCTCATCTGTCAACTGGAGATACTAATAACATCCATACAGGGTTGCTGTGAGGATTAAATGAGATAACATACATAGCGTGCCACATGGTGGGAGGCACTGAGCAAAGGTTAAATGAATGTTAGCTTTATGGTTATTGTTACTATTATTACCTAGAAATGAATGACCGAGATGCCTAAGTATCTTTATCTGTTTAATTTTTTCTTGTTATAACTAATTAAGTATCCAAACAGGAGGTCAAAAAGGGCAGAGAACAGAACACTTGGGCCAGAACTCAGAATCCTGAGTATGCAGAGCTGTTTCTTGAAGCAGGCCTGCCTTGCTGTCAGGCATGTTGAAGCCTCAGGGCCCAGTGCTGTGTGGTAGGATATGTGGGTCATTTGGACATTTATCTTTATAATGTCAGTGGCAATTTTTCTTTCTTATGAGGTAGGCTCTGTAATAAGCAGATGCCAATGGCATGGTGGGAGAAGCAAGAGGCCCAGGTCTTTGCCCCTGGGACTTGACTGATCTGTGTGACTTGGTCAGCATGCTTCACCTCCTCTGCTCCTTGGTTTCTTTCTCACTCACACAAAGGGACAGGGCTTGAGGCATCAAGTGTGAGAGCTTGTAAGATGTGAAAGGTGGGAGTTTACGTCAAGTCTTCCTCTGAGGCTGCTATTCTGGGGAATGCCAGCTATGGAGATACACGTATGGTTGGGCATTGCACGATGGGTGGGTGGGTTGAGGGGTACAAGGAAGGAAGTGAATTGTATTAAAAACCCAGAAAATGTGAGACTTGTTTTTAAGAGTTGGTATTCTCGTGGAGGAGTCCTGAGTAAACATGAGGAAGGGTATATGCAGACAGCCCAGAACACTGAAAACTGAGTGAGGAGGACTGTGGAGGGTGAGGTAAACCAGGGGGACTTTTGGATAGAGGTACTTCTGTTATGAGTCATATGTATTAGCATCCAGTTTCCTCTGTTCAGAAGCAATGCTGCTCTATCATTTGACTATATTAATACTTATGATCAAATACTAAGGCCCTTACAGTCTCTCTAACACTGTGCCCTGACCTGCAAGGTAGATAACCTTATCTTTATTTGTTAGCTGTTGTGTCTCAGAGATGACGTGATTTGCCCTGGTGTTGCAAGCAGTAAGTGGTGGATCTGGATTTGAACTCAGGGCAGGCTGTGCCTGTGGCTCTTTTACTCTCCCAGTCCACATGCTCATGGAGTTCCTGCGATAGTGACTTGAGTGTTTGATTCCTGTTTTGGCTTGTAACGGATATGGTAACATCTCCATTTGGATGTTCACTAGTATGCTTTAAAGGGTATAATTTGACCCTGAGAACTCCTTCCAGGATGCTTGAGAAATGAGACAGTACTTCATTGCTTAAGAAGCAAAAGAGGATCTTGATGTCTCCCAGTCATTATTGTTAGGGTCAGGCGTAAGGCAGGGTAAAGATAGGAGTCAGAGGCTAACAAATTTTATCAGTCGAAGGCTTTATTTGGGAACTAAGGTCTCAGGCGAGGTCCCGTGACTCAGGGAGGGAGGGAGGGAGGGAGAGAGAGAGAGAGAGAGAAAGAGAGAGAGAGAGAGAGAGAGAGAGAGAGAGAGAGAGAGAGAGAGAAGTCAGGGAAGTCGCCCCCAGGTGTGGTGTGGTGGGGATTTTAAGCTGCCCCGGTTCCGGGTTTAGGTCCGGGTGGGTCTTTTTCGTGTCTGGTCGTGCTGTCGCTCGGTGATTGGTTGACCTCCAATTCATTCTGGCACGCTGCTAGGGGGCTTTTCATTGAGTTGCTCTGGCAAGATGGCCGTCCCCTCTACTGTGGTTCCAAGGACATCCTAACAATTATCAAGTTTTTCATTACTTTAAAGTATTTTGTGATCTTTTGTGGAGGTGTCAGCCTTTGTCTTTTCCCCCTCCAGTTTGGAAATATGTAGGAAACTTCATTGTTGGATTTGAATGTCACTTAAAAGAAATCATCCCCTTTGTTATAGTTTCTTGAAGGGGCTCATGCTAGCGTTGTTAAAAACTTTTTTCACCTTTTGTGCTTTGGAACATTTAGTTCTGCCTTTACGGGTCCTGAAGCATTCCATCTTAAGATTTTCCAAGCGTACTCAGCGCGTGCCTGCGCGCGTGCCTACTACTGTGCGTGCGCGCTCATGTGCATCTGTGCGCGCGTGAATGCGTCGGTCACCTTACCCGGCAGGAGCCTGGGATGCCATGTTGGCTTTGATGCTGTCTTGCTGTGCAGGGTTGCCCAAGGGTGGCTTTGTCCTAGTTTCCTTGTAGGTAGTTCAGGCCTTTATAAAGCTTAGCTGTGGGAGCTTCAGAACTTTTGCAGCCTGAAGAGCTCAAGCCAAAACAGCAGGGAAGATAGGAAAACCTACCTGTTTAGCCATAGGCAGATGGACTGTTTTTGCTTTGATTGAAAGATTTTCCTTGGTTGAAGGGTGAGGCAGGGCAGGGAAGCCTGTGAAGGTCCGTTGGCCACTCCACTGCCCTGTGAGTGCAGCCCTAGAAGTTGTTCCTGTCCTTCGCTGGCTGGGAGGAAGTGTGAGTGTGGGAGCCCCCCCCTGCACTGCCTTACTCCAGTGTTCGCACCCCGTGAGGGTCTTTGGGGGGCAGGTCTTTGAGAAGGCTAGCCACTTCAGCTATACCCCAGGAAAGGTCCCCTTGTACGGTCCTCTGTGCTCCAAAAGATGACTTTTGGGTGTGGCTATCGCCGTGCTTTATTTCTTCCTGGCAAGCAAAGTGGGACTGTTTCTTTGTTGCATCTGCTTTAAAGAGGTCCTTCGTTTCTATTTTGGGAACAGAATCTCTGTTAGAAGTAAGCTAGACAGCCGACAGAAGGCGGCTGGCTTTGGGATCCCTCTCGATAGTCCTGGTCCTGGCTGGCTTCGTTGTTGGCTGGGAGTTGCCCAAAGCCGCCCTCAAGTGCATTCCTGGATTTTGAAAGGCAGGGATGAAATGGTCGGTGATGCTTTGTTAAGATGCAATTTGTCAAACTCTTAGTTCTGGCCCTGAGGCTGGAGCCTGTATTCATTAGCTTTGCATTTCACCCTGGGCTCTGCCGGGAGGCTGCTGGCGGTGCTCCCTGACGGCCTGACCCTTCCCCAGGGCAGAGTCAGCTAGTGAGAGATCCTTGTGCTTGGTACTTGGGCTGCAAAAACATACCTCTGGCCCAGTACTTCTTGGCATCAGTTTATTCTGAACTCAGTCCCCCAGAGAAAGACACCAACTGTATGGCAGTTATGGGTTGAATAAATGCACACGTGCCTTTTATGCCCTCAAGACATGCCTGATAAAAATTTTTATGCATCTGTGGTAGAAGTGTAGTTCCATCCTTAAGGAACGTCTCAACATTTCTGAAAACTGATGTACAGCAAGTACAGTTTTGGGAAGGAGACCTCTGTTTTCTGTTTTTCTTGATCTGTTTCCGTAGCACCAAATAAGTATATTAACTACTACTTTGTGTTTTTTCCTCTCCCAACTTATAATTTACACAAAATGGCTCTCTTGTCTCCAGGCATCATTGTGTTTTAAATGACTCCAGTTCCTAGCTGGAGCCAGACCTGTTTTAGAGAAAGAAAGCATGCAACTAGATTTCTCTCTTAACCTTTGTCTGCAACAAATGTCTTCCTTTATTTTAAAGCGAGTGAGAATGCTGTGAAGGTTAAGAAGAAATGCGCCTCTCTTCCCTTATGATTTTTCAGTCTACTGCCACTTATGTATCTCCTTGGGGCAAGGGAGGTGACCTCCTTGCTTCATATTACTTTCCAGGAATATCTGCAACTCTGCCTCTTGCGCTGCCTCTCACTAGCTCATGGTTTTCAAACTGTGGCCACTCAACCTACAGTACTAGGTAAACTTCTGGAAACGTGTCAGGAACATGGCACTCAGAAGAAGATGGTTTGAGGCTAGTGAGATCATCATCCCCACAGGACCATACTTTATCACTTAGGAATATCACTTAATATTCCTCAAATATTTAGAGCAGCATGGTATGGTACATGTGTGAAGAACTCTTCCAGCATCTTCTCTGAGGGTCTATGTTCATTAATTCTTTTTAGGGTCTTTCTCTTGGGTGACCCATTCTTCTGAAGGCTTAATTTCCTTTGTGGGGGCATAATATTAACGCCCAGTCTTCTTATTTTGAAGCACTGGAGTTTGTGTTGAGCTGTATTTGTGAGATTATGGAAAAGGCATGCACTTATTAGAGCTGAGGGTGGAGGGAACAGGGTGGGGACTATAAACTGGGTCTGTTTCTTTCTTTGCACAGGGAGGGGTCAGCTCAGTGACCCCTTCAGTTCCCTGTAGTGGGTCATTGATTATTTTCACACAGAAGAGTTGGGCCCAAGAGAGTTAAAATTATGCTGAGAAGAAGAGGTGAATTTATTGAAATTCTCTGCCTCCTATGTCATGGAACTGGTGTTTTTCATTTTTCTTGGCTTGAGTGAGAGAAATCTGCTGCCTGAGAGGCTCAGCACCAGGGAGTAAACCCTGGAGATAATGTTAAGGTTTACTGAGTGATTTATGGGGGAGTTGGAATATATAATACAATCATGCATATAGATTTCAGGAGAGTAGTGAATGAAGTTTTTATTTTGTGGTCTTTTAAGTAATTTAACTGATTTGAATGTTTTAAAAATCACTCTTTTATTAAGCTAGTCCTTTCAAAATCTAAAATAAAGCTTTAGTCACAGTCTTCTTTATAATAAAAAAAACAGTAATTTATCTCTTAAGGAGAGCAGAAACAATAGATTTACATATGCAACTTTTATTTTAAACAGGGCTTAAGGGGTACATGGGTGGCTCAATCAGTTAAGTGTCCGACTCTTGGTTTCAGCTTAGGTCATGATCTCAAAGTTCGGTGAGTTTGAGCCCTGCATCAGCCCTGCTCCTGCACTGACAGTGCAGAGCCTGCTTGAGATTCTCTGTCTCCCTGTCTCTGCCCCTCTCCTGCTCACACACTTGCTCTCAAAACAAACAAACAAACAAACAAACAAACAAACAAACACAAACCAAAAAATACCCACTAAAAAAATAAATTGGGCTTAAGTAAAATCTTGCTTAAAAGAATTAAAAAGCATCAGTTTAAAAAAAATCGTGGGGTGCCTGGGTGGCTTAGTTGGTTAAGTGTCCAACTTTGGCTCAGGTTATGATATTGGGGTTCACAGGTTCGAGCCCTGTGTTGGGTTCTGTGCTGACAACGCAGAGCCTGGAGCCTGCTTCAGATTCCGTGTCGCCCTCTCTCTCTGCTCCTCTCCAGCTCACACTCTGTCTATCTCTCAAAACTAATAAAAAAAACCATTAAAAAATTAAAAATAAAAAAATGTTAAAGCCCTTTTGTCAGGAAGTTGGATTAGCATTTTGTTTCATAATTAGAGTTGGGTTTTTTGACTTACACAGGTTTTTCCATTTTGGTTGGGAGTGAATGATTGATATGAATGGAAAACTAAGAGTGAGTCACAAATTCTTACTTTGGAAAATTTCTTAGGGATTTGTTGTTGTGGTTGTTGTTTTTAACCTTTAGCTAAATGCCAGAAAAGTGGCAGCGGTATTTGGCAAAAGTAGTGACTACTGAGAAACATTTGTAAGCATTGACTCAGGTTCACAGGTACAGTGAATTAACCTGTACTGGAGTAATTGTGGATTCATCATTTGGGGATAGAGCATGAGGCTGTGTCTTCCACCTATTTTGTAATTAATTTAGGGGCACCTAGGTGGCTCAGTCGGTTGAGCGTCCGACTTTGGCTCAGGTCATGATCTTGAGGTTTGTGAGTTCAAGCCCTGTGTTGGGCTCTGTGCTGACAGCTCAGAGCCCGGAGTCTGTTTCAGATTCTGTGTTTCCCTCTCTCTCTGCCCCTCCCCAACTTGCGCTCTCTCTCTCTCTCTCTTTCTCTTCCTCTCAAAAATAAATAAAAACATAAAAAAATTAATTTAGAGGCTCTGAGCTCTGCTTTGAAGGATTGTATAAATTCTATTGCTTTGGCTTTATTGCAGTAAACCCAGAGATCGACAAATCATAACTCTTTTAATTTGGTTTATTGAAAAAAAATGTTAAGGCCCTCCCAGGTGTCACATACTCTAAGGGGATGCCAGGATGATGATGATGTGGTTCTTGTCCACCAGGAGCTCATTGTCAAGAAGGAGAAATAAATTTTCACTTATGGCTGGATGAGGCAGGTAGGAAGTGTTGTTCAGTTGTACCAGTTACGGATGCATGTAATATATATGTATTTAAGTATATCCCTATACTTAATTATGAAGTTAAATTCATTTTCTATTGCTGCATAACAAATTGCCATAAAAATGTCTTAAACCAGCACCCATAAATTATCTCATAGTTTCCATGGGTCAGGAGTTTGGGCATGGCTTAAATGGTTCTTTGCTCAGGATCTCAGAAGTCTGCAGTCAAGGTGTGGGCCTCGAGGTATGAGTGGGAAGAATCCACTTCTAAGATCATTTAAATTGTTGACAGAATTCATTTCCTTGTAGCTATCGGACTGATGCTCCTTTTTCTTTGCTGGATATCTCTCTCTCAGCTCCTGGAGGTCTCTGCAGTTCCTTGCCATGTGGCCTTTTCACAGGCCCTGTCACGATATAGCAGCTTCTTCAGAGCTAGAAAGGAAGTCTGTCACTCTTTAGTCTGCTGAGATGGAGTCTTATATAGCATTGCCTGATCAAGGGAATGACATGTCATTACTTTTGCCATATTTTGTTGGTTAGAAGCAAGTCACAGGTTTGCCTGCACTCAAGAGTAATTTTGCCCACCAAGGTACATTTCTGGTTATTTGACCAACTTCTTTTCCCAATTAATCTGAACATTTGAATCCTAGGAAGACTGATGATAGCAGTCCCAGTTGGGGAATAAAAACTACTGTTTGGAAAACCAGAAGTGGATTGTTTCTTCTCTTAGCAGATAGAAAACAGGAGGAGAAAGTAATGTCTGTGGGTTCACAGTATTGATAGTAAGGGGTTACATAAAAACAGCGACCTGTTTGGCTCATGTGTTCAGGATGGACCTCCATAGGAATCTCTCAGGATCCTCTGGCTAGACGTAGTTATTTTTTATCCGGATGTCTTAGCATTGGCTGATCACCCAGGAGTGACATATGGCAGGAACACACTTTGAGGGACAAGTCTCCTGGAGGGTACACTATAGCACACAAACTAGACAGATGGTAGCTTATTCAACCTTGGACAGGAGTGTAATCCTACACATTGGCAGGCTGGGTGCTGAGAGGTGCTTGTGGTATCTGAGGCAGAGCTGACTGAGTTTACCTGAAACTGCTTTGTAAGGCACAAGGCAGTCACCTTATATGACCTGGAGTGTGTGATGTACACAGAGCATACTCATCGAGTTGGGGTGAGGATGATCGTGATAGATTGTGTGAACTGGAACTGGACAAAGTCTAGAGCTCCAGACTGGAGGATGTTCTACCTGCAAGGTGAAGGGCAGGTGGAAAGACAAGTCTTTCAGACAGAACCATGGATGTTCACCCTAGGGTCTTCACTAAGCAGGGGTCAGTGTTGCTTCCGCAAAATTAAACATATTGCATGGGAGGAAAAAGGTGCCACTGGGCCTGCCTCTCTTTACAGTTAAGGATTGTGTGGATCCATGTGCTTACAAGATGATTTGGACTGTTAAGAAAGAAAGTGGGCTTTACAGAGCCATACTTAGTACGTCTATGATTAGAACCCCCCCCCCCCTCCAAATCCAATAAGGACATTGTTCATAATTTGTTCTTGGTCCTTCATTGAAGAAAAGGTCTGTGTGTTTGGAGAATGAATCATATCTCTTTTGTTTGGAAGATAAGAACAGGGGCCCCTTGTGGATGCTAGAGAACTGATAGGGGGATTTTGTCCCTAGCTCAGTCATGTCCCTTATCTGAGATTTTTTTGCTGTAATTCTCTCTTCATTATTTGATGCTTATTTTTGTGTTCTTCTTTTATTCATTTTAGTAATTGTGGCTCAACTGTTTTTTGGAACTTGGGGAAAGGGATAGTCTGTTAAGAGAAACCATGAAATGGCTCACTGAAATTCTTTATTTTTCCTTTTAGCAGTTCAAGCTCTATATTTGTAACATCACACTGCTATCTCCTGATTGGACCATTTTCAAGAACTCACATCTTTTTCATACAGCTTAAAAGGTGAGTAGAACTTAAGACTCTTCTCTTTGATGTTTGTGAAGCAAAGCTTGTCACAGTGCTAACTGTTCTGAGATGGTGTACCTCTTAAGAAAGTTGTGTAATTTCTAGGCACAAAAACTATTTACTAATTTAGTTTTTTCTGGTATGAGGAAAGTTGCATGATATCAGATTGAATGTGGCTTTTCTTTTTTGTTTATAATTCACTTTGGGCTGTGAATGTATATAAAATATGTATTTCTAGATTTACTGAAAAAATAGTCTTACTGTTCAACTTGTATTTGTTGCTGAGCCTGAGCATTTAAAGCCCAGATACTTAAAAACATTTAAGGTCAGTGGGAAATGGGATTCTTTCTTTCTCATTCTAAATTCTTTGTTTTGTTTGATTTCCTACTTCATAAAATGAGGATAACAGTGGGATTGCCATGAGAAATAAATGAGCCATCATACTTAATACAGCATCTGGCATATAGCATACACTAAATAAATACTAGTTCCTTTCTCTTTCTTAGCTATTGTGACATCAGGTGGGTAGGTTTTTCTTTCCCTGTATTGATAGCATGTATGGTTTATACTGTGAAGTGGGGGGGCGGGGGTGACCTAATTTGCTGCATTTGGTCTTACATTTGTGTGCCTGTGTGTTTCTGTTTTGGAGAGTGGGTGAGCATTGGGTTATCTGGAAGCTTAGGTGATCCCTATGTATTTTGGTCATCTCTGGACATCCTCAGATCCAAAGATCAATTCAAAGACTGCCCTTGTTGGGGGAAAGTCAGTGAAGGTGCTGGGAGGGTGCCAGGAGCATCCTACCCTGCCTCAGCTTGCCTGCTCTGAGCTTTTCACTTTAGGTGTACCTCTTTAGCTCTTGGTGCCTCTGTTTTGTCAACTCTTAATTGATTTTACTGATTCTTGTTCTGCCTAATTGCTAGGCTGTAGGGAACATTAAATGAAAAAATACATGAGAGTTTTCAGGAAAGTAAGAAACTCTGTAAAATATAAGGTGCAACTTTTTCCTAAAATGTAATATGCCAGGTATGACTCATTGTTTATTCCAAGTTTCTTACTAGAATGTAAGCTTTAAAAGGGCAAGAATCTCCCTCCTTTCCTTCTACTGCCTAAAGCAGTGCCTGGTACAAAGGAGCTCAGTAAAACTTTTGTCAAATGAAATGAATTGATAAAGACACTCCCCTCCCCCACTGGAGCATATCCAAGCTTTTTTATTTGTGGTTGCATTTGGAAATAGATGAGGCAATCTATTAATGTGCTCCCTTCACTGAGGCACACAGACCCTTGAATTTAAATGGACTTTTCATGGTGTGGACCCTTCCTAAAACTAAGTGCTATGAAGCCCGCGGTATGTAACAACCCACACTCTCTGAGTCCATGTTGGGTGCATTTCCTTTCTGTTGTTGAGTGGGTGCAATTTGTATGTGTTTCTTTCCTGAGTGGATTTTACTATTAAGTATCTGAAATATACTTTACTTTCAGATATTTTATTCAGATACTTTATTTTAAGATATTCTACTATCAGGTATTTCAAGCCCATTTGATATGCTATTCCAGGGTAGGTGGTAAGCTTTCATGGGGAGTATTCCAGCTATGTGCCTTAAAGATATATTCGGTGACTGACGAAATATTTCTTATTCATGTGATTCTTTATTGCCTCATAGGGCAGCATTTTGAGAATCCCTTACCTTCCCTTACTTGGTGAGTGTTGATGAATTGTGCTATTTTTCTTCCATAATTTGGCATACCCACCACCACCTTAAGGTGGGAGGCAGCAACTCAGCTCTACCAGGGCCGAAGAGAGTGCAGGCATAACTTAGTTTCTTTTCCATCATCTCAGATACAGTTCTCTTTAACTTCACTTACCGAAAACTAAAACCATCTTCACTTAGAATTTTACTGGGTAACCAGAGCTACCACTGGACTATGCTCCTAAGGACAGTGCAGCTTTATTTATAAAATTTTGACAAATGTAGACATATACTTGCAAATTACATAAAAACCCGATTTCCCCCCATATATGGAGTTACCTCATTCTGTCAGCTATTTTAAGCAACTTTCAAAATTGGTAATGGAAAACTTTTTCTTGACTACATTCCTCTATATGGATTTTAAATGAAATACAAAGCTTTGTTGCTCCTTATGAACATTAGAATAGTTGAAGAACAGACCCCTGTCTGCAGAACTGCATGTTGCTTTGTGTATCTCGGGTCACTTTCAAGCACATACTTAGATTCTGAGGTGTTGCAAGAACTTTCACACCTCTAAAATAGGTTCTTACAGCTGACTGTCCTGGAATTTATATTTGCTTTGTTACTTGTAAAATTCTGTCTCTCAAAGCTCACAGCTGGACCGTGAGACATTCCTAAGTGCTGATAAGATGGACAGGTGGCATTACCACTGTGCTTCAATTACTTGGCTGGATTTTTGCATTAACTGCAGAATGTGCTTGTCTTACTGAACAGTGGGTTTTTTGGACTTGGTTCTAAAATGGAGTTGGGTCCCCATGTTTAGGTTGTTATTAAATGTATTTCAGAATTTTAACCTCTCCGATAAATTTGAAGACAGATGCCTCTTCGGTGTGTCACATTTGTAAAGTGTAGTTGGAAACACGGCCTTTGGCTCAAATTCTGTCCTTGCCACTTTCATTCACGTTTTTACTCTGACAAGTCCTAAGCCTCTCTGAGTCTGAGCTTTTCTCATCTTTAAATGGAATAATATTTATCTTGTGGGATTTTTGTGAAGATGCCTCATTCGGCATTCATGCATAGTGGGAGTTCAATAAAATGCCAGTTATTTGCCATCCAAATACTAGCTCTTACTCAAGCACCATGTGCTGGCAGGATCAGAGGAGGAGAAGGAGCAGAGGCGCAGACCTCTCTGTCCTCTCTCAGGGTGAAGGAGGTTTGCTGAGGAATTTCCTGAGGCATCTTCTTGCTGGAGCCAGGTGTGGTGGATTGCTGGTGCTGGTGACTTGACTGAGCACAGTGCCTCTGGGATATAGGTGAAGAAATCCCTAATTCAAGCTTTTTGCACCATTTCCTGTCTTTGTCATGAAAGAAGAAATCTCAGACTTAGATCTGGTTGGCTCTCAGCACAGATGAAAAAGGTTCAGATGGGGAAAATCCCACCTCTCTTTTGGTTTCCTTTAAGGTCCTTAAAGGACCTGAAGTAGCTGGTGAGGAATTGGGAGCCTTGTGAAAGTCTTCCTGCATAAGACCTGTGGTCCCAGTGGGGAGATACTCCAGCATTAAAACATCACCTCAGATACCAGCCTGGCATTCCTGACTTCTTGGCTTTGTGTTAAATTTAAACTTTTAAAGTTTAAAAACCAAAGAGGATCAATAGTGCTGGGAGAAGCAACACCTTTGAGTGTAGGTCCCTGCTTTCTACACTGGTAAATAAAGCAATGCCTATTTTCTCCAGATGTTTCCTTGGCATGTACAGTAAAATAGATTAAACTGTGAAAATGTGATCAAACAAAAACATTTGGAGCTGTGGTATAAATGACCATACTGTGCTGGAGGTTCCCTAACTTGAAGGAAAATTTAAACTCTGCTTTACAATTAGGTTAGGATCATTCAAAGGCTGCACTGAAACTTCCTGTCTGTGTGAGAAGCCAGACAGTGGTGGACCGGTGCCTCTCTGGCCTTCTAGTTTGTCATTAGAGAAGTGACACCAAAGTTCCCAGTGGGAGGGGTCCTGGGAGGGATCCCAGGTTGACTAGTTCCGGGTTGCCCCTGGGCTTCTGAAAGAGTTTTTGGGTTCTCGAGGCCTCATTCAGGCCCTCCTGCTTCCCACTTCCTTTCCCTTCTCTCTCCTCTGTGTCAGGGGCCTCAGGTCTGAAGTCCATCTCACTGCTTTCCCCTCATTCTTTAGATTTAAGTTTAAGAGTGGCAAAAGAAAAATCGAAACTCAGCAAGAGCATCAGGGATGCTTTGTGCCATGTTTGAATTAGGAAGAGCCAGCAATGTGAAGAGGAAGTCCAACAAGCAGGAGCACCACTTTTAGAGACAGGGAAGAGAAACTTGTTATCTCGGTCATTTTTGTCTGTGGTCTGGGAACTTGGGGAATTTTCTTTTCCTAATTTGTTGGATTCTGTCCTCCTATTATTGGACTATATTATTTTCTTAAAGTAGACTCATTCAGGGCTGGATCAGAAAAATACCTTTTCATTTTGCTTTAAAATCAAAAGGAGTGTGCTAACAGCTTCGTCAGCCCATGCCTAGCACAGTTGTGTCAAACTGCTAAAAAGCTAGCAAATTTTCCACCTAAAATTTTTGTGGGGGAAGTAAGAGTAGGGGGCGTGGGGAAGAGTATAAAAATAAACCTTTCAGAGATTCTGGGTTGCTTGGTGGCATGTGTATTTTTCCATGGTGAGGGAGGTTAGAAATAGCATTGCTTTTTATGGGAGTCTCAGCAGCAGCTTAGAAGTTTGGCTTTGTGGGCTCAGTCTCTCTGTGTGGGTGAGGCAGCTTCTGCAGCCTGTGGGGTGGGGGGCCATGCCTGGCAGCATGCTCTGGCACTGTCACTGTCACTGTGTGTCTTCCTGCCTCCCCAACCCCCGCTTGGTGTCACCCGGATGAACAGCACTCAAGTGTAAAATGTGCTTACCAAGGTCAGGTTCTTGTGATGACTTGCCTGTGGCAACTGATGCCAATTGTAACAGACTGAGTCTCAGCGGTCCCCACAAAGTCACATTGGTACCTGTGTGAGGGCAGTCACAGGGAGCAGGTATCATAATCTGGGAGGGAGTCATCCTTCAGGGCTGCTGTGTGTCAGACTGGCTGAACCTCTTGAGCTTATGTGATCTCCCTTAGAGTCTTGATATCAGTGGGGTGGATGGGCCACCCTATCAAAAGGAGTCCTTATGGATTTTTGAAATTTGTTAGTTACATAATTCTCACAGATGGAGGTAGGTTGCCAAATGTTTCTCAAACTCAACATAGAATGGAAATGGAAGGAAGCAGCCACTGGGACAGAGGTTTTTAACCTCCAGGGGACCCAGGACATATGTGAATTCCTTGAAATTGTGCCTGTTCCTGCAGAGAAAGCCAAGGCTTTGATGGGATTCTCAGTAAGATTTTGACCTCCAAAAAGGTTAAGAGCATTCGCAGTAGAGCATGAGACGTGAAGTTCATTTAACTCGGAAAAACCATTTTGGAAATGTAATGAGTGTGGGCAGAGAGAGATGTCGACAGGCAGAGGGAGGAGAGGGATCCAGTTATAAATTGTGTAACCTAACAAAAAAGGGGACTATTGGAGGTTTCCACTGGGGTTTTGTTTTGTAGGCTTTCTTCTTGAACTTCATGTAATATTTGTTTTTGTGTTGGAGATGGTTCCTGCTGAAGGCTGCTCGGTTAACTTTGCCAGCTCAAGAAGAGAGGTGTCTGCTGCTTTTAGGATGTCTGGGGTCTGTGTGGATTCAGCCTGACATCTGGGATCTATTGGGATCTTCCTGGGATCTACTTTTCATGGTTCTCCACATTTTCCTACACCTGGAGATTACAGTAGGGAAGTTGGGGGACATACTTGTCTGGAGATGGTGGAGGAAACATCAGGCAAGAAGAGTGCTTCATCTTGGCTTCCACAACTTGCTGTGGGTGTTGGGGATGCTCAGCAGTGCTCTGCTTCAGAACCTTCAGTCTAACTGGGACCATCGTATTTGGGGGACAAGACTGCTGAATAAGGGTACAGGTAATTTACAAATACAAAGCATGACAGCGGCTAAATGATCATGTAGGAGAGAGTGCCTAGGACAGGTCAGCAGTGGTACTTACACCCCCTGGGCTGCATGTTCCACTGAGGAACAGAAGTTGTTCTATTGAGTTCACAGAGCTACAGGATCAGGGGGACCATGGTATTGTTGGGCTTGTGAGTTACAATGGTCACTTCTCTGTCTTCCACAGCAACGCTTTGGAAATGGGGCATTTGGGCAGGGAGTACTCATCCTAAGCACTCTCTGACCTGAGTCTGCATTAATTTTTTAAAAGTTTCTAAGTTGCTACCTGTTATGTAGGTTCTGTTCTGTTCTAAAATTTTTCCTGTGCTGTTACATTCCAAGAATATAATGCTTTGGCTTTTTTACTTCTAGACTTGGGTTGAGCTGCATTTACCCAGTACAGTGACTGGGCAGGGAGTTCTACTTCCTCTGGTGTTTAGTCTGGCAACTGCCGCATGTCCCATTACCACACTCATCGCTGTGTACCCCCAGTGATCTCATAAAAATAAGAAGATGCCATCATTTGAGAAAGAGTTGTTTCTTGGGTCCAAGTAGGTTTGTGAAGTGTTTTTTATTGCTTTGCAAGACATAATGGTACTTTTGAGTTATTATTAAAAGAAATTATTACTATTTAGGTTAGTTATCTGATTTTTGATTTTTTTTTTTTTCCAACGTTTTTTTAAAATTTATTTTTGGGACAGAGAGAGACAGAGCATGAACGGGGGAGGGGCAGAGAGAGAGGGAGACACAGAATCGGAAACAGGCTCCAGGCTCTGAGCCATCAGCCCAGAGCCTGACGCGGGGCTCGAACTCACGGACTGCGAGATCGTGACCTGGCTGAAGTCGGATGCTTAACCGACTGCGCCACCCAGGCGCCCCTCAGTTTTTTGATTTTAATGTTTATTCATTTTTGAGAGACAGAGACAGAGCACAGGTAGGGGAGGGGCAGAGAGAGAGGGAGACAGAATCCACAAAGCAGGCTCCGGGCTGTCAACACAGAACCCAATGTGGGGCTTGAAATCATGAACCATGAGATCATGATCTGAGCCAAAGTTAGACGCTTAACCAACCAACTGAGACACCCAGGCGCCCCTAAAAAAAGAGTATAAATGTTCTGTACTTTTTTTTTTTCAACTTTTTTTTTAATTTATTTATTTTTGGGACAGAGAGAGACAGAGCATGAACGGGGGAGGGGCAGAGAGAGAGGGAGACACAGAATCGGAAACAGGCTCCAGGCTCCGAGCCATCAGCCCAGAGCCTGACGCGGGGCTCGAACTCACGGACTGCGAGATCGTGACCTGGCTGAAGTCGGACGCTTAACCGACTGCGCCACCCAGGCGCCCCAGATTTTTGATCTTTAATTAGTTCCTAAATCTTCTATTCCTCCACATTGTAGCATGTGTCAGCATTTTCTTCCCCTCTTAAGGCTGTTAATATTACATTGTATGGATATACTACATTTTGTTTATCCATTCGTTCATTGTTGGACACTTGGCTTGCTTCTAACTTTTGACTATTGTGAATAATGCTGCTATGAACATGGGTGTCCATATATCTCTTTGAATCCCTGCTTTCAGTTTTTTTGGGTATCCTCATTTAAAAAAAATTAAAACTCCCAAAACTTATTTTTTAAAGCACACTCCCAAGTAGATTCTGTTAGGAATTCAAAAGAAAGGTATATTGAAGTGTGGAGGGAATCTACTTGAAACTACAAGATTTATAAATATAAACTAATTAAGGGGAAATAAAAGAGTAAAGTTGAGAACTGTATTATAGAGGTAATAAATATTATCAGCGGCCAATAAGCCTCTAACACATGTTTCTGAGTGAGGCATTCTTCTTTTTTTTTTATTTTTTTATTTTTTTTTATTTTTTATTTAAAAAAAATTTTTTTTTTTTAACGTTTATTTATTTTTGAGACAGAGAGAGACAGAGCATGAACAGGGGAGGGGCAGAGAGAGAGGGAGACACAGAATCTGAAACAGGCTCCAGGCTCTGAGCTGTCAGCACAGAGCCCAACGTGGGGCTCGAACTCACGGACTGTGAGATCATGACCTGAGCCGAAGTTGGACGCTTAACCGACTGAGCCACCCAGGCGCCCCATTATTCTTTTTTTTAATGTTTATTTATTTTTGAGAGAGAGAGACAGAGTGTGAGCAGGGGAGGGGCAGAGAGAGACAGAGACACAGAATCTGAAGCAGGCTCCAGGCTCTGAGCTGTCAGCACAGAGCCCAACTTGGGGCTAGAATTCACAAACCGTGAGATCATGACCTGAGCTGAAGTCAGATGCTCAACCGACTGAGCCACCCAGGTGCTCTGAGGCATTATTCTTTAGACAGGACTCCAAATAGAGCCAGATGCCAACTTCCAGGAACAACCCACTTAGCCTACAAGTGGCTTTTGTTTTGTCAGGGCTGCTAATAAGGGGCATCGTCAGGAAATGTGAAGAAATACAGAAATGGGAAAATTTCTGGTCAGATTCTTGTATTTCCTGAATATTGGAAAAATAATAAATTGTGACCTTTTCAGGATAATAATACATGATTTTGTAATAAGAATTCCTCATAAGTTTTTACTAGAGCGACTTCTAACAATCATGTAGTAGGAAGGTTTTCATGTTAAGTTTACAGTATCAGTTCATTGCAGTGCCTTCTGTGTGGTACGGCAGCTTGTAAGGCTAGACTCACCCTTAGGAGCCTACCTACTTACTATGCTTCCGTTCTCTGTAGTGTGTGAAATGCCTCCATCAAATTGAGAAATAAAACTAATATGTGAGAAGATAGAGAATCTCGTCTTAATCTGGGCAGACTTTGGCTTTCAAAAGTACATGAAGATGTTTGTAATCACCAAGAAAATAAGTTGTTGGAAGAAGAGCTATGGGAAAATAAGGATCACAAACAGCTGTTTGGATATACTTTATCTTTAACACACATTTATAGAGCTGGTCACTCTGAAAAGAACAAGGGCACAAAGATGAATGGGAAGCAGTTCCTGCCTTACAGTGGGATGCATGATATGATGGAAGAGACCCACAATATGTCCTTAGTTCTAGTCCCTGGTGACGTGTGCTCAGCACGGTGTCCAAGGGGACCCCGGGCAGAGATATATGTGTAGATCTGTCTAGGAAGCTTTGTTGGTTCACTCAAGAGGTGGTGACATTTAAAGTGGGTCTTAAACTGTAAAACTGTAGTTTTCCAGGTGGACAAAAGTAAGGAGAGAGCATTCTGAACACTGGGAAAGTCTCACACAAATGTGTGGGTGTGGGAAAACTAACAGTGTGTTAGAATAGAAATGGGTGGGGTGCTTGAGAAGGAAGACAAGAGATAGAGATAAGGTTGGAAAAGAAAGCTGGGACCAGACCATAAAGTATTTGAATGCTCTGCATAGATTATCCTGTAGTGTGGGGAACACCATTTTGCATTTTTCAGGGGAAATGACATTAGATATGTGTTTAGGGAAGGCGAGTCTGGTGGCCATGGGTAGGAGTACATGGAGGGGAGAGACAGAAGCTAAGCAGACCAGCCAGAAAGAATAACATAGCATGGAGGCTCTTCCAGGGAAGTGGTGAGAAGGCCTGAACTGGGTAGTAGTGACAGAGAAGAGGGCCTGAAACCGAGAGGCTTTGGGTGTGCCCACTAAGCAAATGTGGATTCCAAAATAACTTTTAGGCGTCATCCTTGGGAAAATGAGAAGATGGTATGAGTAGAGACAGGCAACTTAGGAGGTGGAGCTCACCCAGGATGAGATTTCTTGACTGGCATGCCTGTAGGACATCATGGGGAGATGGCTAGAGGTTAAACAGCTTGCGGTCTGAGGCTAGGAGAGATCATGATGACAAGATGGAGATTTGGGGGTCATCAGCATGATCATCACAAAAGTGTAAAACAAATAAGAGAGCGGGACTTCTGAAAAGGCCATGTAGGCCACAAATATATAACTTGTCTTATACATGATGATCATCCATTCTGTTAAGTTTTTGTCTGTCTCTTGAGTTGTCAGAAAACAGTTGTTAAACTTTAACATTTAGTACTGTGTATCCTTTTACCTCATTAGTACAGCCATAGAGATTTTCCTCTTGGTCTACCCATTATCCAAAGCATTTCTTGTCTATGCCTGGATGCCTTGAGGCCTGTTGCAACTCACACTCACTCTTGTTTATATCATCTGAAAAAAAGTAACCCTAAAGCATGCATTATTATAGTTAACCTTCAATTTGGGTGATTTTGTTCAGTGAACTCCTGGTTTCAAAATCCCCTAACCTAATATCTTATCTTCTTCCTATAACTACCTAGAAGTACTTTTAAGAATTTTACCCCTTTTGTCAGTTATACCTCAATAAAGCTGGAAAAAAAGGAATTTCACCCCATCTCTAAATGCGATTGGAAAATTTCCTTGTTGATATTCTGCCATTAGAATTGGGAACACTCAAGAGCTTTGTAATCAGTCTTCTTTCACAAATGCATTTTAATGAATATTAGGTAACCAAAAGTAAGGATAAAATGGATTTTGTGTTCTGTATCTCCTGGGTTGGATCTGAAATAGGGATGTGAGAAATGAGCTCTTGCTTTACTTTGGAAGATGGGTGATGGGGTGGTGACATCTTTTGGATAAATAATCTATTCTTGGCCTGTACATACTCATTTACATTCTTGTCTCACGCCCTGGCTGTGATGATTTGACTCTGTTGAGTGGGCTTATACATTTTCTCCACCATCTGTTCTCACATTATGGAGGGGGTGCCCAAATTCTTATTACTATTACTATTCTGATTTCATGTGGAACTTAGTATGGGTGAGTGGAGAGAGAAACACTTATTATGAGGAATGGACTTAGTCTAAATTAAAATCAGATAATTAAATATTTCAGAGAAAATGGTAGTAACTAATATAAAATTCCTAAAATTATTAATAGAAGATCAATTAAAGAATCACTGATGACATTGGTTCAATACAGAGAAAAATGTTAAAAACTTTATATCAAAGGAGGCAAAGAGATTAAAGCAAAATGTACCTGTAAAGCTAGTTTTAGTATAATTATCTAAGTTTCTAGAGTTTTTAGAAAATCTAATAGAGACCTAGAAACTACCAGATAAATGACCAGAAACTATTATCATTATATCCAAAATGATTACTGTATTCCATGAAGAAGGTGGGATGGGAATAATTTATCAATTTATATTCCTCTCACATTTGGAAGAAAAGAGTTACTTATGTGACAATTTTAATGTGTTCTGTGGGTTTGTTTTTAATTGATAAAACATAGTGGTTTTATTATTCCTTAACTAAATGTAAGTAGACTATAACCCAGAATTATACAACTTTGGCTATTTCATACTAAAATATTGTTAACATAATGCAATTTTAACAAAATAATATTTTATTTAACATAATTTTATTTAATAATTAACAATTAATAAACAGTTAATATTTAATTTAATATTAATTTTATTTTAATTAATTAAATCAATCAGTTTATTAAAATTAATTAATTTAATGTTAATAAATAATTAATGCTTATTTAACATAACAATTTAAACAAAAGGATCCATAAAGTAATTTGCACAATATTGTGACTACAAATGAAAAATGCTTTTGAAACCACTGCTATAAAGTGAATCAAGGGCCATAATAAACAGTTCTTACCAACTTCGGCAATAGACCATACCTCCTGTATTTTGGTGACACTAACAAAGCACTTAAGACTTGCCGATACAATAGCCTACTCAGAATCATTTAAAACACTACCCAGAGGGGCGCCTGGGTGGCTCTGTCGGTTGGGTGTCTGACGCTTGATATCAGCTTGGGTTGGGTCTTATGGTTTGTGGGATCGAGCTCTTTGTGGGGCTCTGCACTGATAGTGCAAAGCCTGTTGGGGATTCTCTCTCTCTCCCTCTCTCTCTGCTCCTCCCCAGAATGCACACATGCTGTCTCTCAGTCTCAAAATAAATAAACTTAAAAAAACAAAACAAAACACTACCTAGAAAAAAATAAGTATGGAGCTTTGACAAAAGAACTAAAACACTGTGGAAGCAGCATTATGCGGGCCTTTGGGCATTTTGGCAGTTGAGGGCTGTTATAAGCACCAGTTGACCTCATAAGGAACTTAGGCTGTGTTCTGCTTTGCAGAAACTGAGAATGCTCCACTGGTATTTTCCACATAACTGTAAGGATCCCAACACTACACCTGTTGTTTTGAATATGCTCTGAGCTTGTATTGTATTATTCTGTTGAGTTCTAATGGATTACTTCTTAGGGACTTAAATCACATTATGGTTTTTTTCTCAGTTGTACCTATCACATAGATGAATAAACTGAGGGAATGAGAAATTACAGGAGGCATATAATAGGATTTCTGATGACTGTTACAATGTCAGAAGGAATTAATAGAGTATTGTAGATTGCAGTACATTGACTGGTTTAAGGATTTATAAATGTGTAAATGTGAGACTTAATACTATTAGATGACTAATTGTCTAATCACTTCAAACCTTCTTGAGAAGTGTCATCTGTCTTTAATGTAAAATTGAATAAAAAACATTGACTCCATCTTTTGGGAACTTTTTAAAAAAATTTATTTATTTTATCTTATTTTTTTAAAGTTTATTTTTGAGAGAGGGAGGGAAAGAGAGATAGTGCATGCATGTGGTAGTGGTGGGGGGTGTGCAGAGAGAGAGAGAGAGACAGAGAATCCCACTGTCAGCACAGAGCCTGATACAGGGCTCAAACTCAGGAACACTGAGATCATGACCTGAGCCAAGATCATGACCTGAGCCGAAATCAAGAGTTGGATGCTTAACTGACTCAGCCACCCAGGTGCCTTTATTTTATTTCTTCAAGTAGACTCCATGCCCACTGTGGGGCTTGAACTCATGACTCTGAGATCAAGAGTTGGACGCTCTACCGACTGAGCTAGCCAGGCACCTTGGGAACTTTAATTTTTAGTGGAGAAAGCATAAATAGGGACTGTGATTAAGAATTGCTAGTTGTCCATTGTAGTACTTTGCAAAGTAAAGATAGATTGGTAAAATCATCTGGGGTCCATCTGTCTCTGTTCTAGAGGGCTCTGCTCACCTGCAGACCCAGCTGTGTCCAGTCCTGAGCTGTGGGGACTGCCATGGAGAGAGAGTTATGAAGAGAAGAGCTGTACTGCAGACCAACAGATGTAAACTCTTATTTGTTGAAGTTTGGTACTTGAACTTGCAGTTTTGGGGGTGAAGAATCAATCATGCTAAAATATAGGCTTCCTCCTACCTAAGGAAGAACCATATTCTATCTTAGTCTTTCATATGAACATTGGGGGATCATATGAGAGGTGCAACAACTTCTGGGGAAATTACTGGAACATTCTGTATTTTTAGTTTGGGACAACAAGACTGATTCTCAGCCCTGGGTATATAACTTTCCCATATCCAGTGTGTGGTTTTTATGCATTGGTAGATGTGGTGGGTTCAGAAACTGGGTGGGGTGATAATCCTGTAGAAGACTTCAGTACTCCTGAGTGTGGCTGAACAGTTGATGCCTCCTGTTTGTTGACGGGAGCATCCATTCCTTCCTCTTTATCATTAGACTGGATGACTTTGTTTCTCCATGATTCTCAGGGATCTTAGTTCCATAATTCTTGAAGAGAAATTGGAGCTGGGGATTCCTTTCTGTTCATGGTTCTTCACAGAAAGGTGTTAGTACTTTGGGTGTCTTAAATGTTTATCTTGTAGTCAGTATGATGGTTAATTCTGTGTGTCAACTTGATTGGGTCAGGGTGCCTAGATTAAACATTTCTGGGTGTGTCTGTGAGGGTGTTGCCAGATGAGGTTAGCATCTGAGTTGGTGGACACAGTAGATTGCCCTCCCCATTGTGGGTAGACACCATCCAATCTGTTGAAGGCCTGCATAGAACAGAAGGTGAAGGAAGGATGAATTTTCCCCTTTTGCTTCCTGCCTGCCTTCTTCAGCTGCAACATTGGTCTTCCCTACCCTTTGACTGGGATTTACACTGTTGGCTTTCTGGTTCTTGGGCTTTTAGACTCAGACTGGAATTATGTTACTGGCTTACGTGTATATGCAATTTGCAGACAGCAGATCCTGGGACTTCTCAGCCTCTCTAATTGTGCGACCTGTTCTTCATAATCAGTTTCCTTTCTTTTTCTCTCTGTCTCTCTCTCTTATGTGCGCATGCACGTGTATTATCCTATTGCTTTTGTTTCTCTGGAGAACCTGTGACTAATACAGTCAGTTTAAGAGTTTGTAGAGCTGCCTCTTCACTGATCTGATTTTGTTTATGTCCTAAGCATTCTCCTACTATTTCAACATTTCCCTTTTTGCATATCTAACTTACTTAGATGAAACAATCCTGAAGTCATGAGAACACTATACAAGTTTTGCTTGGCCAGCTATTAAAGATTCCATTTTTTCAGTTTTCTCTTTTTCTTTATTCATTCCTCAGACATATATTCTTAAAAAAAAAGATTTGAGTTTGTTTTTGGCATCTTTTTGGGCCTTATTTCTGTACTAATATGTGCATAATTTCCTTCTTGATAAGAAGCAGATCAGGGTATCCTGAAAGTTTTGTCATCCATCATCAGTTGTGTGACCTACTCCTTATTGGTGGGTAGCAGTGAAACACTTAGTGAAATATGAAACTAATTAGAGATCAAGCTCTGGGTATATTCTAAGAAGTTAGAGTATACCAGAAAAATGAAAAAGTCTTATTTCTCATTTTAAACCATAGCTGATTTATACCAAACCTTTGCCTCTAGGGTAGGCCTATAAAAATATAAGAGGGTACAGTCTATATAAGGACTGTCATTGCCAGCACCAGGGCACATATCTGGAGACCTTGCTCTGTACCACAGCTTTCTGAGAGAAAGTTAGCCCATGTAGAGGCCAGATCTGGATCTGTTATGACACACGCAGATTTTAATTTCTGGAGGCTAACTAAACTCTAAGTATTTTCTTAGTTTATAAGCAGTAAAAACCTAAATAAAACTAAAATGGACTGTCAAGATTGGGTGGAGTTTGGGCCTCTGAATCACAGCAAAATAGCCCCTGAAGAGAGTCTGAGTAGTGGCATATATATCCACCGCTCCTCCACTTGTCCTGTCAGTCTGTGTTCACTAACATCTTTACATCTTTCTGGCTGAGGCCCAGTCTGTAGTGCTCCAGAAAACAAAATGATAAATGATAATAATGAACATCAAAGCCTTCTTTGCCACATAGAGGGGCATCTGAAAGCAAAATAAGTTGTTAGTTTTTGCATTCATTTTATATATTCACTCATTTAGTAAATAATTACTGAATACTTGTTGATTGAAACCATAAAATATTTGTCCTGTTAAAAACCTTTTCCCAGTTGAATTGTGTAGTTGGAGAAATTAAGGCTCTGACAGCTATAATGATTTGCATGTGGTTACAGAGCATGTAAATGGAGCAGCAAGGTCCTGGCTCAGGCCTCCAGGTCCCTCATGCAACTTTTACCTCCTCACAGGCTCAGCCCTTCTTACTCTCACAGCAAACTCTGCAGACTGGCCTGGTCTGAATTGCAACTGATTTATTGGCAACTAAGATCTTAAGATTCTTTGGAACAGTAGGGTCACATTCAATATAAATGTGATTTATCTTTAAGAACTCCTGAATTTTAACAAAGGAGTGTTTCTGAGGGAAAAAAATGTGCCATCTCACAACCAATGTAGTTTTCTCCTGCATTCTTAAGCTTACAATTCTTTCTTCTTTTTTTTTCCTAAATAGCCAGTGAACCAGACTATCTGCTTGCTTGCTTTTTTTTTTTTTTTTAGTTTTTATTTATTTATTTTGAGAGAGAGAGAGAGAGGGGAAGGGGCAGAGAGAGAAGGAGAGAGAGAGAGAGAGAGAGAGAGAGAGAGAGAGAATATCCTATGAAGGCTCCACACTGACATGGGCCTTGAACTCATGAATGGTAAGATCATGACCCAAGCCAAAATCACTAAGATGCTTAACTGACTGAGCCACCCAGGCACCCCTACAATTCTTTTTTTGAAAATTGTGCTTTTTATACTTAAGATTAGAACTGAGTCGCAAGCAGTGGCAATAGCATAGGAGTTTTGTGTTTACCAGAGGAGTATTGCCCCCAAATATGTTGGGCTAGCTGATTATTAGGTTACTTTTGACCAATCAGGTGAAATTTTGGAAAATGTCCCAGTGAAACAAGATTCTCCCTTCTAGGCTACCAGTAAGAAGTGTTAGATGTTGGGTACTTTTAGTATAGTGAGTCTTCATGCCTTTGTTGTGTGTCATCCAGGGGCTCAGCAGTGACAAGGAAGCGCTATGGGATTCAGAAGTTTCATGTCCTCAAGGAGCTATTTGCTGTTTGGATGGTTGAGTGGATGGAGGTAATGATAAAGCATTTCTGAAGGCCTAATGTTTTTCTGGATTCATTGTCTTAGGTGCTTCAAAAGCATATGGCAAACAGTAACAACAGTGTTGAGTGCCTCTTCATGTGAACATAGATTATCTATAGGTTGGCTTACTGATATCATTCTTAGATGTGTTCAGTGCATATTTGTGATTCTGTGAGCCATGCTCTACTGTGTTGTTTCTCCAGCTAATTCATATGACTGTGTGACTTGAGATGACTAAAGGTCAGGGAAACCTGAATTATAAAATCTCTTTAGCATCTAGAAATATCTCAATATTCTTCACTCTTTACCTTCGCAATATCACATGAAATAAAATATCTCTAGTACATTTTGAGAAAGGAGAGAGGCTCTTGGAGTAGGTTTTCTCATATCCAGTTCTCCAAATTTTATAATGGAAATGTTAAAACTTTTAAAAATCATGCCTCGAGGTGAAGAAAATGAAGCAGAAGAGAGCCACATGATTGGTTGAATATCCTGGAGCATGGAGGGTAGAGAGTTCTTGGTTTCTGCTTTCTCCACCTGATTTAGCAGCACATTATTTTCTGGTTATTATATGGAGGATTTATTTTACAGTAAATGAGGCAGCAATAAGCTGCCTTATACTTTGTGAGAGATCAACAGTCCTGATATAAGTTTTTTTTATTTGCTATCCTTTTTTGTTCCTTGATAATTCTGGAGAACAAAGGCCACTGGAGAGAGATCTGGGATCTTTCCAATCCAGGAGACACTTGGAAATGGGATGATGACCAAGGCAGTGGTTACTCCAGGAGATCAATTCTGGGTGTTGGTAAGGATGCTCCTGAAGCAGGGGGGCTTTGTTTCTGGGGCGTGGCTACCCTGTCAAATGAATACTGTGAGACTGTATTGTTGACCTTTTAACTTTTAAGGTAGACATATGAAATAAATAAACCTGAAGTCAATAGTTTAGGTCTTGACAGGGTTACACATAGTTTGATGACCTTTGAAGCATTGAGCATGGGTTGGCATTCCTTATAATTCAATTTTATATCCTTTCTGTGGCCTCTGTGGAATTAAATCACTTTTCTTTTTTTGGAAAACTGATCTTTCTGTGGACATATTAATTTAGTGGAAGAGACCTTATTTTTAGGTTGCTGCTGTGAAGCTTTTGCCATATAGACTAACTAGCTAATCTCATGTGTTGGTGTGTGTAGAGAAAGTCAGCAGTAGCTGGACTATGGTTATTTTTTGGCTTCTGTTTCCCCTCTACCATCTCTGAACAGATACTGAAATTATTTAATTAAATTTAGATGCATGAAGAGAACACCTACTTGTGTAGAAGTTATGCAAAGGTATGCAAATCATGCACAAATGAGTTGGCTTGGCTGGACTGGGAATATTCATTGCCATCACAGAAGAGGAAATACAGGAAGACAGTTGTCTTATTGTTCACTTTTGGATTGAATCATAACTTCAAGATGCTTTTTTAAAAAAAAGTTTGACTGCCTCATTAAATAGAAGTCTTGGATGAATGTCACCTTCCTTCTTCGTTTTTTTCACAGTGCCTGTGAATTTTTAGGTGTCAGTATTAACTCATTAGTCATTGTCACCTCTTCTGATCACCCTCTGAAGGTACTTTTAAAGTTTACCTTTAAACTTTTTTTTTTTTTTAATATTGCATTGTACCTTGCTTTAAGTTACAGAAAATCGTATGTTAATGGCACTGTCTGAAGCTAGTCCTATCCTCTTTAGGGATCTTTCAGGAGTCAGGCTCACAGACTTGTGGGGGCTGGAGGAGTTCTTTAGTACAAGTTTAGTGGTAGCTATCTCTAAATTTATGGTAAATTATTGGTGAGGTTGGAATGACAGATTTGTCCTAGTGGTTCTCCTATTAACCTCTAGCTATTTAAGTTTAATTCTATAAAGTAAGCTGAGAAATGTACATGTTAAATGCTAGTTACTGCCCATGATGAAAGGGCTGATGATGGTCAAGGTGACTGTCACTTTGAGGCTGTAGGCTGGGAGCATATCAGAAGGACCTGACTAGAAATGGTTTAAATAAGAGATAATTATGATAAATAGCCTTTTCTTAAAAAGGCTTAATCATTCAATCTGAATATATAGCAAGAGATTTTTGTCATCAAAAGGATGAGGTCTGTGGTAGTTCAAAGCTGTTATTAACAAAAGAACAAGTGATATCTTTTTCTTCAGAATTGAAAGGGACCAAAGCTATCAGAGATATTCAAAAACCTCAACTACAAGCTAGGAAATACAAGTCAGAGAGGTTAAATGACATGCCCAAGGTCAGACCCTGAGTAAATGGTGGATTGAGCCTTTACGTGAAAGCCTATGCCCCTTTCAGACCTCATTCTACACTGCAGGGTGTGGATGGAGGGTATTGTAAGCTGAGTTGAAAATGATAATTTTAATGGTTGCTAGGAAAATTCTGGTTGTACACTTTTTACATAGAAATTGATGTTAGTGAAGCTTGCCTACTTGTTTGAATACCAGCCTGTTGTGTAGACTAGTAAAAAATGTTTATCTTTTTCATTTGGTCTTATATGGAATAGCTGAGAGATTGTTAGAAGAGGTGAGAAATTGTGAGTATTCTCAATGGATATAAAAGTGAATTCTCTCAGAATTGTTCACCAGAATTTGTTCATTGGTTATTAGAAAATGCTCAGCAATGAAGAACATATTGGGGAATGGCTAGTCAGATTTTGGGGACATAGGTAAAAAAATTTGTAGTAGTCAAGTACAATGGAAATTAAGCATTTGATTTGTAGATAAACGCTTCTTGCCCTGGAAGAAGTAAATAAGTTGTGGAGTCTTTGTTTGCAACTGAGGAATTAAACCAACAGCTTTTCTAAGAAAAGTTCCTTAAACAAAGATATCAACAGTAGTGAGGGCCCTTGTTGACATCTGGACTTTGTAGAAACTCGAGATATTTACTCTACTCTTTTGCTTGGAATTTCCTGTCATACAATGGCTTGTTCTTGCCATACCAAGATGAATAACCTTGTGTAATGTGCCCAACATTTGGAAAGCTATGATGGACCTGTCATAGGGAAAACCTTGGAAGTTGATTCTTCTGTAGAGTACCTATTACAGAATCATTACCCTATCAAGCCATGCATGTGGAGATCACACAGTGCCTGAACCTGAAGGGAAAACCAGTGGCTCCTACATTTGGAAGCCCAGTGTGGGTACAGGGCTCCCTCAGCATCTCCCCACATGTCAGCCTATGGTTGTGCTGCCACCCAGGACTATTTGGAACATTAAACATAACTTTACATATCCAAATGTCTTGTATACAAGCTTAAACCTGTGGAAGAAGTAGAATGAGTTTTAAAGGGTCATCTGGCACCTTGAAATGTTTAGCATTATTATACTCAGGAGTTACAATGGTCATGGTCTGGTGACTTCCAAGTGGGAAGAGAACCTTTATGATGTTATTTCAGCTAATACATGCTCTTGAATACCTGGAGCAAATGGCATAGCCACTGTTAGTTAAATATGCATATCCTATCAGATGTTAAGACCTTCCCAATAAAGTATCATGTGTATTTTCATGTGTGTGCTTTTAATGATTATACGATTTTTTTATTGTTTGTGTGTGAAAGTTAACACTGTGCATGAATAAAGGCAGAAATCATAAAGTCAGTTTTAGAACTCCAAGTAACTGTAGAGCTCACTGATTCCATTTTTTGTATTATACAAAGAGGAAAACCTGAAGCCTAGAGAGGTGAAGTGGCTTGTGTGGGACCGTGTAGTCAGCCTGCTGTAGACACAGGAGCAAAGCCAGTGCGGCTGCCTACCAGTCTAGAGCTCCTTGTGTTCTGTTAGGCTGTCCCTGCTGCTGTCCCTTCAGTTCAGTCCCACAAGGTGATCTGCGGCATTATGCCAAGGAAAGGAGGCGTGACCTCCTGTATTCCCGTATTGTAGCAGGAATAGAATGTAGTAGATTACATCTACTTAGCAAGAGGCCATTTCAAATGGAAACTTTTGGAATTCTTAAATATAAGCTAGCGTAAAGTAGGGAAAGGGAACTCTGGAAAGTCTTGTTGCAGCAGTTTCAGGATCTAGCCCAGAAATGATCAAGACCAATCACATAGCCCCCCTCTGACCATGCAAGGACAGGGGTCCTTGCCTTTCATGTGCCCTTCAGTGAATAGCACTTGATAACTGACAGGCCCCATTTTGTTTTCTTAAGAAATTGTAATAGAACTAATGGAAAGTACTTGTTCACTGATATACATGCATTTTTGATTTATAACTAGCATTTTATTACTTAATTTAAAACATTTTTAAATAAGGGGCACCTGGATGGCTCAGTTGGTTAAGCGTCTGACTTTGGCTCAGGTCATGATCTCGCTGTTCGTGAGTTTGAGCCCTGCATCAGGCTCTGTGCTGACAGCTTGGAGCTTGAAGCCTGCTTCAGATTCTGTGTACCCCTCTCTGCCCCTGCCCTGTTTGTTCTCTCTCTCTCAAAAATAAATAAAAAACATTAAAAAAATTAAAAATTTTTAAACAATAAAAGCAAGAAAATTTAGAAACAAAGAAAAAGGCAAAAGTCACCCATGGTTTCATGATTTTCATACAACTATTTTTCTTCCTGTGTATTTGTCTTTTAATATTTAAAAAAATATTTCTATTATTTTTTTTGAATTTAGAGAGAGAAAGCATGGGGGAGAGGGGCAGAGAAAGAGAGCATTTCAAGCAGGCTCCACGCTCAGCACAGGGCCTGACGTGGGGTTCAATCCCACGATCCTGAGATCATGACCTCAGTCGGACACTCAACCAGCTGAGCCACACAGGCACCCATGTCTTTTAATATTTACAAAATTTAAAACATTTAAAAAATATGTGCTTTCTACAAGGTGATAGTCATGTGGCTGTGTGAAAAGTTCATGATCTTTGGAGGCAGACAGACCTGGGTTTGATTTCTGGGCCTACCAATTACTAGTTATGTGACCTTGGGCAAGTTCCTTCACTTCTGTGCATTTCAGAAACTTAAGTTCAGTTTCTTAAGAGTTCTTAGTTCAGCTCATTTCTGTAAAATGAGCTAATGCCTTAAACTCACATAGCTTTCTTTTTTTTTTTTTCTTTTTAACGTTTATTTATTTTTGAGACAGAGAGAGACAGAGTGTGAACAGGGGAGGGGCAGAGAGAGGGGGAGACACAGAATCTGAAACAGGCTCCAGGCTCTGAGCTGCCAGCACAGAGCCTGATGCGGGGCTCGAACTCACAGACCGTGAGATCATGACCTGAGCCGAAGTCGGAGGCTTAAGCAACTGAGCCACCCAGGCGCCCCGCACATAGCTTTCTTATAGGGTTGAGGGAGATACTGTACATGAAGTACCTGGCCTTTTGTGGTACACCATTCACTGCTTAATGTTCTCTCCCTGGCATTTGTTTTCATTTTGCTGCATGGTCTGAAAGGAAATTATTGCATTCTTTGATAAGAGAAGTCCCCAGATCCCCATGACTGGCTATGGGAGAATGTTCATAGGAGAGGGCGTTGAGACTGAGTGACTTTGGGGCCCTGAGGATCTCTGCATCTTGGAGGGTACTTTGCTTTGCTGACCTGAGGGTGGAGGGGAAGGGAGAGGAATGGCACTGTGCTCTTTGGTGTTTTCTGGCCCAGTAGAGGTCACACAGCCCTTTTCCTAGTATCCTATAGAGGGCTAAGACAATTCAACCCTCTTTACTGGAGCCTGGTAACATAAGGACCAGACTGAAGGCAAGTACCACTTCTAGTTATTAAAACATCATTTTTTGAATGCCAGAGCCATGATATTGGTGTACAGATTTCAAGTCTAACTTAAAGTCTCTACCAGGCCTGTCTGTTATATCTAAGACAATGGGTAGGGCTTTCTTTGATTGTTTAGACAAGAAGGCATATGGAGTTGGGCTAGGATTTGGACTAAACCTGGAACTAGAGTGGGACCTCTCCTATTTGCAGGAACTGACTAAGAGGGCCCCCTGGAACAGGTGTGTAGGGGGCCATTCAGGGGCACTGCAGTAAGAGAGGCACAGCATAGCCATGGGGGAGCCAGGTGATTATGGAGGAGCAGACTCCCTGCCCCTGTTCAGGGGCAGAGCTCTGGTCCCAAGATGAGATAGTACATGAGTGAGGGGGTGGTTAGCTTTTATTGATTTTAAAGATTTTATTTTTAAGTAATCTCTACACCCAACGTGGGGCTTGAACTCACAACCCTGAGATCAAGCATTGCATGCTCAACCTACTGAGCCAGCCAGGTGCTCCAGTGGTTAGTTTTTAAAGACAGAAGAGCCACCCAGCATTTATCAACAGGAAACTGGAATTCTGTAGAATCCGGTAGAAATTCACTGGCCTGTGGGGCCTGGGGCCAAGGGGTTTGGATAAAAAATGCACTTTCATCAGAACACCTCTAGGGCACAGCTCTTGGGGTTAGGTTGTATCTGGGGTGCAGTATTCTAGTGCTGCTTCAACTTGGGATTGTTCTGAGGTCTGGATAAGTAGGAATATCAGTGGACCTTGTTGTCACATTCTGGGAGAGGAAAAGTCAGTAAGTCATGTGTAGTGTGTAGTTTGAGCATGTAGGCTTGTTCAAAATTACTCCCATTTTTGAAATTTTGGGGGCAACATCCATGGGATGCCTTTCTTCATCAATCCCTCTGAAGTTCAAGGATGGAATGCTTAGAGTGAGGCTTTTATGTAGCATGTAGGTAGCCTTCTTATATGACATTTGTAGTTAATAAAAGAAGGTGTTGATTTCCTTTGAAAAATGAAGGCCATTTACAATGCCCAAGTTAGTATACGAACATTAGAGCAACCTTCACAATCAGCTGTACCTGCTGCTATGGACAGTGCATATGTGTGAGTGGCTATGGAAGATTAATGCTGGGCCAGGCTTTTTCTGGACATTAACAAATTTTAATAGCTGTGGTAGACCTTTTAAAGTTTATGGTGTGCCTATTTGAGATCTCAAAGTAAAAATCTTTCTTTAGAGTTTTGTTTTAGGAAGACCTGCCTCTTCCTCACAAAGTCAAGTGGGTAACACACTCCAACCCCTTCAACCTCCCTCCTTCAGTGGAAGAGAAAAGCCCAAGTAATTGATGACATGGGCCAGAACTGTGTGGAACCAGGACTATAGCACTATTGAGTCAGTCCTGGATTCAAGATTAAAGCCCTCTGTGATGCAACTTAGTTTTTAGTGGGGAGACATGAAAATTACAGGTGAATTTCAGGATGGCAGTTGGTGATGTCTGCATTGGTGGTGAGGTTTTAGGGTCCTCTTGTACGGGGAATGAAACAAGGGGGAGTCCATTGCACCTGGGCTCCTAGAGGATAAATGAGGATGTTGTTCCCCTGAAAATAGGGGGTGGATTGAAAGGTTGCCTATCTGTGTTCACTTGATGCCTGCACAGATCGGTAAAGTTGCTGGCTCTGTCTGGAGAGAAAATGCCTGCATTCAGGAGAATCTACTGGAGATAGGAACAGCTGGTCACAGCCCATCTGGCTCTATCCAGTGCCTGACAAGTTTTGGCTCCTGAGGAATTCCACCCTCCCCAGCTGCAGCTTCTGGTCCTTGCTTGTCTCTGGAGAGGCATGGTTATAAAGCCCAGCCAGTGCTTTCTTACAGGTGGGGCTTGTCCAGGGCACAGAGAAGATTGTGGCTTCTCTTCCCGTGTCCAACTCACCCCCTTGTCTGTCCAACCTCTCAAGGCAGAATGAATGGTTGTGGTGGGAACCCAAACCTTTGTTGGCGGGCTCTGGGAGCAAGAGGGGCACCCTCTGCTCTGATGGTGTTCTGTACTAAGGACATGGCCAAGGGAGGGCCGTATGCAGGGACCAGTGCCTGTACTTGCGCAGTGTGCTGTCTCCAATGGGCAGCTTTACTACTAAGCATGTCATTAAGTGGAGATGCCTAGAACCATGTCAGCTTATTTTTTTGGATGGGTATGTGAAAATTGGCCATGAGATGAAAGCTTGAGTACTCAACAGCAGGATGAGGGTATTTGGTATGTTTATTTCATCTTTATATTATCAGCCACCATACTCAAGAATTCCTTGGGTATATTAACACTAAACAGTATGAAGTGGGCAAAGGGGATGCATAATGTTCTATTTTAATGAAGGATTTAGACTTCTCTATGGAGATCTTCATCTGCTCTTATGTTTCTAAAGCTGAACACCTCTTATGATCAGAGATGGGGTGTGGTAAGGAAGGAAGTGTGGTGAACAGGGAGCTGGCAACTAGTTCAAGTTCTGAAACCGGTTGCTAACTAGCTGCATGACTTTGAGCAGTTCACCTTGCAGAGTTTCCAAATCCTCAGCCATGAGTGCCTGGAGGAGTATGTGTCTTTTCCATGTTTATATCCCTGATATCCAGCATGTGCCTGGCAGGAGTAGGTGCTCAGCAAATGTTTGCCTATCAGTTGGAAGGAGAAGGTGGGCCAGAGGCTAGCCCAGCGTGTCTTCAGGGTAGCTTTAGGAGGTGGGCAAAAGAAAAGATCTTCTAGTCAACTGAATTTATAAATGCTGCCTATTAAATCCCTTTCTTGGAGATTCTTAATGTACCATTGGCTTATTAGACACTGTGAGAAGTCCTGCAATAAAGAAAACCTCAGTGATGTTTAACCCAGCATTTCCTAAACTTATTAGACCCAAGAACACCCTTTGCCTACAGCGTCATGAAGCCTGGAGGAACTTTTGCTGGACCAGATTACCTTGCTGGAACATTCTGGAATTTGAGAGTAGGGGTGGGAGGATGGGACATATTTAGCAGGGTAATAAGGTGATACAAGGTTGAGGGTTGGGGTGGGGGATAGGGTGGGCTCAGTCTTTCAATAGGGCTCAGACTCCAGATTCTGAAAGTAAACATTGTAGGGCATGAATTGGAGCCTTGGACGAGTTATTTATCTCTTAAGATGGTCTCACACAGGCATGGAGAGATGCTCATCTTGTCCTTATCCCTAAGGATAAGTGAACAAAATGACCATGTTTCTCTCATATTCATGCACTTTTTCTTGTTTTTCTTTTTAGCAGATTTTATCTTGAAACCAGGAGGATTCTAATAAAAACTCTGTAAAACTCTCCTGGGCACTGTTGCTGGTCATTCACGTACCGTGGAAAACAAGAGGAAAGTGCTAAAAGACACCGTGTAGACACTTGGTTTCCTCTGTCCCCTTCCTTTCTCTGTAGGGTGTGAGATGGGTGCCACTTAACAAACAGGGCAAGCAAGAAGGTGTTGTGTTTTCCCCTTTTCCTTTGTGTCAGCTACACTGGGTGGGTTTGGTGATGCCGGTGACATGCCCAGTAGCACTGCTGTCTCTGGGGACCCATGCCCCAGCCCCCAGAGTTTCTCTCCATCCACTCCCCCTGCTAGAGAAGTACATATAAATGTGATTATGTTTAGAAGCTGAAGCATTTGAATAAATCAGATGCTTTTGCCCAACCCTAGAATAAAGGCTGTAGTTATTTTAACAACAACAACAACAACAACAACAACAACAACAACAACAACAAAAATCCTGCAGTCTTCAGCTATTTCTGGATGTAGACTGGTAATTAGCATGCCATTTGTAATTCATTGCTGTCTCCGGCTGTTTGTTTCCTTGTTCCAATGCAGTCCAGTTTGGGAGACTGGGGTTTATTTCATTTGGAAATGTGATTTTGTGGAGACCTCTAAAATGCCATCATAAGATTAATGGTTTTCTGTAGCCAAAGTTTGCCAAAGCTGGTGTTTGCAGCTCAATTATTAGTTTTAAGCAGCTCTGTAGAGGGGAGGAACAGCTTGCTATAGTATTTAGTTTCCAAGAAAACTGTTAAAAAGCAACTGCTTCAAGAAGGATTTGATGCTACCTAAGGTAAGTGATACTTAAGGAGAACAGGTAGTTTTGGGATAGGTTAAGGAGGCTTGCATTGTTTTACCTGTTTCAGTGTTACTCATGGGAGATAGTTCACATTTTTAGTTTATGTATTAACTGATGTGCATGAAGGCCAAATGCAGAGGAGTGCCCTTTGGGAATTTATACTGCTGGAATGAAAGGAAAATGTTTGCAATTGTTCCTGTAACTGGGCCGCTGGTGAGAAAGCTCCTGGAGACCCCTGTGGTCTCTCCCTCAGGACTTCATGCTTACTCCCCAGCTGCAGAGGGAAAAGAGGAAAATATGTAGTTACTGTTTCTGTTTTGGAATGCTGGGACCTGCTGCTGGTTGTAAAATGAGAACTTGGCCATGGTCCAAAAGGAAAGCTTTTGGTTCCTTCTTTTTAGAAAGATTTATTGGGGGGTAGTCTTTAATGAATAGACTGATTCTCTAGATTTCTCCAGCAGTGTAAGGCTGTTTGACTCTGGCTGATCAGTTGACCCTATAGTTGCCAACAATAAAGGCAGGAGGTGGGCAGGAGTGTAGCATAAGGAGAGTCATGTGTTAGACTGTACACCGTACGTGGTCTCGATGCCTGGCTGGCCATCTTGGGGTTACCCATGTATCTTCTCATATCCACTAAAGGGGAAATAGATTAACTTTGCCCTCTGATGAATGAAAAAAGGAGTTATTTTATATGTGAGCTAAATCTTTCAAAACTAACTTTCTTGCCCCTCACTGTCCAAGATGATACAAAAAAGGAAGGAAGCTAAAACAAAACAAAACAAAACAAAACAAAGCACTCTTGTGAATTAAAGCACAAGTGTTGTTCTATGGATCTCTTGATAAAAGGTTTAGATAGAGGAGCACTGGGTTCTAATAGAAAAGAATTAATGTGGTCCTAATTGCTCTGTAAGATACAATGATAAGAAAGAACTAGTTTAATTGTACAGAGGCCAAGGAGTCATGCAAAAACTGGCCTAAAGTTTTAGAGAATGCAGTTTGTCACCAGGGAAAATCATTTCTGGAAATTTTTAGGATGTAAAGGTAAACAGCTAGAAAAATTTGAGTATAATTCTGGATCCAGGTACCTCCATCCAAGTGGGTTATCTTGGACTCCAGCACAGTCTTTCATGGCAGGAGCTGTGGGTGGCTTGGAGGCTTCCATGCTCAGATCCAGTTTTGTTTGATGTTGTCGAAGGCATCAAACCTTAGATACATCTGGAGGTGTGGCACAGGGCAGGGTGTGGGTCAGAACACCTGGAAAAGTACTGGGGGAGAGACTAGGGAAGGTGGTTGTCTTTCAGACTCATCCCTGTGCAACAGTATCAGCCAGCTGTCCTCAAACCAAGAGGTTTCAGCTCTTTCAGGTTTGCCGCGTACAGGTTTAGGAAAATGGATTCCATGTGTTTGGTTTCAAACTATGAGATTTAAGAATAATTTCTTTTTTTCTGAAACTCCTTGTGTAGAAACAGATTTGAAGATAGAGGATTGGTAAACTAAGTACTGTGAGTGAATATTAAGGATCCCCTGAGGATGGGGAGGGGTAAACGATGTTGGAGACAAAAGGATCATCTGAGCAAAGTGGATTCATAATCTTCTTACACTTTAGCTTGCTGAGACGGAATCTAGTATGAAAGACAACTGTAATGTCATGTTTAAAAAGCTATTATTATTATTATTTTATTTTTTTAATTAGGTAGTATAATTACATGGTTCAAAAATAAAATAAATTATTAAAAGGTATTCATTGAGAAGTCTACTTCTGTTCACTCTGTCCCTGTCCCTGTTTCTATAGCCACTGTTATTAGTTTCTTATGTATCTTTCTAGGATTTACTTATACATTTATAACTAAATTTGAAAATATATTAATCATCACCACCCTCTGTCTATCCAAAAGGTCTCCTACCCATTTTCCTGCACCTCGCTTTTTATGCTTAACATGTCTTGGAGATCCTTCCACATCAGCATGTAGGAAAAGCTTCCTTCCTCACCTGTCCTCTCCCCCTTCCTCCCCTCCCCTCCAGATGTCTGGTGTCCCATTTATATTTTATTTTATTTTATTTTATTTTATTTTATTTTATTTTATTTTATTTTATTTTATATTTTCTTAAGAGAGAGCAGGGGAAGGGAGAGAGAGAGAGAGAGAGAGAGAGAGAGAGAGAGACAGAGACAGAGACTCCCAAGCAGGTTCCATGCTATCAGCACCAGAACCCAGTGAGGGGCTTGATCTCATGAATTCTGAGATCATGACCTGAGCTGAAATCAGGAGTCGGTCTCTTAACCAACTGAGCCACCCAGGCACTCCCTAAATGTAGTTTTAATGTACCTTTCTATTATTATGAGTGAGGTTGTACATCTTTGATGTGATTATAAGAGCCTTTTCTATATGTGGATTGTGATACTTTTTTTTTCTCATGTCTTTCTAGAAGCATTTTATATATTAGGGAATTAGATTTTGTGATAAAACTTGCAAATATTGTTTCCAAGTTTTTGTCATTTGTATTTTAACTGATTTTTGCCAGACTGGAATTTTTGATGTTTATGTATTTATCATTCTTTTGTGGCTTCTGGATTTTGAGTCATAGTTAGGAAGCAATTTCCAACTTGGCTGTAGAACCACAGGGTTGTTTAAGATCAACTGGTTTTAGAAATTCTGTTGGCTTCTCTTTCTAAAACCTAAAAATAACACAGATTATTCAAATTATGTTTGCTTTTTGTTTACATAATTTGCTTTTGTCCTTTCTTCTTGACTTTATTTTATTAATTTTTTTTTTCATTTTATTTATTTTATAGAGAGAGAATGAGTGGGGGAGGAGGTAGAGAGGTAGAGAAGAAGAAAGAAAGAAAGAAAGAAAGAAAGAAAGAAAGAAAGAAAGAAAGAAAGAAAGAAAGAAGGAAAGAAAGAATGAATCTCAAGCAGGCTCCACACTCAGTGCACAGTCCAACATGAGGCTTGATCCCACGACCCTAGGATCATGACCTGAGCTGAAATCAAGAGTTGGACACCTAGGCGCCCCTATTCTTGATCTACTTAGTACATTTTTCCATTTCCCGTAACTGGAAAGAGATTATAATTGCCACCCCAAATGGAAAATGAAGGACATATTCTCAGTGGGGCAGATTAGATTTATAGAGGGCTATATGTGGCCCTGGGGCCTGTGAGTGATTCTGCCTGGTGGGACCATGCGTTGTCACGGAAGGGAACATTCAGCTTTGCTGGTAAGTAGGGTGTGGCTCTGGATATCAGTCTAGAGTGCCTTAGAATGTTGGTGTAACAGACACCCATCAAGTTGCCTTGGGAATTCTTGAGTTGGACAAGGGTGATTTGGCCAATGAAAAAATAACTACAAATGTGTCATTTTCTATTCATTCTGGTTCCAGTTTCTTTTGCAAGCAATTATTAGATGTGCCAGGCCTGTTACATTTATTACCTACAATTCTATTTTTCTTTGTGTGAATTTACTGAGGATTTGGGGGTTGGTTAATGGGGAGGATTTTGATAAGATATAGAACCCCATTTCCTATAGGCTTGATAGTACTCTTAATAATCATGTGGTAAAGACGTTAAAAAAACAAATTAGGGTCAGTGGGATAACTTAGACCTTTGTGGTGCGATTTATAAGAAATATATTTTTGGTTATTCAGGTGACCAAAATGTATTTCTTATATATATTTGGTCCTTGTTCATAGTTACTGGTTTATAGCTTCTAAAACTCTTGGAATTTTCTAAGCATTGAGAGTGATAAAAGGTGTCATTTGTTATATAGATGAGGAAACTTTTTTTTTTAAGTTTATCTTTTATTTATTTAGAGAGAGAGAGAGCAAGCAAGCAGGGGAGGGACAGAGAGAGAGAGAGACAGAATCCCAAGCAGGCTCTGCACTGTCAGTGTAGAGCCCAGTGTGGGGCTTGGACTCATGGACCATGAGATTATGACCTTAGCTGAAGTCAAGAGTTGGATGCTTAACCCATCAGCCACCCAGGTGCCCACGAGGAAACTTTTGAAAAGCACTGAAGGATGGGGGTGCTGGTTGGCAATGGAGCCAACCCTGTGATTAGAGGGTTGGAACTTTTAGTCCTAAGGGAGGGAGGAGGGCCTGGAAGTTGACACAGTTGCCAATGGTCAATGAATTAATCAATGTGATGTATGTAATGAAGACTCTGTAAAAACTCTGAAGGACAGTGTTTGGAAAGCTTCCAGGTTAGTGAATACCCAGGGATTGGGGAGAGCATAGCACCTGGAGAGAGATTGAAAGCTCTGAGCCGTCTCCACACCTTGCCCCATGCATCTCTTCCATCTGGCTGTTTCTGAGTTACATCCTTTTGTAATGAAACAGTTATCTGATCTGTGAGCCACTGTAGCAAATTAATTGTACCTGAGGAGGAGGTCCTGGGAATCTCTGATTTTATAGTTAGTTGGTCAGAAATAACAGGTAACAACCTGGATTTGTGACCAGCATCTGAAGTCCAAGGAGGAGGTTGTGTGAACCTCTCATGTGTAGCAGGTCAGGAGGACAGGTGACAACCTGGGCCTGCAATTGACCCGTGAAGGAATTGACCTTCCTGCTAAGGAAGAACAGTGTTACAGGACTGAGCCCTTAAACTATGGGATCTTTGTTATCTGTGGGTATATAGTGTCAGAACTGAGTTGAATTCTCCTTAGACACCCTGTTGGTGTCTGAGAATTGCTTGGTTGTTTGTGTGGGGCCCCAACACTGCACCCACGCATTGGAATTGGTCTCAGAACACCAATTTGACCTTGATCACTTAGGATAAGATCTTATATATAATCCATCGTTGTGGAGTAAGCATTTTCTGCGACCTGGAAGATGGGCTGAGAGTGGGATCTGAGGGACACTGGGTGTGATAACAGGAGAGATTGGAGAGAGAGACTTTGGGATGACTATATTTAAGACTGAAAAATACCAGCTAGTATGGTGCCTACCTCTCTGAAAAATGATTTGTTGGGGATTCTGCCTGTCCTTGCTGGAGCTGTTATCAGCTTATACTGGGTATTATATTTGTCAACTGTGGTAAGTCTGTCTTGTTGTACTTGTCTGTTAACAGGCAGCTGTTTTAACTGTATGTCATTTTAAGCAAATGAAGGTGACTTTTCAGCATTAGGCCTTGAATTCCTGCCATTGGACAGCCTCAACTAAATTGTATATACAGTTGAGTCTTGGCTGTGTGGTTGCCAGTTTTATAGGTGTAGTTGAGCAAGCCTGTGGTTTATCCTTGTCTCCTTCCTCCTCTCACTCCCTTCTTCCTATTGTCCTTCATTTAGTATTTCTCCACTGGTAAGCAAATTTAGGTAAAGTCAGTAGGATTCAGGATGGATGATTTTCTGAGGACAGCATGCTGGGCAGTAGCAAATTTTCAGGGCTCAGTGTAGGAAGAGATGCCTGCAAGGGTGTCAGAGATGATCGATGGTCAGAGAGAGACTAGGACATTGGTGTCCTAATAACTGTGGAGGGTAACAGGCAGGTGCTGTCAGAGCATTGGATGCTACTGAGAGGTCATATAAGACGGGGACTGAATGATGCTCATTGAATTTGGAAATTATGAGAACATTGGGAAGTTTTGCCAGAGCACTTTCAGAAGCCTAGCTATGTGATGAAAAGTGAACATCCTGCTTGGTTTCATGAGTTCCTTCCTCACAGACACTCTTGAACAAAAAGGCTGGCCCATGGGAGACCATTGTTCATCAAAGAGCATCTATGCTATATGAACTATTTCATAAATTGTCACAAAATTGGCATTGTTAGAGCTGCTGGTGTGATATAAAATTCCCATGTGACTTAACTTCCAAATTATTGCCAAACATCAAGTTTTTTAAAAAAAGTTTTATTTAAATTCCAGTTTTTTAACAGTGTAATATTAGTTTCAGGTGTATAATACAGTGATTCAACACTTGTATACATCACCAGGTGCTCATCACAACAAGTGCACTCCTTAATTCCCATCACTTATTTAACCCATCTCCCCAACCCACCTCCCCTCTGGCAACCATCAGTTTGTTCTCCATAGTTAAGAGTCTGGTTTCTTGGTTTGCTTCTCCCTGCCCTGGCCTTTGCTTATTTGCTTTGTTTCCTAAATTCCACATATGAGTGGACTCACGGTATTTGTCTTTCTCTGACTTATTTCACTTAGCATAATACTCTCTAGTTCCATTCCTCTTGTCATTGCAAATGGCAAGATTTCATTCTTTTTTGATGGCCAAGTAATATTCCATTGTATTCCATTGTATGTATATATAACATCTTCTTTATCTATTCACCAGTCAATGGATACGTGGGCTGTAGCCATAATGTGGCTATTGCAGATAATGCCGTTATAAACATTGGAGTACAGTCATTCCTTTGAATTAGTATTTTTGTATTCTTTGGGTAAATACCTACTAGTGTGATTGCTGGATTATAGAGTAGTTTTATTTTTAACTTATTGAGGAATCTCCATAGTGTTTTCCACAGAGGCTGCAGGAGTTTGTATATCCACCAGCAGTGCAAGAGGGTCCCCCTATCTCCACATCCTTGCCAACACTCATTGTTTCTTGTGTTGTTGATTTTAGCCGTTCTGACAGGTATGAGGTGATATCACACTGTAGTTTTAACTTGCATTTTCCTGATGATAAGTGATACTGAGAATCTTTTATGGTAGCCATCTGTATGTCTTCTTTGGAAGAATATCTGTTCATGTCTTCTGCCCATTCTTTAACTGGATTATTTATTTTTTGAGTGCTGAGTTTTAGAAATTCTTTATATATTTGCATACTAACCCTTTATCAGATATGGCATTTTGAAATATCTTCTCCCATTCTTTAGGCTGCCTTTTAATTTTGTCGATTGTTTCCTTCACTGTGCAGAAGCTTTTTATTTTGATGTAGTCCAATAGTTTATTTTGCTTTTGTTTCCCTTGTCTCAGGAGACATATTTAGAAAGAAGTTGCTACAGCCGATTTAAAAGAAATTATTGTCCTATGTTCTCTTTTGGCATTTTTGTAGTTTCAGTTCTCACATTTAGGTCTTTAATGCATTATGTATTTATTTTGTGTGTGATGTAAGAAAATGATCCAATTTCATTCTTTTGTGTGTTGCCGTCCAGTTTTCCCAATACCATTTGTTGAAGAGATAGTCTTTTTCCCATTGGATATTCTTTCTTGCTTTGTTGAAGATTAATTGACCATATAATTGTGGGTTAATTTTTGGGTTTTCTATTCTGTTCCATTTATCTATGTCTCTGTTTTTGTGCCAGTACCATACTGGCCAAATATGAAATTAAAAAAATAGTTTCTATTTATGATTTATCAGGATACCCAGAAGTGAATTTGGTGTGTGAGGGGGGAAATTATTGCCTTTCTTTGTGACTTGAATCCACATGGCCTTCAATCCACAGGGTCCACCTTCTCCAAAGAATCCTTTCAGTGAACTTAAACTATTGATAGAATGACAGTGTGATCACTTAACATCACATCAGGACAAATATAGAGCTAGATAAATGGTCAAGATGGTAGTGCTTGTGATTGGCAGATGGCATTACCCACTTCTTTCAAATCAAGACTAAGAGAGGAGATGCTGGTAGGTCTGCTCAGGCTTGCAGTCAGAGGAAAGAAAAGAACAGGACTGTGTTTGCTCTAATAACCAAAAGAAAGCCTTACCCTTTCCATTGCCAGGGAGCATTTCAGGTTTTTTGTTTTTTATTGTCATTATATTTGATTTGCTTACAGAGTTTGCCATTCATTTGTTCATTCATTAATTCAACATTAATCCAACTAACATTTTTGAATCTTTGTGATATGTGCAGTGTGGTGAGAGATGTCAATGGTAGAAAAAATATATATAGGTGGAAGTCACAGTCCTTGTTGTCAGAGATTTTATAGTCTAATGTGATCAGAGAGGCCATCAGCCCTGGAGTGGAATGACCAGTAAATTCCCTCTGAGGGAGGGTTGGAGGAGGCAGCCTCAGCTGGCCCTGAGCCTTTCTGTCACCTAGACTCCTCTTCTATATGCGGTCCTGGCTTGAGTTCCTCTCTCTGGGTCTGAGGTTTGCAGGTTTCTTTTGCTGTTTCCATCTGGAATAACACCTTCCAGATGGGTTTTGATCTTCAGTTGTGTGTTTTGGCATGTTTTGGTTTATGTTATTTACAGTAGACAGTTTGAGAAATACTATTTTTTTAATCCTGAAAATAACATATTTACTTTTGCTTATTGTTTTATTTTACTTGGGAAACTTTGCAGAGTTAAACTTTCCTTAAGAAGGTGATTTGATGTGTTGGAAAGGTACAGGTTTTGCAACCAGAGAGATAGAAGTTCAAATTCCTGTTCTGCCCTTAGCATTAATTACTATGGTCTTAAACTGTTTAACTCACTGAAGCTCTGTTCCCTGTTCTACAAAATGAAGAGAACACTGTCTACCTGGAGGGCTGTTATAAAGATAACAACATATTAAAAGCTTTGACTGTTAAGTGTGGAAGGGAGAAGATCCATATGACTTTCCTATCTTATATTTCAAATTCATTCATTCATTCATTCATTCATTCATTCATCCGCCCATTTTACTGTTGAGTCAGTTTATTGGGTGCTTCCTATATGCCAGGACTTGTGGTAGGTGGGACACAAATACAAATGAGATTCCATCCCACCCTTAAATAGCTACTCAGGGGGCTTACTTTCAGTCTTTTTGGGGGGGGCAGCAGAGGCCACTCAGGGCCTTCTGATATTATGCCTACAGATCCATCCTTATGTGAGAGAGTGCTCATTTTCCTGAGAGCAGTGCTGGGCGGTTATTGCTGATGGTGGTGGTGTAAACAAGAAGCTCTGATGTCCGTCAAGTCTCTTTGATGCCAGCAGCTATCTTCCATCAGACTCTCAGGGACTATTATTCTTCCTGGCCATTGGTAGCACCACTTGCATTGAACAGCAGAGGTGACTTTTACTCCAGTGTCATCCTCAGGGATGCAAACCACAGTGAATGATGTTTTCAGTGGGTTATTACTGTGCACAGGGGAGACTAAAAATAACCTTTATGGAGGTCTTCAGAAACTGAATATGTTAGGGGTGGTGACAGCTGGCAATGTCTTCTGGTTTCCTTGTCATCCTGCTTAGGAAAGATGGTAGATTAGCCTGGAGGTAGAGGAAATGCTCCCAGGTCTGACCAAAAGGAGTCCTACAATTTCAGGTTGCTTTGGAAAAAATCTTCTGAGTCATCCAGGCTGCCCTTGGCTAATTTGGAAAATAAAAATCCAGGGGAAGCTATATACTTTTTTTTTTTTTTTTTTTTTAATTTTTTTTTCAACGTTTTTTATTTATTTTTGGGACAGAGAGAGACAGAGCATGAACGGGGAAGGGGCAGAGAGAGAGGGAGACACACAGAATTGGAAACAGGCTCCAGGCTCCGAGCCATCAGCCCAGAGCCTGACGCGGGGCTCGAACTCACAGACCGCGAGATCGTGACCTGGCTGAAGTCGGATGCTTAACCGACTGCGCCACCCAGGCGCCCCAGGGGAAGCTATATACTTAAAGGAACTATAGGAAAGCACTGTTAAAAAAAATGAGTTCACAGTTAAACTACTGCATAATTTTCCTCTTAAGGTTATATGAATGAGATACCTTAAATAATTACAATGATAAAACCAGTGGGGAAAACTTCCTAAGCCTCAAGTGCATTATATGTCTTATGTTTTTTGGCTGTTTAAGCCTATAGCTTAAAAGAGATGGTAATAAAATAATGTAAAAGGAACACAAGGTTCTATTTGTATGTGGGATTTTCCATTTTTTTTTCTTTACCTTTGAGCTTTTTACTGATTGTTAACAATAGGAGGGGTTGGTCTGCTTTGTGTTCACCTGTGGGGCTTGATCTACATACGTAAGGATTTTTGTTGATGAAATGCTAAAGAGATTCTAGTGCTTCATAGAATTAGGGGTTACTAGAGAGGCTCTGTTATTTTGTCCACCCATCCTCCCACCTGGCCCCATCTCTGTTCTTTGGAAGACAGAACAAGCTTGCAAACCTTTTTGTGTCCTTAATTTCACAGAGACCTGTGTTGATCAGCAGATGATGTATGGCCAACCTGTTTGGGTAAGGATGCTAGCCTCATCCAGCCTCACATTGGAGGCTGGAGTCAGTTATACCCCAGCTGTGTGCCACAAACAGTTAGTTAGTGGGCAGCCCCTTGCCTTAGCAATGTGGTAATAAGGGAGTGGTTATAGGCTGCAAGTACCATTCACATGTGCCCTTGAACATTTTCTTCACATGGCAAAAGTGCAAATTCGGGTTGTTTTTATTCTGTGGTGAACCTGACTTCCTCATGGTAAACAGTTGTTTAAAGGACTGTTCCCCGTCCCCCCCCCCCCCCCAGTCTACCCTGCAATGGGAACACAAAGTTAGTCTCCTTGGCACTCATGTGTGCATTTCATTTGAACAAGAACATTTTGCACCTGTTGATGTACTGCTTTTTAATTGTTCACAGCTGTTTTCTTTCTTTCTTTTTTTTTCTCTTCTAAATTGTAAGGATTTTCAGGACAATGATGGTTTCTGCCTATTTTTGCCTTTGCTATCTTTACCTCATGTTAGTCTGCATGGCCATGTTCTTAAACCAACCCTGTGCAGGGGTGGCCTGATCTTCTCCTCCCCTGACTGATATTTTAGTGCTTGGGTTGAGGACAATAATTTCTTTTTGTAGTTTTTTATGTTTTGGAAGTCAGAAACAGAGGGAAGCAGGAGAAATCATTATTATTTTATTGTGAATTTAGGTGCATCCAAAAAATGTCTTTTCACTGATTTGAGCCCACGATTTAGTAATATCTTCTGAAGAAATTTAGCACAAAGTCCATGTTTTCAAATTGTCAGTATCAGGTGAAGAAGCAATATCTTCATGTCATCCTGGTAATGAATTTGAGAATCAGTGGGGCTCAAGGGGAAATATCTTGGTATGATCTATAGTGGTTTTGGCATATTTCCTAGCAGACTGGGATTTCTCAGTCATCAAGTAGTAGATGAGAAAGGACACTTTAAAAGACTATTTAAAAAAATTTTAAAACTCCAGTATAATTAACATACAGTGTTATTAGTTTTAGGTGTACAATGTAGTGATTCAGCAATTCTATACATCACTCGGTGCTCATCATGATAAGTGTACTCTTAATTCCCTTCACCTGTTTCATCCATCCCCTCAGCCATCTCCTCTCAGACAACCACTAGTTTGTTCTTTGTATTCAAGAGTATGGTTTTTTGTTTGTAAAAGACACTATTTTTCACCTGACTCAGTGTAATATTTTATGAATTAGAGGTAGCAAGAGGTTATGAGCTAAGGGCTCTGGGAAAAAATGGTAATTGTTTTTATATTTTTAAACTATGTCAGATAATTTATTTAGAAAGTGTTCTCTTATTATTTTTTTATTTATGAAATTTATCGTCAAACTGGTTTTTTTTTTAAATGAAATTTATTGTCAAATTGGTTTCCATACAATGCCCAGTGCTCATCCCCCAAAATGCCCTCTTCAATACCCATCACCCACCCTCCCCTCCCTCCCACCCCCCATCAACCCTCAGTTTGTTCTCAGTTTTTAAGAGTCTCTTATGCTTTGGCTGTCTCCCACTCTAACCTCTTTTTTTTCCTTCCCCTCCCCCATGGGTTTCTGTTAAGTTTCTCAGGATCCACATAAGAGTGAACACATATGGTATCTGTCTTTCTCTGTATGGCTTATTTCACTTAGCATCACACTCTCCAGTTCCATCCACGTTGCTACAAAGGGCCAGATTTCATTCTTTCTCATTGCCATGTAGTACTTCATTGTGTATATAAACCACAATTTCTTTATCCATTCATCAGCTGATGGACATTTAGGCTCTTTCCATAATTTGGCTATTGTTAAGAGTGCTTCTATAAACATTGGGGTACAAGTGCCCCTATGCATCAGTACTCCTGTATCCCTTGGGTAAATTCCTAGCAGTGCTACTGCTGGGTCATAGGGTAGGTCTATTTTTAATTTTTTGAGGAACCTCCACACTGTTTTCCAGAGTGGCTGCACCAGTTTGCATTCCCACCAACAGTGCAAGAGGGTTCCCGTTTCTCCACATCCTCTCCAGCATCTATAGTCTCCTGATTTGTTCATTTTGGCCATTCTGACTGGCGTGAGGTGATATCTGAGTGTGGTTTTGATTTGTATTTCCCTGATGAGGGGTGACGTTGAGCATCTTTTCGTGTACCTCTTGGCCATGTGGATGTCTTCTTTAGAAAGGTATCTATTCATGTCTTCTGCCCATTTCTTCACTGGATTATTTGTTTTTTGGGTGTGGGGTTTGGTAAGTTCTTTATAGATTTTGGATACTAGCCCTTTGTCTGATGTGTCATTTGCAAATATCTTTTCCCATTCAGTCGGTTGCCTTTTATTCAGTTTTGTTGATTGTTTCCTTTGCAGTGTAGAAGCTTTTTATCTTGATGTGGTCCCAATAGTTCATTTTTGCTTTTAATTCTCTTGCCTTTGGAGATGTGTCAAGTAAGAAATTGCTGTGGCTGAGGTCAGAGAGGTTTTTTTTTCCCTGCTATCTCCTCTAGGGTTTTGATGGTTTCCTGTCTCACATTCAGGTCCTTTATCCATTTTGAGTTTATTTTTGTGTATGGTGTAAGAAAGTGGTCTAGTTTCATTCTTCTGCATGTTGCTGTCCAGTTCTCCCAGCACCATTTGTTAAAGAGACTGTCTTTTTTCCATTGGATACTCTTTACTGCTTTGTCAAAGATTAGTTGGTCATACATTTGTGGGTCCAATTCTGGGGTTTCTATTCTATTCAATTGGTCTATGTGTCTGTTTTTGTGACAATACCATGATGTCTTGATGATTACAGCTTTGTAGTAGAGGCTAAAGTCTGGGATGGTGATGCCTCCCACTTTGGTTTTCTTCTGGAATATTACTTTGGTTCTTCGGGGTCATTTCTGGTTCCATACAAATTTTAGGATTGCTTGTTCCAGCTTTGAGAAGAGTGCTGGTGCAATTTTGATTGGGATTGCATGGAATGTGTAGATTGCTTTGGGTAGTATTGACATTTTAATAGTATTTTTTCTTCCAATCCATGAGCACAGAATGCTTTACCATTTCTTTGTATCTTCTTCAATTTCCTTCATAAGCTTTCTATAGTTTTCAGGATACAGATCTTTTACATCTATGGTTATGTTTATTCCTAGGTATTTTATGATTCTTGGTACAATTGTGAATGGGATCAGTTTCTTTATTTGTCTTTCTGTTGCTTCATTATTAGTGTATAAGAATGCAACTGATTTCTGTACATTGATTTTGTATCCTGAGACTTTGCTGAATTCATGTGTCATTTCTAGCAGCCTTTTGTTGGAGTCTGTCGGGTTTTCCATGTATAGTATCATGTCATCTGCAAAAAGTGAAAGCTTGACTTCATCTTTGCCAATTTTGATGCCTTTGATTTCCTTTTGTTCTCTGATTGCTGATGCTAGCACTTCCAACACTATGTTAAACAACAGTGGTGAGAGTGGACATCCCTGTCGTGTTCCTGATCTCAAGGGGAAAACTCTCAGTTTTTCCCCATTGAGGATGATACTAGCTGTAGGCTTTTCATAAATGGCTTTTATCATGTTTAAGTATGTTCCTTCTATCCCAACTTTCGCAGGGTTTGTTTTTTTTTTTGACAAAGGATGCTGAATTTTGTCAAATGCTTTTTCTGCATTGATTGACAGGATCATATAGTTCTTATCTTTTCTTTTATTAATGTGATGTATCACATTGATTGATTTGCGAATATTGAACCAGCCCTGCAGCCCAGGAATGAATCACTTGATCATGGTGAATAATTCTTTTTGTATGCTGTTGAATTTGATTTGCTAGTACCTTGTTGAGAATTTGTGCATCCATATTCATCAGGGATATTGGCCTGCAGTTCTCTTTTTTTTGCTGGGTCTATGTCTGGTTTGGGAATCAAAGTAATGCTGGCTTCATAGAATGAGTCTGGAAGTTTTCCTTCCCTTTCTATTTTTTGGAATAGCTTGAGAAGGATAGGTATTATCTCTGCTTTAAATGTCTGGTAGAATTCCCCAGGGAAGCCATCTGGTCCTGGACTCTTATTTGTTGGGAGAATTTTGATAACTGATTCAATTCCTTCACTGGGTATGGGTCTTTTCAAGTTTTCTATTTTTTCCTGTTTGTTTTTGGAAGTGTGTGGGTGTTTAGGAATTTGTCCATTTCTTCCAGGTTGTCCAGTTTCTTGGCATATTATTTTTCATAGTATTCCCTAATAATTGCTTGTATTTCTGAGAGATTGGTTGTAATACTTGCATTTTCATTCATGATTTTATCTATTTGGGTCATCTCCCTTTTCTTTTTGAGCAGCCTGGCTAGAGGTTTATCAATTTTGTTTATTTTTTGAAAAAACCAAGTCTTGGTTTCATTGATCTGCTCTACTGTTTTTTTAGATTCTATGTTGTTTATTTCTGCTCTGATCTTTATTATTTCTCTTCTTCTGCGGGTTTGGGGTTCTGCTTCTATTTCCTTTAGGTGTGCTGTTAGATTTTGTATTTGGGATTTTTCTTGTTTCTTGAGATAGGCCTGGATTGCAATGTATTTTCCTCTCACGACTGACTTCGCTGCATCCCAAAGCGTTTGGATTGATGTATTTTAATTTTCATTTGTTTCCATATTTTTTTACTTTTTTTTCTATTTGCCTGGTTGACCCACTCATTCTTTAGTAGGGTGTTCTTTAACCTCCATGCTTTTGGAAGTTTTCCAGACTTTTTCCTGTGGTTGATTTCAAGTTTCATAGCATTGTGGTCTGAAAGTGTGCATGGTATGATCTCAGTTCTTTTATACTTATGAAGGGCTGTTTTGTGACCCAGTATGTGATCTATCTTGGTGAATGTTCCACGTGCTCTCGAGAAGAACATATATTCTCTTGCTTTGGGATGCAGAGTTCTAAACATACCTTTCAAGTCCATCTGATCCAATATATCATTCAGGGCCCTTGTTTCTTTATTTAGTCTCTCTCTAGATGTTCTATACATTGCTGTGAATGGAGTATTAAAGTCTCCTGCAATTACCATATTCTTATCAATAAGGTTGCTTATGTTTGTGATTCTTTTATATATTTCGGGACTTCCGAATTTGATGCATAGACATATATAATTGTTAGCTCTTCCTGATGGATAGAGCCTGTAGTTATTATATAATGCCCTTCTCCCTCTCATGTTACAGCTTTTAATTTAAAGTCTTTTGTGTGATATGAGTATGGCTACTTCAGCTTTCTTTTGACTTCCAATAGCATGATAGATAGTTCTCCATCCCCTCACTTTCAATCTGAAGGTGTCCTCAAGTCTAAAATGAGTCTCTTGTAGACAGCAAATAGATGGGTCTTATTTTTTATCCATTCTGACACCCTATGTCTTTTGATTGTAGCATTTAGTCCATTTACATTCGGTGTTATTATTGAAAGATATGGGTGTAGAGTCATTGTGATGTCTGTAGGTTTCATGTTGTAGTGGTGTCTCTGGTACTTTGTGGTCCTTGCAACATTTCACTCACAGAGTCCCCCTTAGGATCTCTTGAAGGGCTGGTTTATTGGTAATTAATTCCTTCAGTTTTTGTTTGTTTGGGAAAACCTTTATCTCTCCTTCTATTCTGAATGACAGACTTGCTGGGTAAAGGATTCTTGGCTGCATATTTTTTCTGTTCATCACATTGAAGATTTCATGTCATTCCTTTCTGGCCTGCCAAGTTTCAGTAGATAGGTCTGCTACTACTCATATGGGTCTATCTTTGTATGTTAAAGCCCGTTTATCCCTAGCTGCTTTCAGAATTCTCTCTTTATCCTTGTATTTTGCTAGTTTCACTATGATATGTCCTGCAGAAGATTGATTCAAGTTATGTCTGAAGGGAGTTCTCTGTGCCTTTTGGATTTTAATGCTTGTTTCCTTTCCAGATCAGGGCAGTTCTCAGCTATGATTTGTTCTAGTACACCTTCAGCCCCTTTCTCTCTCTCTTCTTCTGGAATTCCTGTGATACGGATATTGTTCCATTTGATTGCATCACTTAGTTCTCTAATTCTCCCCTCGTACTCCTGGATTTTTTTCATGTCTCTTTTTCTCAGCTTCCTCATTTTCCATAATTTTATCTTCTAATTCACTTATTCTCTCTTCTGCCTCTTCAATCTGTGCTGTGGCCCCCTCCAGTTTATTTTGCACCTCATTTATAGCATTTTTTAACTCATCATGAGTATTTTTTAGTCCCTTGATCTCTGTAGCAATAGATTCTCTGCTGTCTTGTATGCTCTTTTCAAGCCCCACGATTAATTTTATGACTATTATTCTAAATTCTTGTTCCGTTTTATTGCTTAAATCGGTTTTGGTCTATTCATTAGGTGCCGCTACTTCCTGGAATTTCTTTTGAGGAGAATTCTTCCGTTTCATCATTTTGGCTAGTTTTCTGTCCCTTGTGTGTTTTAAAAGCTTGTTGTGTGCTCTCCACCTGCGAGCACGGCTATATTAAAGGAGGGTCATACACTGTCCAGGGCCTGGCCATTCAGGAGGTGTTTTTTCAGGGATTGTTACTTGCTGTCTGTTGTTGTGACTTTGGTTAGTTTGTTACCCTACTCATAGTGATAATTTGGACCCTCCACCAGGTGTGCTTTGATTTGTTCCTTGCAGTAGCCCTGTAAAGGAAAACAGACAAACAGGAGACAAAAACATGCAAACGCACAAACAAATAAATAAAAACAAAAACCTAAGGACCCAAAACAAAAGACCCTAAAACACCTACTACAAGTAAAAAAGAGGGTTGAGGCGGTGCTGTTGGAAGAGCACATACAAAGAGAGAAATGACAAGAGTGGGGGTGGGGGAGGAAAAATAAACATTGATTAGGCAGAAAGACTAAAAGGCTTAATCCAGAGAGAGAGAAAGGAAAATAAAGAAGCAGTTAGGGAAAACAAAACGAAAATAAAGTTACCCAGACAGAGAAACTACATGGCTTGAATATTCCAGAGAGAGAGAGAGAGAAAGAGAAAGGAGTGTAAAGAAGCAAGTGTAAAACGTGTATCAAGACAATGGATTAAGTATGTCTGTTTAGACAGACCAATAACCAGAGTAACCAGCCTAGGGGAGGGAAGAGATAAGGAGGAGAAATGGTGTGTGTGTGGGGGAGTATATCTAAATATCCAGAATTGACCTAGAGTTAATCCAGGCAGTGCTGCATCACTTGTCGGGAGTAGGTGTCTGCAGAGTCCGTGCCACTCAGGTGGATATGCAGTTACCCAGTGCTGAGGGGCGTGGCTTGGCATAATCTGGACCCACCTCCACTATGGACCCCAGGACTGGTCCCTGAGGCAGGCTTGGTGGTGGTGGTGGTGGTGGTGGTGGTGGTGGTGGTGGTGGTGGTAGTGGTGGGGGAATGGTGATTCCCCCAGTCTCTTTGCCACGGAGCCGGACCTGGTGGACTCAGTTTGAGTCGTCCTCACTGTGCCACGGGTGCAGACGGGGTGGTCCTTCTCTCACCGCCAACTCCCCTGACCCTGCCCTTGGTTAGGATTCAAAGTCCCGCTCCGTGCACTCTGGCACTGGGGAAGCACCTCTCAGTGAGGGGATATGTGGTCCCGGCTGGCTTTGTCTGTGTCCCTGCACTTCAGGGAGGTCCGCCTTCTCCTGCGGACTGAGCCATTGCCCTCAGCCGCCGCCAGCCCCCGGGGTGGTGGATGCAGGCAGCGTTTGTCTTTTCCCACAGCACACCAGGGAAACGGCGGCCTTTTTCCTCCTGCAGACTGTGCCCTCGGCCCAACCACTGCACCCGGGGGTGGCAGATGCAGGCAGGTTCTGTACTATTGTGCAGCCCTCTAGGGAGGGAACCACTTTCTCCAACTGTGGACTGAGACCCTGACCTACCACCGCACCCAGGTCTGGCTCCCCTCCCCAGGTGCACCAACAGGGAGTCGACTCCAGTCTGAAGAAAGCCCTGCAGTTAGAGATCGGATCCCCCTCAGTCTCAGTCCGAGGTCTTTCTCTTATCCAGATATGGTCGTGCACTTCCCTAGCGGCGCTTTCTCTTCCCTTTGTCTCTCAGCAGAAGGGGGTCCTTCCCCTCTGTGCCCACGTGGCCCTTTTTTATCTCCCCCAGTTCGCAGTTACCCACCTATCTTTTTAACAGCTTTCCCATTTTCTTCCTAGTAGATTCAGTCTCCTTTCCTCCCAGGCTCTGGTGTTCAAAGTCCTTTGGCTTGTATACTTCTTTGTTTGAGGGACACGGGAAGTATGGATTTCCCCTACTTCTCAACCATGTTAGCCCCTCTCCTGAAAGTGTTCTCTTAATGTTAACACTTTTTGTGATGTGGCCGTTACTATTTTAATAATATGTACCTGTATGAGGAATAAAAATAACTTATGTGTATTTTGGATGGCAGCATTAAAAAGCACACATTTGTTGAAAAAGTGTCATCAACTAGAATTAAATAGTGGTCCCTATTGACCCAGTGCATTTTAAAACTTTCTAGTGATAGTTAAGCATGACACGTGAGTGTTACATGTTTTAGAGGTAACCATGAAACCAGTTGTTTAACTTCCTGTCAGAAGGTTGACCTGTGTATCTAAGCAGGTGTCCATTTCTTGGGTGGTGTATGTAGACTGACTTTGTGTAAACCATCAGAGCGGCTCCCCCTCCCAGGTGTGCTCAGAGGGTCTCAGATCATTGGCTTAAAGGAAGAAAGCTCTACCTATTTTCTCTTGGGTAGTTCCATCAGGCCATAAGAGTTCTTTAAAAAAAATTTTTTTAATGTTTATTTTTGAGAGAGAGAGAGAGAGAGACAGAGCGTGAGCAAGGGAGGGAGGCAGAGAGAGAGAGAGGGAGACATAGAATCTGAAACAGGCTCCAGGCTCTGCGCTGTCAGCACAGAGCCCAACGTGGGGCTCGAACTCAAAAACTGTGAGACCATGACCCAAACTGAAGTTGGATGTGAAACTGATTGAGCCACCCACGTGCCCCTGGCCATAAGAGTTCTTAATGAGGCTTTAAGGCTTCCAAACCCCAGATTGCAGACTCTGCGAATAATGGATGATGGGGTTCTGTGCTCTGAAGTCCATGGGAAGGAAGCTTTGCTTGAAAGGGTGTAAACCAGAAAACCCCACCTCCTTCACCATTTCATATATATGAACCAGGTTGCCTCCATCCGTGAAGTTCTTCTTAGAAAGCCCTGGGTAACCTGGATAACTGACCACTTCAGTGCCCCACTTCTTCCTTCCTGTTCCCTAATTCACACAGTTATGTCTTATATTTACCAGTAAAGAGTGAGCCCATGAAACCCTAACCCCCACCCTCAGACCCTAATAAAGGCAGAGCCCCAGATCTGTGGGCCCTCCATCTCTCTCTACCTTTGACTTTTGCTCTATGGCCCTCAGGCCTGCCATGTACCCTCCAGGTCCTTTGAGTAATAAATCTCATTTCTCAGGGTTCCCAGGACCTTTGAGTAATAAATCTCATTTTTCAGGGTTCCCTGATTGTTTTTTTGCTAAGGTGCATCTTGCAGTCATAATAAGAACCACAAAGCTTTCTTGGCCACATTGACTTTGGGTAAATGTCTGGGTGGGGAGGCTTGCCACAAGTAGTATGTGGTCCAGGTGAGTGTCTCAGGCATTCCTACCCACAGCATTTCTTTTAAGTTTCCTACAGTCATTTCCAAACTGTGTGTGTGTGTGTGTGTGTGTGTGTGTGTGTGTGTGTGTGTGAGTGTGAGAGAGAGAGAGAGAGAGAGAGAGAGAGAGAGAGAGAGAGATTGAGAGAGTATGTACTTACGTATGTGTAGTTGTCGCTAGCAGCAGGGTGTCTGAGAATTCAGCTCAATTTTGACACTATCTACCTGGAGATAGCATCAGATTCCACAGGCTAAGGGTTCAGTCCTACAAGACTGCATCCTTGTCCCCCTTCAGATGCCAGGCTTTTTGTTACCTGTGCTTCTGACCAGCTGGCTACAGATTGGAGGATCCAAGGACCTCCTCCTTAGGTTCAAATAATTTGCTAGGTGGCTTATAGAAAGAACTCAGGGAAACACTTCTGTTTACCAGTTTGTTAAAGGATATAATAAAGGATATAATCAATAGCCAGAAAAAGAGATACAAGGGCAAGGTCCCAAACAAAAGGAGTTTCTATTCTTGTGGAGCTTGAGACTGCTTCAGTGGCATGTGGAAGTGTTCTGGTTTCCCATCCATGGAAGGTCTGTGAAAAAATGACAAAAAGGCTGTCCTCTTGAGTTTTTATGGAAGCTTCATTACATACTCATGATTGACTGAATCATGGCCACTGGCTGACTCAATCTTCAGCCCCTCTCTCTCCCTGGAAGGGAGTCCCTACCCTTGGGTGGGTTTCAGAAGTCACCTTTATTAATAATAAGACATCTTTTTCACCTTCATGACTCTGAAGCATTTTTGGGAACTATGGGTGAAGACCAAATATATCTGAGAAATATATTTTGGTTATGTGAATGATCAAATATTGCTTATAAATCATTGTATTGCATATCACTTCAATAGGCTAAGACCAACACAACAGAGCTTAAATACCTGGTCTTTCTCCCCTGAAAGTGAAGACCTGCTTAATGTCAGAGTTCATAGCTCGGACTTGAGAAAAGGGAGGTGGGTCTCAAAACTTGGAATATAAACATTGGATGGTGCTTGACTTGGGTTGAGAGTATGGGCAGATTTGTTGAGAAAGGTGGAGTTGAGTCTTATGTTTGGGTCTCATTATGTGGTGTAGTGACTAGGAATATGGAGCTTGTGGGTCCAAAAGGAAGACTCTCCCATAAGATAAAATGGGTTGAACCAGATGTAAGTATGTTGGATCATATGTAGAGGAGAACCCAGCACTGAGAGTTGGCAAATGCAAGTTTGTCAACCCCCAGGAAATGGTCAGAGTTGTAACCAGAGCAAGGCAGTGTATGTAGTAGGCCTGGGTAGGGTTCTGATGGATATTTGAAATAATTGGATGCTGCTTATCTAGACTTTTTTTTTTTTAATCAGCAGCGATTTAACTATGGGGCTTTTAGAGCAGCTTCAAAAAGAAGAAAGAAGCATATCTGGATAGGACAGAGCTCCAAAAATTAAAGCAGTAGTTCATTTCTGCTTTTAGTGAAAGTGAAGTAGCTTATAGGTCAACTTTACTACACAGCTATCTAGAAAAGCTGGAGAAAGTACAAAAAAAGTGGGCAGGACTTGAGAGACTAAGGTCCTGAAGAAAAGGGAGGCATACTGATCAAGCTAACATTCTGTGATGCTTTTCTACTTGAGGTATTTGCTGATTCTTAAGGGCCGTGGGGATAGACAAGCAAAGAAATCAAACAGAAAGTGGTTTCCAAGAAGCTGGGAGCATTAATGGATCTGTTAGCAGTCTTATGGTGTTGGGGAGACAAAACTTGGAGTTGAAGCCATGAAGGCTGTGCACACTTAAGAGGTTAGGAGCTAGGGGAGAAGAGAAGAATGTTAAGATGAGCCCAAGAATTTGCACTGCTCTTCTTTTCAAGGCATTTGCAGATGTGTTAACAGCTCACAGGCTAGATAGTGAAGAGAAAGTTATTCTTAAAGGCTGGGAGTCTTAACAGGCAGTGTTAGGGATCTGGGAAAACAAAAATTGGAGTTTAGGACTTGCCAAGGAAAAAGAGACCTGTTAAGTATCCTAGCCTTCCTGCTTGGGCCTGGCCTCATCCAGGAATAAGAGTAAACCTGAGAATAGGACATCCTTCACAAAAGAGTGAAATGTAGCTTTGAACCAGTTTAACTCAGAGTGAGTTACAGTGATCTGTCCCCATTCTAACTGCCTGCCAGAAAGCAAAAATAAATCCTCCCTGAAGGATAACATTAGCCAGAATCTCATATTATTAGTTTTAGATACACAGTGTCTGGCATTCAATGAAAAAGCAACAGGCATGCTGGGATATAGGGCTAAATGATTAAAAGAAAAAAAAAGTAAAAACTGATGATGAAAAGAACAACAGGTGATCCAGCTATTAAAATAATTAGATACAGATTTTAAAAGAGCTGTCATTAATATGTTCAAGAAAGTAGATGAGAATTTCACAAATAAAAGGAACGTATATAAAAAAGGGCTTAAATAGAAATGCCTGGAATGAAAAATACAGTAAAAAATGAGGAATTAAATAGATAAATTTGATAACAGATTGGACATAGGAAATTAGTGAACTCTGCGATTTAGGTCAATAGAAAATACCCAGACTGAAGCATAGAGAGAAAAAAGAGTAGAAAAATAGACCATAAGAACATATGAAATATGGTGAAATGATCCAGCATGTGTGTATGTAAAGCAAAATGCTGAGAGAAGAGACAGATTGGGGTAGAAGCAATGTTTGAAGTGATACTGGCTGAGAATTAATCCAAAACTGTCTAAACATGTTAAGTCAGAGAGTCAAGAAGTTCTATAAGCTCCAAACATGATAGATACAAAGAAAACCACACCTGACATCATAATAAAACCAAAACACAAAAAGAAAGTGTGAAAACGCAGCCAGAGGGCTTTCTAACCAGGGCCCTGCAGAATGGCTCCCACAAAGAAGGGTGACAAGAAGAAAGGGCTGTTCTGCCATCGATGACGTAGTGACCAGAGAATACACCATCAGCATTCACAAGTGCATCCATGGAGTGGGGTTCAAAAAGCTTGTCCCTTGGGTACTCAAAGATTCTGGAAATTTGCCATGAAGAATATGGGAACTCTAGATGTGTGCATTGACAACAGGTTCAACAAAGCTGTCTGGGCCAAAGGAATAAGGAATGTACCATAGTGTATCCATGTGCAGTTGTCTAGAAAACATAATGAAGATTGAAGAGTCACCAAACAAGCTCTATACATTGGTTACCTATGTATCTGTCGCCACTTTCAAAAATCTACAGTTAATGTGGATGAGAACTAACTGCTGATTATCAAATAAAAGTACAAAACTGAAAAAAAAAAGCAGTCAGAGGGGAAAAACACATTATTTTAAAGGGGCTATTGTAGGACTGGGAGCAGGCTTTTCACAAAAATAATTGAAATGAGAAGACAATGAAATGATCTTTTTTTTTTTAAGTTTATTCTCATTTATTTTGAGAGAGAGAGAGAGCAAACAGGGCAGTGCAGAGAGAGGGGGAGAGAGAGAATCCCAAGCAGGCTCTGCACTGTCAGCCCAGAGCCCAACATGGGTCTCGAACCCACAAACTGTGAGATCATGACCTGAGCTGAAATCAAGAGTCGGAGGCTTAACTGAGCCACCCAGGCGCCCAACAATGAAATTATCTTTAAATTGATGAGGAAAGTAACTGTCAATCTAATTCACTTCCCAGCGAAAATATCTTTCAAAAATGAAGGCAACCAAAGGACATTTTCAGACAAAAGCAGAGAGAATTTGTCACCAGAAGACCCATAGTAATAGAAATATTAAAGAAAATTCTTCAGGCAGAAGGAGAAATGATTCCTGATGGAAGCATGGAAGTATAGGAAGAAGTGAAGAGTAACAAAAACAATAACATGTAGATAATTTTACATGAATATGGACTATAGAGTGTCAACAAAATAGTATCTTGCATATACCTCAATTAAAAGTACCTTATTAAAATGCTAACCATTATTTGAGCTTTCAGCTACTCTAAACTTTTTGCTGGTATAGGGTCTTGCTTCGATATTGATGGCTGCTGACTTATCAGGGTGGTGGTTGCTGAAAGTTGGGGTGGCTGTGGCAATTTCTTAAATAACACAGCAATGAAGACTGCCTCACCAATTGACTCTTCCTGTTATGAATGATTTCTCTGCAGCATGGGATTGTGCTTGATAGAATTTTACCCACAATAGAACTTCTTTAAAAATTAGAGTCAGTCTGGGGAACCTGAGTGTCTCAGTTGGTTAAGTGTCTGACTCTTGATTTCAGCTTAGGTCTTAATCTCAGGGTTGTGAGTTTAAGTCCCATGTTGGGCTCTGCACTGCGTGTGAAGCCTACTAAAAAAAAAAAATTAGAGTCAGTCCTCCCAAACCTTGCCACTGCTTTATCAACTAAGTTTATGTACTATTCTAAATCCTTTATGTACTATTCTAAATCATTTCAACAGTCTTCACCAGGAGTAGATTCCATCTCAGGAAACCACTTTCTTTGCTTGTCCATAAGAAGCAACTCCCCATGTGTTCAAGTTTTGTGAGGTTGTAGCAATTCAGTCACCTCTTTAGGCTCCACTTCTAATTCTAGTTTTCTTGTTATTTCTATCATGGCTACAGTTACTTTCTGTACTGAAGTCTTGAACCCCTCAAGGTCATCTGTGAGATTTGGGATCAACTTCTTCCAAACTTGTGTTTATGTTGATATTTTGACCTCTTTTCATGAATCATGAATGTTCTTCATGGCATCTAGAATGTTGAAGCCTTTCCAGAAGGTTTCAATTTACTTTGTCCAGGTCTGTCAGAGTAATCACTATTTATGGCAGCTATAGCCTTATGAAATGTATTTCTTAAATAATAAGATTTGAAAGTTGGATTACTCCTTATTCCTTGAGCTGCAGAATGGATTTTACGTTACAGGAATGAAAACAACATTAATCTCGTTGTGTGTCTCCATTAGAGCTCTTGGGTGACCAGGTGCATTGTCTATGAACAGTCATATTTTGAAAGGAATCTTTTTTTTTTTTCTGAGCAGTGGGTTTCAGCAGAGGGTTTAAAATATTCAGTCAACCATGTTATAAACAGATGTGCTATCATTCTGGCTTTGTTGTTCCATTTATAGAGCCCTGGCGAGTAGACTTAGCATAATTCTGAAGGGCCTTGGGATTTTCAGAATGGTAAGTGAGCATTAGCTTCAACTGACAATCACCAGCTGTATCAGTCCCTAACAGGAGAGTCAGCCTCAACTTTGGAGCTTTGAAGTCAGGCATTGATTTCTCCTCTCTAGCTATGAAGGTTCAAGATAGCTTCTTCTTCTGATACAACGCTGTTTCATCTGCATTGAAAATCTGTTGTTTTGTGTAGCCTCCTTGATGAATTGCCTTAACAAGATCTGGATAACTTGCTGCAGCTTCTACATCAGCCCTTGGTGCTGCACCTTGCCCTTTTATGTTATGGAGATGGTTTCCTTAAACTCATGAACTAACCTCTGCTTGTTTCAAACTTTTCTTCTGCAGCTTTGTCACCTCTATCAGTCTTCATAGAATTGGAGAGTTAGGGCCTTGTTCTGAGTTAGGCTTTGGCTTGAGGGAATCTTGTGGCTGCTTTGATCTTTCTAGATCCTTAAAACTTTCTCCGTATCAGCAATAAGGCTGTTCTGCTTCCTTATTATCTGTGTGTCCACTGGAGTTCCACTTTTAATTTCCTTCAAGAGCTTTTCCTTTGTATTCACAACTTGACTGTGTTTTGTGCAACAGGCCTCGTTTTTGGCCTGTCTTGGCTTTTGACATGTCTTCCTCAGTAAGCCACATCATTTTCATTTTTGATTTACAGTGAGAGACCTGCAACTCTTCCTTTCTCCTGAACACCTAGAGGTCCTTGTAGGGTTATTGATTGGCCTAGATTCAATACTGTTGTGTCCCAGGAAATAAAGAGGCCCAAAGAGGGGGAGAAAATGGGGGGACAGTCAGTCAGAACAGTAAGAAAACACATTTATTAAGTTCACTTTCTTTTTTTTAAATTTTTTTAATTTTTTAAATTTTTTAATTTTAATTTTAATTTTTTTCAATATATGAAATTTATTGTCAAATTGGTTTCCATACAACACCCAGTGCTCATCCCAAAAGGTGCCCTCCTCAATACCCATCACCCACCCTCCCCTCCCTCCCACCCCCCATCAACCCTCAGTTTGTTCTCAGTTTTTAAGAGTCTCTTATGCTTTGGCTGTCTCCCACTCTAACCTCTTTTTTTTTTTTTCCCCTCCCCCATGGGTTTCTGTTAAGTTTCTCAGGATCCACATAAGAGTGAACACATATGGTATCTGTCTTTCTCTGTATGGCTTATTTCACTTAGCATCACACTCTCCAGTTCCATCCACATTGCTACAAAGGGCCAGATTACATTCTTTCTCATTGCCACATAGTACTCCATTGTGTATATAAACCACAATTTCTTCATCCATTCATCAGCTGATGGACATTTAGGCTCTTTCCATAATTTGGCTATTGTTGAGAGTGCTTCTATAAACATTGGGGTACAAGTGCCCCTATGCATCAGTACTCCTGTATCCCTTGGGTAAATTCCTAGCAGTGCTACTGCTGGGTCATAGGGTAGGTCTATTTTTAATTTTTTGAGGAACCTCCACACTGTTTTCCAGAGTGGCTGCACCAATTTGCATTCCCACCAACAGTGCAAGAGGGTTCCCGTTTCTCCACATCCTCTCCAGCATCTATAGTCTCCTGATTTGTTCATTTTGGCCATTCTGACTGGCGAGAGGTGATATCTGAGTGTGGTTTTGATTTGTATTTCCCTGATGAGGGGCGACGTTGAGCATCTTTTCATGTGCCTGTTGGCCATCCGGATGTCTTCTTTAGAGAAGTGTCTATTCATGTTTTCTGCCCATTTCTTCACTGGGTTATTTGTTTTTCGGGTGCAGAGTTTGGTGAGTTCTTTATAGATTTTGGATACTAGCCCTTTGTCCGATATGTCATTTGCAAATATCTTTTCCATTCCGTTGGTTGCCTTTTAGTTTTGTTGGTTGTTTCCCTTGCTGTGCAGAAGCTTTTTATCTTCATAAGGTCCCAGTAGTTCATTTTTGCTTTTAATTCCCTTGTCTTTGGGGATGTGTCAAGTAAGAAATTGCTACGGCTGAGGTCAGAGAGGTCTTTTCCTGCTTTCTCCTCTAGGGTTTTGATGGTTTCCTGTCTCACATTCAGGTCCTTTATCCATTTTGAGTTTGTTTTTGTGAATGGTGTGAGAAAGTGGTCTAGTTTCAATCTTCTGCATGTGGCTGTCCAGTTCTCCCAGCACCATTTGTTAAAGACAAATGTTAAAGAGACTGTCTTTTTTCCATTGGATGTTCTTTCCTGCTTTGTCAAAGATGAGTTGGCCATACGTTTGTGGGTCTAGTTCTGAAGTTTCTATTCTATTCTATTGGTCTATGTGTCTGTTTTTGTGCCAATACTATGCTGTCTTGATGATTACAGCTTTGTAGTAGAGACTAAAGTCTGGGATTGTGATGCCTCCTGCTTTGGTCTTCTTCTTCAAAATGACTTTGGCTATTTGGGGCCTGTTGTGGTTCCATGTGAATTTTAGGATTGCTTGTTCTAGTTTCGAGAAGAATGCTGGTGCGATTTTGATTGGGATTGCATTGAATGTGTAGATAGCTTTGGGTAGTATTGACATTTTGACAATATTCTTCCAATCCATGAGCACGGAATGTTTTTCCATTTCTTTATATCTTCTTCAATTTCCTTCATAAGCTTTCTATAGTTTTCAGCATACAGATCTTGTACATCTTTGGTTAGATTTATTCCTAGGTATTTTATGCTTCTTGGTGCAATTGTGAATGGGATCAGTTTCTTTATTTGTCTTTCTGTTGCTTCATTATTAGTGTATAAGAATGCAACTGATTTCTGTACATTGATTTTGTATCCTGCAACTTTGCTAAATTCATGTATCAGTTCTAGCAGACTTTTGGTGGAGTCGATCGGATTTTCCATGTATAATGTCATGTCATCTGCAAAAAGTGAAAGCTTGACTTCATCTTTGCCAATTTTGATGCCTTTGATTTTCTTTTGTTGTCTGATTGCTGATGCTAGAACTTCCAACACTATGTTAAACAACAGCGGTGAGAGTGGACATCCCTGTCATGTTACTCATCTCAGGGAAAAAAGTCTGAGTTTTTCCCCGTCGAGGATGATGTTAGCTGTGGACTTTTCATAAAGGCTTTTATGATGTTTAAGTATGTTTCTTCTATCCCGACTTTCTTGAGGGTTTTTATTGAGAAAGATGCTGAACTTTGTCAAAGGCCTTTTGTGCATCGATTGAATATTGAATCCCACTTGATCATGGTGAATAATTCTTTTTATATGCTGTTGAATTTGATTTGCTAGTATCTTATTGAGAATTTTTGCATCCATATTCATCAGGGATATTGGCCTGGAGTTCTCTTTTTTTAATGGGTCTATGTCTGGTTTGGGAATCAAAGTAATGCTGGCTTCATAGAATGAGTCTGGAAGTTTTCCTTCCCTTTCTATTTTTTGGAATAGCTTGAGAAGGATAGGTATTATGTCTGCTTTAAACGTCTGGTAGAACTCCCCTGGGAAGCCATCTGGTCCTGGACTCTTAGTTGTTGGGAGATTTTTGATGACTGATTCAATTTCTTCGCTGGTTATGGGTCTGTTCAAGCTTTCTATTTCCTCCTGATTGAGTTTTGGAAGCGTGTGGGTGTTTAGGAATTTGTCCGTTTCTTCCAGGTTGTCCAGTTTGTTGGCATATAATTTTTCATAGTATTCCCTGATAATTGCTTGTATCTCTGAGGGATTGGTTGTAATAATTCCATTTTCATTCATGATTTTATCTATTTGGGTCACCTCCCTTTTCTTTTTGAGCAGCCTGGCTAGAGGTTTGTCAATTTTGTTTATTTTTTCAAAAAACCAACTCTTGGTTTTGTTGATCTGCTCTACAGTTTTTTTTAGATTCTATATTGTTTATTTCTGCTCAGATCTTTATTATTTCTCTTCTTCTGCTGGGTTTAGGCTGTCTTTGCTGTTCTGCTTCTATTTCCTTTAGGTGTGCTGTTAGATTTTGTATTTTGGATTTTTCTTGTTTCTTGAGATAGGCCTGGATTGCAATGTGTTTTCCTCTCAGGACTGCCTTTGCTGCATCCCAAAGCATTTGGATTGTTGTATTTTCATTTTCGTTTGTTTCCATATATTTTTTAATGTCTTCTCTAATTGCCTGGTTGACCCACTCATTCGTTAGTAGGGTGTTCTTTAACCTCCATGCTTTTGGAGGTTTTCCAGACTTTTTCCTGTGGTTGATTTCAAGCTTCATAGCATTGTGGTCTGAAAGTATGTATGGTATGATTTCAATTCTTGTATACTTATGAAGCGCTGTTTTGTGACCCAGTATGTGATCTATCTTGGAGAATGTTACGTGTGCACTCGAGAAGAACGCATATTGTGTTGCTTTGGGATGCAGAGTTCTAAATATATCTGTCAAGTCCATCTGATCCAATGTATCATTCAGGGCCCTTGTTTCTTTATTGACCATGTGTCTAGAGGATCTATCCATTTCTGTAAGTGGAGTGTTAAAGTCCCCTGCAATTACCATATTCTTATCAATAAGGTTGCTTATGTTTGTGAGTAATTGTTTTCTATATTTGGGGGCTCCTGTATTCGGCACATAGACATTTATAATTGTTAGCTCTTTCTGATGGATAGACCTTCTGCATTATTATATAATGCCCTTCATCTCTTGTTACAACCTTTAATTTAACGTCTAGTTTGTCTGATATAAGTATCCCTACTCCAGCTTTCTTTTGACTTCCAATAGCATGATAGATAGTTCTCCATCCCCTCACTGTCAATCTGAAGGTGTCCTGAGGTCTAAAATGAGTCTCTTTTAGACAGCAAATAGATGGGTCTTGTTTTTTAATCCATTTTGATACCCTATGTCTTTTGGTTGGAGCATTTAGTCCATTTACATTCAGAGTTATTATAGAAAGATATGGGTTTAGAGTCATTGTGATGTCCGTAGGTTTCATGCTTGTATCAATGTCTCTGGTACTTTGTCTCACAGGATCCCCCTTAGGATCTCTTGTAGGGCTGGTTTAGTGGTGATGAATTCCTTCAGTTGTTTGTTTGGGAAGACCTTTATCTCTCATTCTATTCTAAATGACAGACTTGCTGAATAAAGGATTCTCGGCTGCATATTTTTTCTGTTCATCATATTGAAGATCTCCTGCCATTCCTTTCTGGCCTGCCAAGTTTTAGTAGAGAGATCGGTCACGAGTCTTATAGGTCTCCCTTTATATGGTAGAGCATGTTTATCCCTCGCTGCTTTCAGAATTTTCTTCTTATCCTTGTATTTTGCCAGTTTCACTATGATATGTTGTGCAGAAGATCGATTCAAGTTACGTCTGAAGGGAGTTCTCTGTGCCTCTTGGATTTCAATGCCTTTTTCCTTCCCCAGATCAGGGAAGTTCTCAGCTATTATTTCTTCAAGTACACCTTCAGCAGCTTTCCCTCTCTCTTCCTCCTCTGGAATCCCAATTTTGCATAGATTAATTCTCTTTTGTGCATCACTTAGTTCTCTAATTTTCCCCTCATACTCCTGGATTTTTTTTATCACTCTTTTTCTCAGCTTCTTCTTTTTCCATAAGTTATCTTCTAGTTCACTTATTCTTTCCTCTGCCTCTTCAATCTGAACTGTGGTTGTCTCCATTTTATTTTGCAGATCATTAATAGCATTTTTTAGCTCCTCCTGGCTGTTCCTTAGTCCCTTGATCTCTGTAGCAAGAGATTCTCTGCTGTCGTTTATACTGTTTTCAAGCCCAGCGATTGATTTTATGACTATTATTCTAAATTCACTTTCTGTTATATTGTTTAAATCGTTTTTGATCAGTTCATTAGCTGTCATTATTTCCGGGACGTTTTTTTGAGGGGAATTCTTCCATTTCGTCATTTTGGATAGTCCCTGTAGTGGTGCGGGACTGTGGGGCACTTCCCCTGTGCTGTCTTGAATAACTTGTGTTGGTGGGCGGGGCCGCAGTCAGACCTGATGTCTGCCCCCAGCCCACGGCTGGGGTCACAGTCAGACTGGTGTGTGCCTTTTCTTTCCCTCTTTTAGGGACGGGATTCACTGTGGGGTGGCGTGGCCCCTCTGGGCTACTTGCACACTGCCAGGCTGGTGCTGCTGGGGATCTGGCGTATTATCTGGGGTGGATCGGCAAGGTGCACAGGGGTGGGAGGGGCATGCTCAGCTTGCTTTTCCTTCGGAGATACGCTTCGGGAGGGAGTCAGACCCGCCGGAGGGATGGATCCACAGAAGCACACCATTCAGTGTTTGGGTGGTGCAAGCAAGTTCCCAGGCAGGAACTGGTTCCCTTTGGGAGTTTGGCTGGGGGATGGGCGAGGGAGATGGCGCTGGCGAGCGCCTTTGTTCCCTGACAAGCTGTGCCCTGTCGTCCGGGGCTCAACAATTCTCCCTCCTGTTGTCCTCCAGCCCTCCCGTTCTCCGAGCAGAGCTGTTAACTTATAACCTGCCAGATGTTAAGTCCCGCTCACTGTCTGAACATGTTCTGTCCGGCCCCTCCGCTTTTGCCAGCCAGACTTGGGGGCTCTGCTTTTCCGGCGGCCTGCCCCTCTGCCCCGGCTCCCTCCCGCCAGTCCGTGTAGCGCGTACCACCTCTCCTCCCTTCCTACCCTCTTCCATGGACCTCTGGTCTATGCTTGCCTCCGGAGAATCCATTCTGGTAGTCTTCTGGCGATTTTCTGGGTTATTTAGGCAGGTGTGGGTGGAATCTAAGGGATCCGCAGGACGCAGTGAGCTCAGCGTCCTCCTACACTGCCATCTTCCCAGAAGCCCCGGTATGTTGAATTTCTAATGGTTGGTACCTCAGAATGTGACCTTGTTTGAAAATAGAGTCTTTGCAGATGTAATTAGTTAAGATGAGGTCATAGTGAAGGATGATTGGTCCTTAATCCAGTATGACTGGTGTCTTTAGAAGAAGTGGAGAACAGACACAAAGACAGAAACACATGGGTGAGGGGCAGCGGGGGAGGTGAGGAGAATAATCCTATAGTGACAGAAGCAGAGATCCAAGTCAAGTTCACTTTCTTATACAGTAATTCAATTACAGTAATAACATCAAAGATTACTGATCATAGGGGTATCTAGATGGCTCAGTTGAGTGTCCAACTCTTGATTTTAGCTCAAGTCATAATTCCAGGGTTGTGGGATCCCGCCTTGCATCGGGCTCTGTGCTGAGCATGGAATCTGCTTAAGATTCTCTCCCTCCCTCCTCTTCCCCTCTCACTCCTCCCCCCTCCTCCTCCTCCCCCCTCCCCTCCTCCTCTCCCTCCCATTCCTCCTCCCACTCCCCTCCCCCTCCTCCTCTCCCTGCCTTTCCTCCTCCCCCTCCCCATCTCCCTCTCCTCCCTCTGCCCTTCTCCCCGACTCGCATGGTTTCTAAAAAAAAGATCACTTAAAAAAATATAATAATGATGAAAAAGTTTGAAATATTGTGAGAATTGCCAAAATGTGACTTCATGAGACTTGAAGTGAGCAAATGCTGTTGGAAAAATAGCACCCATAAATTTCCTTTATGTAAGATTGCCACAAACTTTCAATTTGAAAAAATTTCACAGCATCATAAAATGAAGTATCTCTAAATTTAGAGTGTATGTTATAAACTCTAAAGTGATCATTAAAATAATAATAATGTATAAGTTGTAGGGGATTTAAAAGGGAAATTGAAATGATGAAAAGTATTTGAGTAGTCAAAAAGAAAGTAAGAAAGGGGTGAGAGAAAACAGGTGGGACAAACAGAAAATAAACAGTAACATGGTCAGTTTCTACCTATATATATTATCACATGAAATGCAACTGGGTTAGGTACTTTATTTAACTGACAACAATTACTGCTCAGAGTATTAAAAAAAACCAATTGTGTCTTACAGTAGACATAACTTAAATAAAGGGATAGAGAAAGGTTGAAAGTAAAAGGATGGAAAAAGATAGATCATGCTAACACACCAACTAAGAGAAAGTTGTGTAGCTGTATATAATATTAGATGAGGTAGACTTAGGCAAGGAGCATTGCTAAAGGTAGAGACATTTCATAATGATAAAGTCAATTCCTAAGGAAGATAATTTATTATAAAAGCAGAATCTGTAACCATAAAGTGATAGTCCTTCAATTACCTCCGAGTGTACCCAAAGGTCTCAGGGACCATTTCAGTCAATGAAGAGTGAAGACTCCCAACATCAACTCTACACACCCCCAAGAGCAACTTGGATGGAAGATGCTTGCCTGCTTGGTTACTGAGATTTTTTTTTTTTTTTAAGAAGAAAGAGTGTTTCATGTTTGTCTGGATTCATTTTGGTGGATTTGCAAATATTTTTCACTAGGAGGCATCCCTCATTTAAAAAAAATTAACATTTGAAATTGGTCATTCTCCCATCTTTTTGTCAATTCATAGCAGTGAGGGGCCGGTTGAGTAATTGGTGGTACACCTGTGTATTTTCTGTGATGCCACTAGAAGACCTTACAATACTGTTGAATTGTAGTCATTGAACATGGGATCTGTTAAAGAAAGCAAGTTACAAAACAGTATGTACACTATGATTCTGGTTCACTTAAAAATGTGAATGTTTTGGGGCGCCTGGGTGGCGCAGTCGGTTAAGCGTCCGACTTCAGCCAGGTCACGATCTCACGGTCCGTGAGTTTGAGCCCCGCGTCAGGCTCTGGGCTGATGGCTCAGAGCCTGGAGCCTGTTTCCGATTCTGTGTCTCCCTCTCTCTGCACCTCCCCTGTTCATGCTCTGTCTCTCTCTGTCCCAAAAATAAATAAAAAACGTTGAAAAAAAATTAAAAAAAAAAATAAATAAAAATGTGAATGTTTATATTCATACAGGAAAAATCTGAGAGAATACAACAAAATAGAAATAATATTTCTGTCAATAAAAGGATTATGGGTGATTTTATTTTGTCTGTTTATCTGTACTTTTGTATTTTCTCCAGTGAATACTTATTATTTATATGGTAAAAATAAAAGTTATTTGAAGAAAAAAATTCACCATATGACACCAGTTTACTTGGCCTTTTAAAGCTTGTCCATTAGTAAGTTGATTGTTCCTGTAATGTGTCAATGTTAGGAGTATTCACTGACATAGGAGTTGGACTTCTTAGAGGTGAGGCCATGCCTTACCATTAGTCCCCACTTTATAGCACCACATGATGCTTCCCCTTCTGATTGGCATGGAGCTTGCATTAATGGTGGATCTTTAGTGTGTCCTCAGAAATTACAATAAATGCCTAACAATAGTCTAACATTTCCTGTTTTTTTCCCCCTTCATCTGAGTTTAAAATGACACTGGATGACAATGAGAACTTTAATGCTATAGCTGGTCTGTAGCTGTGGCAAAAACAGAAGAGGGCACTCAAGTGACTGAAGTTTTGGTAACTTTGAATGAAGTGACTTCTAAATGTGTGCATTTTAGGATATTGATTGACTTCTGGCTCTAAAACTTGTAAGTTTAATGCTCAAGTTAGGAGGCATTACTCAGGATCACTATGGTGAATTTTTATTATTTTTTTAAAATAATAATTTTATAATGAAAGAGTTCTTGACTTATATTCCCAAATGTAAGAAGGGGTGAAAAACAAAACCAAACCCAGTGGCTGATTCACATACCATAAAAACATTTTTGTATTGACTTAGGAACAATGTTGTCTACATTGCTGCAGAACCATACTTACTTCTTATGGTATCCTGAGATACCAACTTTCTGATGAGATAATGAACTTTATTGCATATTGCATTAGAAACTCTTCAGTAGCTTTCATTTTCAAGTCTCTTAGCTACATTTCTGAGTCTGCTCATTTTGCTTTCAAGATTGTGGTAATTTAATTAGGCAGAATATGCTATGACTTTTGTTTTTTAATTTTTAAAACTTTTTTATTTGAGAGAGAGAGAGAGAGAGAGAGAGAGAGAGAGAGAGAGAGAGCATGAGCAGAGGAGAGGGGCAGGGAGAGAGAGGGAAAGAGAGAATCCTAAGCAGGCTCCATGCCCAGTATGAAGCCCGACAAGGTTCAATCTCAGGCTTGATCTCATGGCTGTGAGATCATGACCTGAGCTGAAATCAAGAGTGAGACACTCAACTGACTCAGCCACCCAGGTACCCCATAGGAAGTCTTGTGTTGACATAATCCTGTTGCCTCTTCTTTATTTTATTTTGATATTTCATATTTTATTATAATTTATTGTCAAGTTAGCTATACAGTGTATATACAGTGTACTCTTGGTTTTTGGGGTAGATTCCCGTGATTCATCACTACATACAATACCCAGTGCTCATCCCAACGAGTGCCGTCCTCAGTGCCCATCACCCATTTCTCCCCCACCTCCCCCCGCCGCCTATCAACCCTCAGTTCTCTGTATTTAAGAGTCTCTTATGGTTAAGACTGTTCTGTCTCTCAAAAATAAACATTAAAAAAATAAAACAAATAGCCTCTTCTTTATTTTTACTTTTATGCTATATCTATCCTAGGAGGGAACCATTTATTCATTTATTTATTTATTTATTTATAGATTTTGTTTTTAGATTTTTTTTAATGTTTATTTAGTTATTTACTTATTTTTTTTTTTGAGAGAAAGAGAGAGAGAGGGAGAGCAAGCAGGAGCAGAAGAGGGGCAGAGAGAGAGGGAGACACAAGATCCAAAGCAGGTTCCAGGCTCTGAGCTTGAACTCAGGAACAGAACTTGACATCTGAACCTTGACATCATGAGCTTAACTGACTGAGCCACCCAGGCACCCAGGAAGGAACCTTTTAAATTAAAATATTTAAAATGCATCCTCTAGTTTAGGGAAAAGATCTTTTGTTGTTGCTCTTGTTTTTTAAATACATCATGTGAATGTTTCTTTCCTCCTAGAATTGTAGCAGGAACTGTTAGCAGGAACAGTATTGAATCTCTTGGTATAGTTAATTTTCTGCAGTTGAACTCTGACGAGTGGTTACCCTTGACCGTGCTTGAACTCTTTTAGTATCAGAGAATTCACCACCTAAGTAGGGAGCATAATCCTATTTCTGGACAGTTCTAATTTTGGAAACCTCTTCTTTTATGGAGGTGAAAAATCTGTTTTTGTAATTCTCATCTGATGAACAGTCAAGGCTTGAGGAATACTGCTGCCAGGTGGTAACATGGCAGGAAGGGGTAAACTAGGGTGAGAAGTAGGGTAATTCTGAGTTTGAGATGTTTCTTGACTTCAGTGTTTCCTTTGACATAGTGTGAATGCCCACAGCATCAGGTGGACTGTATTCAAATGTAAAGCTCAGCATTATATAGCTCAGTAGGAATGGTTTTGGGTCCTGTCCTGTATTGAATCCTTTAGGACTTGACCCTTCTCTGTTATCGGACCTGTGAAGCCTTGCCTGTGTCTGTGGATAAAATGATTTCTGATAAATTAGTGGGAGCAGGGAAAAGTAAATTGGAGGCAGGAGTAAACACAGTATTTTAGTGAGCCAAAATGAGCTCTGTAAGGAGAGCATAATTTGAGATACTTGATTTCGCAGCTTCTTATCGAAGCAATCTTTTGTCCCCCTTTCTCCCTGCATGTTTATAAAGTCAGCAAGCAGAAGGTAGTTAATTTTCATCCTGAGCTTCCTTTAGGGTTATGAGAGATTTAGCTCCCCATTTGTTACCTGGCCTAACAGGTAGTTCATTGAAGAGCAGGTTTATTTTCTACCCCTGAATCTCTGAGTCTGCGTGCTTAGGAACTGCTTTTCACCACAGAAATCTGTTTATTATTTGGTTCCCTCTTTAGCTTCCTTCTTTGAAAGTTACTACTTGGTGATCTCAGATGTAGTAGCAGACATTTTCAAAACCTGTTTCTATGACTGCATGATTCATAAAAGCCATAGTTTGTCTGGCTTTTAGTGGCTATTTAATTATTCTCTTTTGTACTCTATTAATTGCCCTCAAATTTTAAGTGGTTGTTTATAGCTCTGAATTAGTTTCTTTTGTCTTCTCTTTTCTAGTCTTTTCCATACAATTTTACAGCTGTTGGCTTTGGATAATTATAACAGTGACTTTATTTCCAAAAATACTCTGCGAAAAATTGCATTTTCGTATTTGAATTCTTGTTTTTTAATAAAAGGAATTTATTTCAAACCTGCTTTTGAAAAATGGCTCTTGCTTTTTGTATTTGACATTATACCTTCCAGATTGTTTTTGGATAATGTAAATGTGTGTCATGTAAAAAACAGACATATAGACCAGCGGAATAGAGAACCCAGAATTAGATGGCCAACTAATCTTTGACAAAGCAGGAAAGAAAATCCAATGGAAAAAAGACAGTCTCTTTAACAAATGGTGCTGGGAGAACTGGACAGCAGCATGCAGAAGAATGAAACTAGACCACTTTCTTACACCATTCCCAAAAATAAGCTCAAAATGGATAAAGGACCCGAATGTGAGACAGGAAACCATCAAAACCCTAGAGGAGAAAGCAGGAAAAAACCTCTCTGACCTCAGCCACAGCAATTTCTTACTTGACACATCCCCAAAGGCAAGGGAATTAAAAGCAAAAATGAACTATTGGGACCTCATCAAGATAAAAAGTTTCTGCACTGCAAAGGAGACAATCAACAAAACTAAAAGGCAGCCGACGGAATGGGAAAAGATATTTGCAAATGACATATCAGACAAAGGGCTAGTATCCAAAATCTATAAAGAACTCACCAAACCCCACACCTGAAAAACAAATAATTCAGTGAAGAAATGGGCAGAAGACATGAATAGACACTTTTCTAAAGAAGATATCCATATGGCCAAGAAGTACATGAAAAGATGCTCAATGTCACTCCTCATCAGGGAAATACAAATCAAAACCACACTGAGATATCACCTCACGCCAGAGTGGCTAAAATGAACAAATCAGGACACTATAGATACTTGAGAGGATGTGGAGAAACAGGAACCCTCTTGCACTGTTGGTGGGAATGCAAATTGGTACAGCCACTCTGGAAAACAGTGTGGAGGTTCCTCAAATAATTAAAAATAGATCTATCTTATGACCCAGCAATAGCACTGCTAGGAATTTACCCCAGGGATACAGGAGTGCTGATGCATGGGGGCACTTGTACCCCAATGTTTATAGTAGCACTTTCAACAATAGCCAAATTATGGAAAGAGCATAAATGCCCATCAACTGATGAATGGATAAAGAAACTATGGTTTATATACACAATGGAATACTACGTGGTAATGAGAAAGAATGAAATCTGGCCTTTTGTAGCAACGTGGATGGAACTGGAGAGTGTTATGCTAAGTGAAATAAGTCATACTGAGAAAGACAGATACCATATATTTTCACTCTTATGTGGATCCTGAGAAACTTAACAGAAGACCAGGGGGGAGGGGAAGGAAAAAGAAGTTAGAGAGGGAGGGAGCCAAAGCATAAGAGTCTCTTAAAAACTGAGAACAAACTGAATGTTGATGGGGGGTGGGAGGGAGGAGAAAGTGGATGATGGGCATTGAGGAGGGTACCTGTTGGGATGAGCACTGGGTATTGCATGGAAACCAATTTTACAATAAATTTCATATTAAAAAAAAGAGAGAATGTTTTTTTAAGACATATATCTCTGTGCATTTTTGTTTTTCTGACTACATGTTCTTTGTGTGTTTGCTTCTACTAGTGATGTTCCTTTTTTATTATAAGCTCCTAGAAGTGAGAACTTGTACTGTGTAAAATGGCAGGACCAGCAATTAGGAGAGGGATGGATGTCTTTAAATGGCAATTTAATGCAAAGGTACAAGGGCTATATAAGTAGATCATTTTTGTATCCTAAGCAGGAAATACAATATGTTAGTGCTCTTTGCTCTTTTTTTTCACCCCCTTAAATCATGTATCAACAGCCAGGACTAGAGTCAGGTACCAACTTTAAGAAGGTACCAAAAGTTTATTATTAGTGGTCAAGATAAAGAATATTTTAAAAAATCAAAATTATGACCAAAGCCCATGATGAACAAAATATTAAAATTTTAAATAGACACAAGGTTAGTATTGCTGTTATCCTTTTGCTTCAGGCTCCAATATGGCTTAATAATGAAACAACTTGGGGCCCCTGGGTGGCTCAGTTGGTTAAGCTTCTGACTCTGGATTTCAGTTTAGGTCATGATCTCATGGTTCATGAGATCAAGCCCTGTGTCAGGCTCTGTGCTGACAGCAGGGAACCTGCTTGGGATTCTTTCTCTCCCTCTCTTTCTGCCCCTTCCCTGTTCATGTTCTCGCCCTGTTTCTCAAAATAAGTAAACTTAAAAAACTGCTGAAACACCTTGTTTGTTGTACCAGTTTTGTTAAGCTACCTTAATCTCAATTTTTTTTGTTATTATTTTTTGGTGGATGATTTGTATGTGGATTTTAAAGGATCTGAATTGTATGCCTTTCTTTATATTTAGTTAGGAGAAATAAAAAATTGTGAGGTGCTTTTACCATGTAAGCTTTCTTGGGGTGTTTAAATACATTTCATGAAAATATCTTAATATATCACCATAAACAGAAACTTCTGGCAATGTATTATATTGTTATAAATTGTAGCATTTATACTTTCATGGATATACTGAGATGAATATTTGATTCTACTTTAGTTGTATGATTGGAATTGTTTCTTAATTGTGTATCATCAAAAAAGAGGATTCCATTTCTGATAAGATGTAAAATATTTAGCATATGGGGTCAGATTTCTTGGGAATGATGTTAAATGTATATGGGACATAGGGTTTCCAGTGACTACTTTTGAATATTTTATTAACCTCTTTGTATTGATATTGTTCCTTAGTGTCCATTTATAATAAAGAAGGAAAGACTTAGGTTCAGGTAATGATGTAATCTTTTAAAAGTTGTCAGAGCTCACATGCCATATCTTGAAAAAGAATTGTATACCTTTAGCTCCACTAACCACATTGGGCGCAGTGTATTTTTGAGGGAACAAGGTTTAGAAATGATTTACTTAGTATTTGTTGAGCACCTACAATATATAAAGAACAGTGACAGAAATTGGGGAAGATGGAAAAGGAACAGACTCGTGGGTTTCAGTGCTGGCTTCAGGTTTGAGCATTTTGATTTTGAGGTGAAGGTGGGACAACCAGGCGCATGTTACTAGGCCACTTGGAAGGGCTAGCCTGGAACCCAGCCAATGGTCTCAAACCTTGAGTCCCTATCATGCAAAGTGAGACTTGAAATAACAGGTATGGATATCTGTGGGAGGTTGATGTTAGGTCTTTGAACCAGCAAAGAGGACTGAGAGAAGACGGAGATGGAAGATCTGGAGAGTGCAGTAAGCCTACAAAATACTCTAATCAAAACACCACCCTGAGGCCCCTGGTGGTTCATTAGGTTAAGTGGGTTAAGTTTATGATTATTGATCTCTTCTCAGGTGTTGATCTCAGGGTCATTAGTTCAGGCTCTGCGTTGGCCTTTGCACTGGCCATAAAGCCTACTTAAAAACAAACAAACAAGCAAACACCCCTCCCCCCAAAAAAACCCCAACTCCACCAAACCCAGCTCAACCCAGTGGCACCCCAAATCCCAAACCAATAACTGACACAACCCCTATCCCCCCACCCTGTAGGCCAATTTGTCCTTCTGTTTGTAGTTCACCTCCTTAAAGGATGGTTAGGGCTGTCTTTATTTCCCGCATCTTGTTCACTTTTTAGTGGCTTGCAATTTAGCATCTTCCTGTGCACTTCACTGAAATCGCTTTCATGGTGACCTTCATGTTGGCAGATCATGTTGTATACTTTTTAGGCCTGTTCAGCTGGACTTACTTGTTGCATTCAACTCTGCTGAGTACTCAGTCATCTTGAAACTTCCATGTGCTTTGGAGTAAATCTCAATATCCTCATCTGTATAATGGGGATAGCAATACATACCTCAGGAGGTTATATGTGGTTAAATGAGACAATATATTAAAAAAAGCTTATCATATCTAGCAAGTGCTTCAATAATAATAGTACAGTAGACACTGTATTATCATCATCATTGTCATCATCATTATTACTGTCATTAGTGAACTACTTCTTTGATATGTGATTCTCCCTTTATCAGGGATCCTTCTTTTACCTTAAAAGTTAGCATTTTATTATGGGCCCATTGCTTTTCTGTTTGACTCTCATCTGTGGGCTGAGGACTTAGGTGTAGATCTTCATCTCCCTGAGTCTGATTGGTTATCCTCTTGTCTTCTAAATAAATGATGCTATAAGTATGCTGATAGTAACAATGATGATGGTGATTGAACCACTTTTCTAAACATTTGTGAGTATCAACCCATGAATTGTCACCCTGCTGTATGAGGTTATTGGAACAGTGTCTAGCCCTTAATTGATAACAAGTACTTGTATCAGTGAAGAATATGGTATTGCTGAAATTAAGGAAGGAACTTTTAAGAAGTGGACTGGCAACAGCATCACCATGTAGAAAGATTAAAATTGGATAAGGACTGGCTGAGAACAGGTTGTCCTCATGGCAAGAGGGGCATCATGAAGAGCAAGTTTAGTCAAGTCTTCAAAATGAAAGCCAAATTTTAAGGAAGTTGGAAGAGGAAGATGGAGAAAAAGGTTTCCTGTCTTGTGGTGCTTGCATTTGTTTTGTTTTGTTTTGTTTTGTTTTGTTTTGTTTTGTTTTTTGAGAGAGAGAGAAAGAGCATGAGCAAGAGTGGAGGGAGGGGCAGAGAGAGAGAGAGTGAGGGGGAGAGAGAGAGAGAGAGAGAGAGAGAGAGAGAGAGAGAGAGAGAGAACCCCAAGCAGGTTCCACGTTCAGTGTGGAGCCTGATGCGGGTTTGATGTCACGACCAAGAGTCAGATGCTTAACTGATTGAGCCACCCAGGCATCCTGCATTTCTTTTTTCAATTAAAGATTTTGGTGTCAAATGGAAATAGTACTAGATGGCCTAGTAGGATGAAGGAAAGTTTTTTTTTTTTTTAATAACAGTGACTAACATTGACTGCATGCTTCTTTTTTATTAAAAAAAATTTTTTTTTTTTGAGAGAGAGCGAGCAAGCGTGAGTGGGGGAGAGGCAGAGAGAGATGCAAGAGTTACAGAATCTGAAGCGTGCTCTAGCTCCAACCCAGGACTCGAACTCATGAGCTGTGAGATCGTGACCTGAGCCAAAGTTGGATGCTTAACTGACTGAGTCACCCAGGCACCCCCAGGAAAGTTTGTTTCTAAATATAGGGGGACATGAGCTCATTTTATTTATTTACTTTTTATTAAAAAGATCTTTTTTAATGTTTACTTTTGAGGAAGAAAGAGAGAGAGACACAGAGTGTGAGTGGGGGTAGGGCAGAGAGAGAGGGAGACACAGAATCCCAAAGCAGGCTCCAGGCTCTGAGCTGTTAGCACAGAGCCCAACGTGGGGCTTGAACTCTTGGACCACGAGATCATGACCTGAGCTGAAGTCAGGTCAGCTTTAACTGACTGAGACACCCAGGCACCCTGTCACTTTAATGAGAAGGAAGTGGCTAATGAATTATGAGAAACTGAAGGTGCTGGAAACTGGATCTCTGAAATGGCCCAGAGAGCCGAGGAACACAGGGTTGGAAAAAAAGAAGTGTTTTCCAACTCCTAGGCCTCACTGGGTTTCCATATGGGATGTCCAGAGTCCAACATCATTTCATGGCCCTCTTGCTTTGGTTTTGGGCTTGTCATTACTATGCTTTGTAGTATTATCCTTATCCTGCTAACAGCAGGAGAACTTAACATTTATTGAGCATCTTCTTTGTGTTAGGGACTCGTCTTTCTAATATTTTCACAGCTCTGTGGAATATATTGTGTTCACTTTTAACTTTAATTTTTTGAATATGCCTTGTAGTCAGATGGCTCAGAAGCATACAAAAACATATTTATTGAATAATTTCCTTCCCATCCTTATTCTCCATCCATCAAATTCTCCCACTTCTCAGTATTTAGCCATTTTATTTTCTTGTATACACATCCTAAAATTTTAAGCATATAAATCAAATATACAATATGCTATTATTCACCTTTTATGCCAAATTGTGGATTCTATGCACACCTTGCTTTATTTCACTTAACAGTTTATCTTGAAAATCCTCATATATCAGTTCGCAGAGAGTGGCCTCATTCTTTTTTTTTTTTTAATTAAAAAAAAGTTTTTATTTAAGTAATTTCTACATCCAGCTTGGGGCTTGAACTTAGGACCCTGACACCCAAAGATCAAGAGTTGCATGTTCTTCCAACAGAGCCAGCCACATGCCCCAGCCTCATTCTTTTTTAACAGCTTCATAGTATTGAGTGGATACACCAGAATTTATTTACTCAATGCCATATAAATAGATAAGTGTCTATTTGCATGTCATCATTTAGTATTACTACAAATGATGCTAAAATGAATAATCTTTTTTTTTTTTTTAAATTTTTTAACATTTATTTATTTTTGAGACAGAGAGAGACAGAGCATGAACGGGGGAGGGTCAGAGAGAGAGGGAGACACAGAATCTGAAACAGGCTCCAGGCTCTGAGCGGTCAGCACAGAGCCCGATGCAGGGCTCAAACTCACGGACCACGAGATCATGACCTGAGCCGAAGTCGGACACTCAACCGACTGAGCCACCCAGGCGCCCCATGAATAATCTTATATATACATATTTTCCTACATGTAAATGTACATCTCTAGGGTGTGTTCCCAGAGTGGAACTGGTTAAGATTATATTCACTTATTTTATTTTTAAAAATTTTTTTATTTGGGAGAGACAGAGAAAGAGAGAGAATCCTAAGCAGACTCCGTACTGCCACTGCAGAGCCTGATGTGGGGCTCAAACTCACAAACCATGAGATGATGACCTGAGCCAAAGTCAGACACCTAAATGATTGAGCCACCCAGGTTCCCTGAGTGTATGCATTTTAAATATTGAGTAGTTAGTACTAGTGCTTTTCCTTAGGGTTGTACCAATTTACATCATAATTAGCAATATACTAGAGTCCTGGTCATCTTTCTTAATTGATTTCTAGGGGCTCTTCATATAATAAAAGGGTTAACCTTTTTGCTGTGATATGCATTACAAATTTCCTTCCATTTTTTAATTTGTATTTTACTTTACTTACATTTTTCCCCCCCTTCCATGTGTAAATTTTTGATTTCCTGTGGTCAGATCTGTCCATCAAATCTTTCTTTTGTGACTATTGGCTTTAGAACCATAGTTAGGAGGGTCTTCTGAAGTTACAAAGGAATTTTCTCATGCATTCTTTTAATTTTAAGGCTTAAAAAAATTTATTCTTTCATCCATTTGGATATATCCTGCTGTGGTATAAATTACTGATCCATTTTTTTCCTCCAGATAGTTACCCAATTCTAATACCATTTATTGCACAGTCTACTTGTTACTGATTTGAAATTCTACCTTTATCATATGGTAAATTACCATTTGTATTTGGATCTAGTTTTGGACTTTTTATATAAATTCATTGGTCTATCTCTGTTCATTGTTCTTCATTTAATTAATCTATTAATTATTATGTCTTTATTCATGTGTTAATATCTGATAGTTTCCTAGTCCCCTCCAATTTCCTTGGTTGTATTTTTTTGTTTTTCCATCTTAACTTAAAGTTTTTTTAATGCTTATTTTTGAGAGAGAAAGAGCACAAGCAGGGGAGGGGCAGAGAGAGACACACACACACAGAATCCAAAATAGGCTCCAGGCTCTGAGCTGTCAGCACAGAGCCTGATGTGGGGCTCGAACCCACAAACCATGAGATTACGACCCAAGCCAAAGTCGTACGCTCAACCAACTGAGCCACCTGGGTGCCCCTTCCATCTTAGCTTTAGAATCAAACTTGTGTAGTTGAAAAAAAAGTGGGTATTTTTTATTGGGATCATTATAAAAGTATACATTTTTGAGAACTGACATCTTTATGGAGTTGAGTCTTTTCTAGATCATAGTATATCTTTCCATTTGTTCAGGTCTTATTTTTTGTCCATCAGTTACATTTTAAAGTTTTCTATATATAAATCTTACTGGTGTTTAATTTGGATACATATTTTTTTTTATTGCTACTGATTAAGTAAGATCTGATTATTTGTAGCAGTATTTCCCACCATTTTCTTGAATTTCCAGGTATACAGTCATTTTATTTGCAAATAGCCATTATTTACCTTCTGTTTTCCATTTTTTAACAGGGTCTTCAGTTTCTTTTCTGACAATTGTTAGATCACTTTGGCTAGTACCTCCAGTACAGTGTTAACTAAATGTATTGGTGGTAGGAGGTATCTTTGTGTTATTCCTAGCCTTGTATCTTGTGTTTCTTTATTAAGTGTGACCAATATAATTAATTATAATAATAAATGTATGATATTAAAATATGTTTTTGTTTCCTAAATAAATGACACTTGATCATATTACACTTTTTAGTTGATATTGGATAATGATTTATGATTTTTAAATTGAATGTAGTAAGTGAATAGTATACTTGTTTTGGTATCAAATGTTATATTTGCTTCTTATAAAAAATAGTTTCTATTTTCTGTCTTCTGGAGCAAATAATTGACTACTGTAGTGGAACTGGTTTGGCACTATTTAAGCAGGTAGCTTTTTGACATCTTTCTTTCTCTTTTTTTTTTTTTTATGTGGCAGTCAGTCAATTAATACATCTTTGGTATGAATTTGGTAAATGGTTATATTTTCCTAGAAACTTATTTCATTCAAAATTTCAAATATTTTCAAGGTGAGCAAAACAACCCTTTATGGGTTGAATTTTTTTTAAATAGATTAAAAAAATTTTTTTACATTTATTCATTTTTGAGAGACACAGAGAGAGCACAAGCGGGGGAGGGGCAGAAAGAGAGGGAGACACAGAATCTGAAGCAGGCTCCAGGCTCTGAGCTGTCAGCACAGAGCCTGACGCGGGGCTCGAACTCACAAACTGCGAGATCATGACCTGAGCTGAAGTCGGACGCACAACAGACTGAGCCACCCAGGTGCCCCTTAAATAGATTTTTTTAGAGCAGTTTTAAGTACACAGAAAATTGAGTGAATGTTAGAGATTTCCCATATACTTCCCGTCTCCATATAGCACAGCTCCATTATCAGGATCCCATAGTGGAGTGGAATATTCATTACAATTGATGAACCTACATCGGTGTGTGATTTTCAACAGAACTCCATGGTTTACATTATGGTCCATTTTTGGTTTTATACATTCTATGTGTTTTGACAAATGTGTAATAAAGTGTATCTACCATTATAGTATACATTTTTACTGCCCTAAAAATCCTCTGTGCTCTACCTATTCTTTCCTCCCTTCTTCAACCCTTGGTAAGCACTGATTCTGTTATTGTCTTCATAGTTTTACCTTTTCCAGAATGTCATAAAGTTGGAATCTTATAGTAAGTACCCTCTTCATGTTGGCTTTTTTTTTTTCCATTTAGTAATATGCATTGATAGTTCTTCATGTCTTTTCATGGCTTTAAGAAAATCACATTTTCTTTTAGTGATGACTAATAATCCATTATGTGGATGCACCATAGTTCATTTATATATTCATCTATTGAAGGACATCTTGGTTGCTTCCAAATTTTGGCGATGTTGGATAAAGCTGCTGCAAATATTCATGTGCTGATTTTTGTGTGAATGTAAGATTTCAATTCATTTGGGTTTATACTGAGGAGTGCAGTTGCTGGATTGTAAAGTAAGAGTATGTTTAATTTTGTAAGGACATACTAGACTGTCTTTCAAAGTGGTTATATCATTTTGCATTCATTCCAGGAATAAATGAAAATTCCTATTATTCCATATCTCTACCAATATTTGGTGTTGTCAGTGTTTGGGGCTTTGGCTATTCCAATCATCTGTAGTGATACCTCATTTTAATTTGACTTATGATATGGAGCATTCTTTGCATAGGCTTATTTGCCATCTGTGAATCTTCTTTGGTGAAGTGTCTGCTCAGGTCTTTTGCCCATTTTTTAGTCAGGTTGGTTTGTTTCTTACTGTCAAGTTTTAAGAGTTCTTTGTATATTTTGGATAACAATCCTTTATCAGACATGTCTTTCACAATATTTTCTTCCAGTGTATGACTTGTTTTCTCATCCCTTTGATATTGCCTTTCATAGAGCAGAAGTTTTAAATTTTAACGAAGTCTAGCTTATCAATTATTTCTTTGGTGGATTGTGACTTTGGTGTTATATTCAAAAGTCATCACCATACTCAAGGTCAACTAGATTTTCTCTAAATGTTACCTTCTATGAGTTTTGTAGTTTGGCATTTTACATTTAGGTTTATGGTCCAATTTGAGTTAACTTTTGTGGAAAGTATAAGGTCTATGTCTAGATTTTTTTTTTTTCAAAGTTGATTTTCAGTTTTTCCAGCATCATTTCTTGAAAATACTACTTTTTTGCCAGTGTATTGCCTTTGTTCTTCTGTCAAAGATTAGTTGACTATATTTAAATGGTCTGTCTGGGCTCTTTATTCTGTTCCTTTGATCTGTCTATCCATGCTTTCATCAGTATCATGCTAAGTCTTAAAGTCAGATAGTGTCTGTGCTCTGATTTTGTTCATCTCCTTCAGTATTGTGTTGGCTATTCTGGTTCTTTGGCCTCTCCGTGTAAACTTTAAAATCAGTTTTTTGATTTTCACAAACTAGCTTGTGATTTTAATTGAGATTTCATTGAATCCATAGATCATGTTAGGAAGAACTGACATCTTAAAACATTGAGTATGCCTATCAATGAACATGGAATATTTCTTGATTTACCTACTTCTTTAATTTCATTCACCAGAGTTTTTCTGTTATAGATCTTGTACATATTTTGTTAAATTTATACCTAATTTCATTTTTGGAGGTGTTAGTTTAAATGATACTGTTTTAAATTTCAAATTCCACTTGTTTATTATTGGTAGTAGGGTGGTGATTGACTTTTTTGTATTAACCTTGTATCTTGCAACCTTACTTTAAAGGTTTTTGGGGTTTTTTTAATGTTTATTTATTTTTTTGAGAGAGAGAGAGAGAGAGAGAGAGACAGACAGACGTAGTGCAAGCTGAGGAGGAGCAGAGAGACAGGGAGACACAGAATCCCAAGCAGGCTTCAGGCCCTGAGCTGTCATCACAGAGCCCAATGAGGGGCTCAAACTCATGAACTGTGAGATTATGACTTGAGCCGAAGTTGGATGCTCAACCGACTGAGCCACACAGGCCCCCCCTTACTTTAATCATTTGGTTTAAGAGGTTTTTTTTGTTTGTTTGTTTGTTTATATTTGTTTGGATTTGCTGTAAGGCAATTATGTTATCTGTTAAAAAAAAGGACAGTTTTACGTCTTCTTTCCCAATCATATACCTTCTATTTTATTTTCTTGTCTTACTGCATTATCTAGGACTTCAGTACGATGTTGATGAGAGGGGACATTATTGCCATGTTTCTGATCTTAATAGGAAATTTAGTTTCTCACCATTAAGTAGGATATTAGCTGTAGGTTTCTTGTAGATGTTCTGTGTCAAGTTTAAGAAGTTCCCCTCTATTTCTGTTTTGCTGAGGATGAATTGATTTTTACTTTATGACCTCATCTGAATAAGTTTTATTTGGTGAGTTAATCTTATTTAGTTTGGAGTTTAGCTTGTTGTTGACATGATAGATATGTTTGATATAAATTCTGTTACATTGTATGTTTTCTGTTTTTATAGTTTACTTTAAGTCTTCTTCATTATGTGACCTACTGTTTATGCTTACATGTTTTGTTTGAGTTCTTTCATATTATTTTATGGTTTCTGTTTTCAGAGTTTTGTAAGTCTTATTATGGGGTCTTTTTATACTTTATGTTTTATTTTTGTTATTTATAATTGTTTTTTTCTAGTAGTAATTTTTTTTATTACAGCTTTATGAAATACCTTTACTCCTCTCTTTTGTTTAAGAGAAACTTCTAAAGTGAGCAGTGCTGTTTAGCCTATATCTTTCTTCCTCTCTGACCCCTCTTTCCCTTCTGGTACTTGATATTAGTCAATCATATTGTCTAATAGTGTTTCCCTTTGTATTGTTAGATAAGCTTATACATACTACTTTTTTCATTACACTTGAATGATATCTTTTGTGTTTCAGCCACTAGGCAATCAGTGACATTACATTATATCTCACCATCTTTTACTGCTTCTTCTTTACTGCCCCAATTTTTGCTGGTTGTATCATTTTTACACTGTCATACATTATAAAATATACTTTTGGCTTATCCCTTTAATCTTTATATTTGTTTTAATCTCAGTTCTACAGTTAAATGAATTTGACAGCTCTTTTGCCCAGTTGTCTCTTGGATTCAGTGGGACAATAGTTCCTGAGTTCTGAGGTATACAAAACTATTAGTTTGTGGGCTTTGTACTTGAAGGAATACCTAGCTGGATATGAAATCCTTGGTTCATACTTTATTTGCTTATGCATTTTAAGTATTTGGAAGATTTACTCTCCTGGTTTATGAGATTGGCTATTATTGTAAAGAACTATCAGGCAAGGTTAATGCGTTTACATCTGATAGGTGACTTGGCTTTTTTCTTTTTGTCTAGCTGCCATAAAGATTTTTTTCTTATTTTGGAAGTCCAAATTTGTTATGTCCAGTTTTACTAAGTTATGCCTGATGGTTGACAATTCTGGGTCAGTTTCCTTGTGACATAGGTTGCCTTGTGTGTCCTTTCATTATATCCATTTAAGTATCTTTGTATTCAGGAAAATTTTCTTGAATCATGTCTTTAAGTATTTGTTTCATTCTATTATCTTTTAAAAATATTTTAGAGACATATGTTGAATCTCATTTGCCATTTTTCAGAATCTGCCATTTTTTCTCCCCAATTCTTCTTAAGTCTTTCTTCAGTTCAGTTTTTTTTTTCTTTCTTAAATCCCTACCCTCTGCCCCTTCCTTTATTTTCTGAGGTATCTTTTCTGTTTTGTGCTCATTTCAAATTTATTTTCATTTCTGTGATTTTTTTCTTCCCCTAAAATTTCTTTTCTGATTTCTGCCAGCCATATTTTATTTCCTTCCTCTTGATTCTTACCATATCTATCTTGAATTTTTCCGTTTGTACTTTGTAGTCTTTTTCCTTCCCCTTGGTTTTCATAGAGATGATTTCCTTGTTAAGTTTTAAAAAAATTTTGGAAAATATTTGGATACTATTTTGATCTGTGGCAACATTCTAGGGAGTATTCCTTGTCTGTTGATAAGTTTTATGGTTTTACATTTTTTCTGTAGAATACCTTTTTTATTGCTTCTCCAGTTCTTTTTTTTTTTTTTTTTACTACTCATCACTGAGTACACTGGACTTTCTGAATCCAGGTTTTTTCAAGATGTATTGTGGTATGGGGAAGCTTTCAGTATAGCTTTCCAGGCTTCACAACCCAGAGCCTCCCTCCATCTCTGCTGCAACAGAGATAGGGCTATTTCCAATAAATATGGCTCATTCATGAGATTTTTTTTTCCAGCTGTGAAATGTTTTGAATAGTCTCATCTCTTCTGATTCTTTGAACCTTTGTAAGTCCTGGAGAGCTTCTGCTACCACCTGGCTCCTACCATTTCTTGCACCCATTGTTGCAAATGTAGGATATAGCTTTTGTTCTTCAGGATGTGCTCTTCACATTTTCAAGTATGTTTTCACTTATGATGCTTGGAATCTTCTAACACTGAGTCCTTTGTAATTCTCTGTGCTTCTTTTCTTCACTTCCCCCTGTTTCTTTCTGGCCAGTCTCACCTGCTTGTGGTAGTTATTACAGATATTTTGAAGTCTGTAGATTGCACCTATCTCCTAGTTGCAAGGAAAATAATGTTTGAAAATTCCATGTAACCTTTTTTTTTTCATTGTCTTTTGTGTTTGTTTAATATCCAGAGGAGGAGAAAGTTCTGTTGTTTCCATTATTATGGATAAGGATATGGATAATAGTTTCTTGAAAGTTAAGGAACTTGAAAATTGCCACCCAGCAAAAGGCAGAGTGAGGATTCAAAATTAAGTTTAAAATTTAGCTTATGTTCTGTCACTACAACCTTATGTGTCCTCAGGTTTGGAAGTATACTCACAACAGAGAGTAGTTATATGGTCAAAGAAATCTTACTCTCATTGGATATTTGTCACAGAGGTAGGTGCCTTTAAGTAGCAAGTAATGGTCCTGGAAAATTTTTGAAGCTTAATTTACTGGAACATTAAGAACTTCATGATCTTCTACAGCTTCAAGTTTCCTCCCTCCCTTCCATTCCCCCCCCCCCATCTTTCTGTGGCCCCAAAAGGAGACTATAGATAGATAAGGCTGTCTATTTCTTCTGCTGTCTTTCTTGCAACTTCTTTGAACACGATGATGTCTTATATTACCCATCATTCTTCCTTTCTATTCTACCTTGATTATTCCTTTTTAGAAGTAGACTCACTAATATAATATGTGCTCTCCCTTTGTTTTGTTTAAGGGGACCTCCAGTCAGACATTCTTTGGAGAGAAGGGATGAGTGGGTAAACTATGATTTCTTTTTTAATCTTTCCTAGTTTCACAAGTTTAGGGTGGTTGTACTTTTTGAAACAGATCTAAAAACAGTAATTGCTGCTGTTGACTCTGACAGGATCCTCAGCCCTGAACACTGCTGTGCCCTTCTTGAATATAGCATTTGTGGATTTGTTTGTGAATGCTTCTGAGAGTGTAAAGGTTACTCTCACACATGTGTTTACTTTGTCAAGATAAGGTTCTGGTAAAAATAGAATTGAATTGCCATGTTCTCCATCTTTATATTTCTGTGAAGAACAGTTTAGTTTTCAGAGGTTATTAATGGTTGTTTCTCTCTCTCTCTCCCTCCCCTCTCTATATATGTAGGTAGATATCTATCTATCTATCTATCTATCTATCTATCTATCTATCTATCTATAGATACAGACGATATATATGTCTGTATCTAGATATCTATCTGTAGATATATCTATATATAGATATATGTCTGTATCTATAGATAGATAGATAGATAGATAGATAGATAGATAGATAGATATGCGTGTGTGTGTGTGTGTGTGTGTGTGTGTGTGTGTGTGTATTTGTGTATTTAAATGCTTAATTGCTAACTCTTAAGACATCTTAGGATCAGACTTAGTTGTTTGTGCATATGGGCCCTATACACAATTTCTGCCTTATGTGCTTTTTTTTTTGTTTTTAGCTGGGTAGGTTTGTGGGAGATTGAGGGTGGAGAGTAGACAAGGAAGATTAATTTTTTTAAATATAAGTGTTTATAGCTATAAATTTCTGTCTTAACATTGCTGCATTTCATGTTTTAGTATATTGTGTTTTCAAATGATACTTTCCATTGACTTTGTTTCTTCTGAAGAGGACATTGGTGAGTCTAGGGGATTTTTTTTTTTTTGGTCTGCTTTGGGGTTGGATAAGCAAAAGATATTCTTTCTGAAGAATTCATAAGATAGTTAAAACTTTTGTTTATGCTTAATTTATAATACCTGTGACATAGCAGCATAGTTTGGTAGGAAAGACAGAGGCATTTGATAGTTTTATTTTCCCTATTTCAGGGCCTCCTTCGCATTGCAGCTTAGGAGTATTCTGTATTCTTTTTGATGCTATTGTAAATGGGATTGTTTTGTTAATTTCCTTTTTGTATTGTTCATTCTTAGTGTATAAATTTTTACATGTTGATTTTGTATCCTGCAACTTAACCATATTCACTTATCAGTTCTAACAGGCTTTCTTTATTTGTGTTTGTGAAAAATCTTCAGGATTTTCTACATATAAGATCATTTCATTTGTGAACAGAGATCATTTTATTTTATTTTTTCCAATTTGGATGCCTTGTATTTCTTTTTCCTGCCAAATTGCTCTGGCTAGGACTTACAGTACTATACTGAATAGAAATAGTGACAGTAGGCATCCTTGTCTTGATCCCAGTTTTGGAGGAAAAGCTTTCCGTCTTTCACCATTGAGTATGATATTAGCGGTTTTTCATAAATGGATCTCAATAATGTTACAGGGTTTTCTTTCGGTTCCTAGTTTGTTGAGTGTTTTTATCATGAGCAGTGTTGAATTTTGTCATTCTTTTTTTCTCTATCAATTGAGATGATCATGTGTTTTTCATCCTTCATTTTGTTAACATAGTATATTACCTTGATATCATTTTTGATTATGCAAATAATTCTTACATTCAAGGAATAAATCCTACTGCATTATGTTGTATAATCCTTTTAATATGCTGTTGAACTTGGTTTGCTGGTAATTTGCATCAGTGTTTATAAGGGATATTGGTCTATAGTTTCCTTATAGTGTTTTTGTCTGGTGTTAGTATTAGAGTAATTCTGATCTCATAGAATGAATTAAGAAGTGTTTGCTCATATTCATTATTTTAAAAGAGTTTGAAAGGGATCAGTGTTAATTCTTTAAATGTTTGGTAGAATTCACCAGTGAAGACATCTGGTTCTGGTCTTTATGAGAGGTTTTTTTTTTGATTACTAATTCAGTTGCCTTACTTGTTATAGGTCTTTTCATATTTTTTACATTTTCATGACTCAGTCTTTGTGGGTTATGTATTTCTAGGAATCCATTTAGGTATCCAATTGGATACCATCTAGGTGTCTATTATGTGGCATGTAATTTTATTTCTGTAAAACGAGTAGTGTTTCCACATTCACTTTTGATTTTAGTATCAATCTTTTCTTTTTTTTCTTGGGTAAAGGTGTGAAAATTTGGTTGATCTTTTCAATGAATCCATTCTTGGTTTTGTTAACTTTTCTTTAACGTTTTTCTATTCTCTATTTCATTTATCTCTAATCTTTATTATTTTTTGTTCTCCTAGTTATGAGTTAATTTGTTCTGTTTTTTAGTACCTTAAGGTGTAAAGTTATATTGATGATTTTAGATCTTTCTAAAGTTTATTATTTATTTTGAGAGAGACAGAGACAGCGTGAGTAGGGGAGGGGCAGAGAGAGAGGGCTAGAGAGAGAATTCTAATGAGTCTCTGTGCTGCCAGCACAGCTGCAGGGCTTGATCTTATGAAGCTGTGAGATCATGACCTGAGATGAAACCAAGAGTCAGACACTTAACTGGCTGAGCCACCCAGGTGCTCCTAGATCTTAAAAAAAAAAAAAAATTAAGTTTCTATATTTGAGAGAGAGAGAGAGAGAGAGAGAGAGCGCAAGTGGGGGAGGGGAAGAGAGAGAGAGAGACAGACAGACAAACAGACAGACACAGAATCCAAAGCAGGCTGCAGGCTCCAAGCTGTCAGCACAGAGTCCAACATGGGGCTTGAACTCATGAACCATGAGATCATGACCCAAGCTGAAATCAGATGCTTAACCAACTGAGCCACCCAGGTACCCTGCCCCTAAATTTTTTTAAATATAAGTGTTTATAGCTATAAATTTCTGTCTTAACATTGCTGCATTTCATGTTTTAGGTATGTTGTGTTTTATTTTCATTTGTCTGAAGAACTTTTCTAATTTCTCTTATGATTTTTTCTTTGACCCAAACAAGAGCATATTATTTAGGTTCCTCAAGTTTGTGAATCTAACTTTTCCTTCTGGTATTGATTTCTATTTTTTTTTTCCATTGTGGTTGAAAAGATACTTTATATGATTTCAGTCTTTAAAAATTCATTGACTTCTTCTGTGTTCTAACAAATGTTGTATAATGAAGAATATTCCATGTGCATTTGTAAAAAGTGTATTCTGCTATTGTTGGGTGGAGTGTTTTGTGTATGTCTGCTAAGGGTGCTGTTGGTTGTAATGTTGAGTTTCTTTATTGGTCTTCTTTGTATCCATTATTGAAGGTGGGGTAATGAAATCTATTATTTTAGACCTGTCTAATTTCTCTCTTTAATTCTGTTAATATAGCTTCATGTACTTTTGAGCTTTGATGTTGTTCCATATATGTTTATAATTGTTACATCCTTTTGGTTTGTTTATTTTATCTTCTCTATTTATTGTAACAATTTTTGACTTAGTGTCTTTTTTTTGTCTCATTTGTATACCCACTCTTGCTTTCTTTTCATTAGTATTTACATGGAATATTTTTCAGCTGTGTATGTCCTTAGATCCAAAGTGAGTTTCCTATGGGGGTGCCTGGGTGGCTCAGTTAATTAAGCATCCAACTCTTGATTTCTGCTCAGGTCATGGATCTGACTTTGAGCCCCACATGGGGCTCTGTGCTTACAGTGCAGAGCCTACTTGGGATTCTCTCTCTTCCTCTCTTTCTGTCCCTCCCACATGCACTCTTTTTCTTTCTCTCTCAAAGTAAATAAATAAACTTAAAAACAAACACACACCCACACACACACCCCCCCCCACACACACACACAAAAGTGAGTCTCTTATGGACAGAATATAGTTTGATCTCTTTTTTTTTTTGAAATTCCAAACGCTGACAGTCTATGTCTTTTAATTGAAAAGCTTAATCCATTTGTGATAGGGAAGAACTTTTTATTCTGTTTTGTGTTTGTCTTATAGCATTTTTGCCTATTATTTCCTCCATTACTGTTGTTGGTTGATATTTTTGTAGTGATGTGTTTTACTTTCCTTCTCATTTACTTTTGTAAATAGTCTGTAGATTTTTTTTTGCTGTTGGTACAATGAAGGTTACATATAATATCCTAAAGTTATAACAATCTGTTTTAGGTTAGTACCAATTTAAACTCCATTGTGTATAAATATTCTACTTAAAAAAAACCAACCTCTGTTCCTAGTCTATGTTATTGATGTCATAAATGATACCTTTGTTATGTTGTGTACCTATTAACATAGATTTGTACTTATTCTTTAGACATTTTTTTAAGTCCTATTGATAAATAAAAAGGTTATAAGCCAAAATTACAATATTACTGGTTTTTATTTTTGTCCATGTGTTTACCAGAAAACTGTATATTTTTGTATAGCCATGAGTTATCTGTTGTCCTTTCATTTCTGCTTGATGTACTCCCATTAGTATTTCTTGGGAGTGGGAGGTCTAGTGGTAATGAACTCTATTATCTATTATATTAGCTTTTGTTTATCTAGGAATGTCTTAATTTCCCTTTCATTTTTAAATAACGCAGTTTGCCAGATACTGAATTCTTAATTGACACTTTTTCACCCCTTTCAGCATTTTAAATTTATCATTGCACGGTGTTCTGGCTGGCTAGATTTCTGCTGAGAAATCCACTGATAATCTTATTGAGGATCTGTTTTATGTAATAGGTTGTTTTCTTCTTGCTGCTTTCATGATTCTCTCTCTGGTTTTCTGTGGTTTGATTATAATGTGTCTTGGTGTGAGTGTCTTTGTATTTATTCTGTTTGGAGTTTGTTGAGTTACTTAGAGTTATAGGCCTATGTTTTTTTTCCCCTCAAATTTAGGAAATTTTTGGCCATTTTTCTTCAAATAATGTCTGCCTTTTCTCTCCTTACCTTCTGGGACTCCCATAGTACATATTTTGGTCCATTTGATGGTGTCATTAAGTTCTTTAGGCTCTGTTCACTTTTCTTCAATTTTTTTCTCCTTCTCTGGCTCGATAATTTCAAATGACCTATTTTTGTGTTATCTAATTCTTTCTTCTACCTGTTGGAGTTCACTATTAAATCTCTCTAGGGAATTTTTCAATTCAGTTATTGTGTTTTTCAACTTAAGAATTTCTTTTTGGTTCCATTTTATAGTATCTGGTTTTTTTTTTTTTCCATGTACTGTTTTCTTGATTCTCTTTAGATCTTTGTTCATGGTTTCCTTTGGCTCTTTGAACATATTTAAGGCACTTGTGTTAAATTCTTTATGTAGTATGTGTACTTCTTTTGTTTCTTCAGGAAAGTTTTTACCATTTAATTTTATTCCTTCAAATGAACCATGTTTTCCTGGCTTTTCCCTCTCCAGTTTTATTGAGATATAATTGACAGACATCACTGTGTAAGTTATGCTTTTTTTGCATGCCTTATTTTTATTGCATACAATAAAATAAGTAAAATAGTAAAATAAAATAAATATATATTTATATATATTATATTAATTATATATATAATATATAATATATAATATATATTATATAAATTATATATATAAATATATATTTAAATAAAATAGTAAAATAAAACTATGCATTTGGAAAAAAAAATCCCAGCCACTTCCCCTTGTCTTTTTATAGTGGCTTAATTCCTAGGGAAGACCTTCATTGATTAGTTGGACATGTTATGAATTTGGGATTACTAAGCTGTGAAGGCTTAATGCTTTTTGGGCTTTTTCTGGATATGTGTCTTGCCTGGGCCTGTGTGTATGCTTTCTTGATTTTTCCATATATACTGCTTGTAAATGTCTTTATTCTCTAAGATTCTCACTTTGATTTTTTTCTCTTGACCTTTCATTTTCTATTATATGCCTCTCTATAAATTTCTTGCCACATGCATCTATGCATCCTATAGTCTCCCTGCAGCCTTTACTGCTGCTTTCTATTTCCTAGCAATTTTCCTAGCCTTAGATCCAAGCTGTGTTGGTTTTGTGCTGTGCTGTCTGAGCTTTGAGTTAGGTGACACAGAGACTAATTCATTATTCAGTGCCCAGACAGGTTAGAACTTTGCAAAATAGGTCTCATCTGCTCCTTCTGTTTCAAGAGAGGAAATTGGGAACTGGGTTGCCACCTCTTCCAGATTAAGGCCATGCCAAGCTAGAAGGTTTTGGGACAAGGGTGAATAAAAGTGCCAGGAAATTTCTTACTTTGAATGTGGCTTCTTGATCAGTCTTTTGCTGCTTGATTGCTGTAGACTTTTGTTTTCTACAGCTTCTGTAAAATTAATGTAGCCAGTCTGAAGTTGTGTGTTTCTTGTTTCTGTGGATGAATGAGGGCCTGGAGTCTCTTAGTTTGCTGTGTTGCTGACATCACTTCTCCAGATGTTTGCCCAAGTAATACATCAATGATTTTGCTCAAATGACTATAGACATTTAGAGTTTATTTAACTACTTTTAAAAATGCAATATGAAGTTGTCAAAGTTTTACAATAAAATTTCTCATATCAAAGTTTTCATTTTGCTGATATAAGTGCAATGCCACTTCTTTTTATTCACAAAAATGAAATTTGCTCTTAGTGGTGATATGAATTTTTGTCTGATTTTGGGCAATCAGCCATAATATGGGAATCTTTTCCAACTGCTATTGGGTTTCCAGTCTTTAGTTTTCACATAGGGTACTGTCAATTAGAAATTGCATTTATTTTTGTGATGGAAAGATGTAGAGAACTAGAGGCAGTCTGAACTGATGTATACATAACCTGTTAAAGTGCAAATGGAACTGGGCCTGTGATGACTTAGATACTGTGCTTCTTGAAGGAAGGAGAATCGGTAAATGACCATTTGAGCCTTCTGATTGTGTGATTTGGAGACTATTCATCTGGTGTTCTGAACCCAGAATCTGTTAATAGATCTAAAGCAAACTTTCTTGTAAAATATACTCCAAAATCATTTTGCCGAGGATTTGCTGAAGTCTTCCTCAGTGTACAGTTTGCCTCTCAATACTGATCGAAAGGCAAGGGTGCATGTTGTTAGATACTGATAGATGTACTATAGGCCTTTAGTGAGTTCTTGGCAGTGTAGGGTGTACCTTGTTTCCAGAGGCCATCTCCAATGTCACCAATATCCACTTTTTTTTTTTTAATTTTTGTTTATTTTTGAGAGAGAAAGAGAGAGAGGCAAAACTTGAGCAGGGGAGGGGCAGAGAGAGGGAGACACAGAATCCAAAGCAGGCTCCAGGCTATGAGCTGTCAACACAGAGCCCGACGCGGGGCTTGAACTCACAGACAGTGAGATCATGACCTGAGCTGAAGTCGGACGCTCAACTGACTGAGCCACCCAGGCGCCCCACCAATATCCATCTTTATGGTTGTCTAGTCTGGAACCTGGTGTCAACACAGAGTGACTGAATTGGACCCCTGAAACTAAAATGAATGACAAGAGGTGGCTGTTTCCACCTCACTTCCATGCCTTTTTGACACATTGATAGTAATATGTTCAATATACAGATTAAAGTTGTCATACTGTCACACTGTGGCAAAGAATGTTTGACACAGGGAAACTTTTAGAGGCTGTGAGTGCTCCTCCAATTAGGTCTATGTTGTCAAGTTTTGTTTGTTTGTTTCATTTAATCAGACGTTACCTATTCATTTTATCTAAAATTGGATACTCCTAACAGTGCTTAAAACTTAGGAGCACTTGGAGACTTGATGAATCTGGAGATCTAGTGAGAAGCTGACTTGATCTTTCCATGTGGATAACCTGGATGGTTCTCCGATGCTGTTTAACAGAAGGCTCTGGTAATCAACTCACAAGAGAAATTAAGACCCTTTGCTCTTTGTCTTTCTTAAGGAGTTGATATTAGATGCCAGTTATTAGGGAGTCTTATGAGAGAGTTACTTAATCATCCACATTAAGTAGTGAAAAATGTTGAGACATGCTGATGGCATTTAGTGTTTCTAGAATGACAAAATGCTTACTCATTATGATTTGCTGAGACTTCTCATACCTATCAGTAGTTTACTTCTTTTATGCCAAAGTCACTTTGGTCATTGCATAAGTGGACTTTTCATTTTCAAGTCTTAAGTTGGTTTTCTAGAAGCAGATCCTGAGACAGCAATACAGTTGCAAATGATTTATTGAGAACATATGCTCAGAAACAGGGGGTTAGGGAGAGCAGGATTGGACAATAGGGTGAGGAGCTAAACACATAAGTAGTTTCAGCCAGAATCTACTTCGGCACCATCCTCTGGGGTCTCCTCAGCATGAAGTGCTCTTATTTTGAGGAAGGTGGTAGGGCTTTTGTACTCATTACAGTCACTCTTTGGCTACTGGCTGCCTGAGGGCTGGAAGTGCTGAGGTATGGGGGTGGACCATTGGGCACAACTTCTGAGGGTGGTGGCTCCCATTCAGCCAAGATATCTGTAAACTTTTGGGGTATCTGTAAACTGTTGGGAGACAGCGCCCACAGCCTCAGGATGGGTGCAATGCCAATAAACCAAGCATGCAACGGACTCTGATAATGTAAATGCATTGTTTCAGGCAGTTTAGCATATTTAATTGAAAAAATCCTCTAATTGTCCACTTTTATTATCTGTTTTATCATAAGTCAAGTGGAGAACATGTAGGGTTATAGAAGGAAAAAAGAAGACAGGCATTTTATTTAAAATGAAAAATAATAGTTCTTTTTTTTAATGTTTATTTTTGGGAGAGAGAGGGAGAGCATGCTTGTGAGTTGGGGAGGGGCAGAGAGAGAGGGAGACATAGAATCTGAAGCAGGCTCTGGTCTCTGAGCTGTCAGCACAGAACCCGATGCAGGGCTTGAACTCATGAACAGTGAGATCACGACCTGCGTCAAAGTTGGACGCTTAACTGACTGAGCCACCCAGGTGCACCTAAAAATACTAAAAATAATACTTCTAATTACTAATTTACTGTAAGATAAAACACAGATAAGAGAAACATATGGAACAAATTTTAGATAAGTAAATTATGCTATGGTGAATATACCTGTAACTGTCACTGACAACAAGAATAGAGCTTTGCCACCCACCCAAGAAGTCCCCATATGCACCCCTTTCCTATCTCAGTTTATTTCTCCCTTCTTCCTTCCGAAAGTAACTGCTATCTTGTCTTTTATAATAATGGCTTATTGGCATTTCTTTATGATTTTATCATACAAATTTATAATTAAATCTTTAATACTTAAAAAGAACTGGATAAGTCTTTTAAGTTTCTTTTAATTTATAAGTTCTCCCTTTATACCTTTATTTTCCTTTAAGTTTATTTGTTAAAGACCTGGGCCCTATTGACCTATAGTTTCCTTCACTCTGGATTTTGGTACTTGCATAGTCATCATGCAATTCAGCACGTTTCTCTGTCCTTTATAATTCCTGTAAATTGGTAGCTATATCCGGAAGATTCAGAATTTGGTCGAGAAGATGATTTGTGTTCTTTTATCAGGAGGCATGTAATGTCTGCTTGTCTGCTCTTTTAAGTTTTTTTAAAAATGTATATTTATTTTTGAGAGAGGGAGAGACAGAGGATGAGTCCGGGAGGGGAAGAGAGAGAGGGAGACAACAGAATCTGAAGCAGGCTCCAGGCTCTGAGCTGTTAGCACAGAGCCTGCGGCGGAGCTCGAACTCACAAACTGTGAGATCATGACCTGAACCCAAGTCGGACGCCCAACCGACTGAGCCACCCAGGTGCACCGGAAAGTTGCATTTTAAGAGCATAGTCTGAATACTAGGGATGCTCACTGATACTACGTTCTTGTTTTTAGGCCTTTTCAATGAATAGAGCTAGGCATATATACACAGCATAAGATTAAAAAGGCCTTGTGAATTTATCTTAATATGTTCAATTCAAATTTAGAATTTCAGGATTACTGGGTTTTTACCTAACCTTTTCTGTATTACATTATCTCCTTTCTTCTATACTAAAAATCCTGGTTTTCAAGGATATGAGGAATGATGGAATTAGAATATCTCATGCTTACTCCTTTGATTTATCTCATTTTATGTGTACAGCAGAGCTAGAGGAAAAATACTAACACTATAACCACCAATTATGATTACTAAAAATAGTTGTTTTCGGAGGAAGGAATATTCTTGCCCTGTCCCATTTAGAGTTTTTCAGCAATTAAAGTTTTGAACGATGGTGCTAAGGTCTGAATGTGTCCCCAAACTTCATATGCTGAAATCCTAGCCTCCAAGGTTATAGTGTTAAAAGGTGGGGCCCCTGGGAGGTAATTAGGTATGAGGGCCAAGCCTTCTGAATGGAATTATTGCTCTTAAAATGGAGACACCAGAGAGTTCGCTTGTGCCTTCTGTGTGAGGTTACAGTGAGAACATGGCTGTTTGTGAGGAAGTTCGCTCTCAGCAGACACAACACACTGAATCTGCCAGCACTGTGTTCTTGGACTTCTCAGCCTCCAGAACTGTGAGAAATACATGTTGCTTATAAGTCATCCAATTAATAGGGTTTTTGTTATAGCAGCCTAAGTAGACTAAGACAGATATTTTATATATTTTTAAAATTTTTTAAATTTTTTAAATTTACATCCAAATTAGTTAGCATATAGTGCAACAATGATTTCAGGAGTAGATTGCTTAATGCCCCTTACCCGTTTAGCCCATCCTCCCTCCCACAACCCCTCCAGTAACCCTCTGTTCTCCGTATTTAAGAGTCTCTTATGTTTTGTCCGCCTCCCTGTTTTTATATTATTTTTGCTTTCTATCTGGAAACAGTAAATATATTATAAAAGGGTCATAATTCAGAATGGCATTGATAGGCTAGAAACATTAATTAACACAAATATGATGAAATTTAATATGGGTGAAAATGCAGGTTTGAATTGTATTTTGGTTCAGAAACCGAGTTACATAATTTTAGGATGGGAAAATGAAAAGGACTAGATGGAGAAGGGGTTAGTAGTAAAACAGAACACAGCAAAACTAAAAACTATGATATATATCAAGAATATGAGGCAGCTGAAAATAAACAAAACCCCATGGATTTTCATGCTGCATTCATAGAAGACTAGTGTCTAATCAGTGCCTGTCATTTCCCCATGGAAACCCACATTGGTTAGGCCACATTTGTTTTCAGTTTTAGGTTTCATGCTAAAGTATGGATGATGATACACTAAAAAATTTGGACATGATGTCACACGAGAAGTAAACCGAGGAGCCCAAGGATGGAGAGGACTCCATATTTGTAAGACAGAGGCCTTACATAAATGGAGTGGCTCTTTGGTGAAAGAAGTGGGGTTTTAGCATTGGAATTATCATTCTAGGGCCTGTGAGTACAAGGTATAGGGAAGCAAAATTCTGCTCCATCGTTGGAAGGTTGTTTCTTTGACAGTTGAAGTTGTCCAACAGTGGGATGGACTTGTCAAGTAATGAACTTCCCTGTCTTTTTAATTTTTTTTTAAGATTTTATTTTTAGGTAATCTCTACACCCAATGTGGGGCTCGAACTCACAACCCTGAGATCAAGAGCTGCATGTTCTACTGACTGAGCCAGCCAGGTGTCCTGAGTGTACCTGTCTTTACAACTGTTTAAGTTAGTTTACAAGCAAAGTCATATTGTTACCTGTGAACTTTAATACTCTGCTTTCCATTTACTGTGTAATAATAGCAGGGAAGGCATTTTTTATGGCAGATAAACATGATTGTGAGCTCATTTTTGAGAATTTAATTATCAGAGAGTTGTCTCTCGTGGACAGATACCTAATAAGGAGACACTGCCAGTTGAGTTTGATGTTATAATCACATAGATGATGAATGATAGGAACGTTGGTACTTCATCAGAAATATTATCCCGAGGAAGGAAACTTTCTGGTGACAGCTACATTAAACACATCTTGGTGAAAACTAGACACAACAGCTGCAAAGGGTACACATTCCTCCAACCTGTTCAACCCTCACATGACACTATTCTTGAGATCGGCATGTGTGTTTCAAAGATTTCCTTTCAACCAACAGGCATATAGCTAAGACACAGTTGGAAATTGATTAATTTTTTTCTGACTGTTGTTAGCCTTTGAAATCAATGAGACTAAGGTGTTTGCACTTTCTGATGGAGCATAGAGAATGTGAGCTGTGGGTGGGCCATGGAATCAAAAGACTTAAACTTCACGCTGTAGCCAGTTTTGGAGAATGGTATCTCTCTGGAGTGATGAACAAGGTGTGGCCTCCCAAGCTCTCAGCCAGGTTCTCTTTATCCAAGACCCAGGCTTTCCACTTTCTTGATTTCTCTTGTTATCAGTGGAGAAAAAAATTGCATCTCTGAGCCACTGTGGAAGCAGGTTTATTTTAAGGTCAGACCAAAAATAAATAACCTGTAGAATTTCTCTTTCCAGAAAAGTGTGTTCTCTGCTCTCAGGAAGGTTGTAATTTAATTGAGTAGGTAGCTAGATAAATACAAGTGAAGAGATAAGCAGCATTACAGTGTACTTTGCAAGGACAGTTATCAATATTTCTCAGTGATAATTCTGTGTAGTTTTTGGTCTCCGTGTTATCATGTGTTTTGTCCTGTTAGACTTTGGGCCTCTGTTATAGATATCAGTACTAAAATAAGTAAGTATGACAAAAGATGCCTGCAGTTTTAACTCATGGAATTTTCAAGTCATACTTACAAAAATGACCATGCCTAGCCATGAAAAGAACATAAGTAAATATAATGTGGATTTTCCAATTTCTGTCTTTAAATATACTGGCCATTTAAATTTATTTACAAAGATAATTTGGCTCAAAAAATTCTCTAGTATTATTACTTGAAGGTGAAAAGGCCATTGAAAGGGTAGATGGACACCTTCTCATACAGGGCCTCTCAGGAGTGGAAATGGAGTAAAAATAGAAAGACTGACATGCACTGCTTTTTTCATAATGCAAGTAAGAGGGGATATGAAAGTGTCCGCTCATGGCCTCAGTGAGAATTTCTGATATATATACATATACATATGTATTTTTTTAAGTTTATATATTTTGAGGGAGAGAGAGAGAATGAGAACGCAAGTGGGAGAGGGGCAGAGAGAGAGGGAGAAAGAGAGAATACCAAGCAGGCTCTGTGCTGCCAGCGTGGAGCCAGATGCCAGCTTGAAGGCAAGAATTGCAAGATCATGATCTGAGCTGAAATCAAGAGTCGGTTGCTTAACCGACTGAGCCACCCAGACACCCCTCTGATATTTTTTGTCCCATCTTTTTTCTCCTTTTCTCCCCACTGAATTTGGTCTCTTTTACCCCATGAGGAGAAGGCAGATGGATGGGATATGAATATAACAACTTCACCAAATTTTGTGTTAAGAAATGCCTTTCGTGCCTCGTGACTCAGTCAGTTAAGCATCCAACTTTTGGTTTTGGCTCAGGTCATGACTTCACAGTTTGTGAGTTCGAGCTCCCCATCAGGCCCTGTGCTGACAGCGTGGAATCTGCTTGGGATTCTCTTTCTCTCCCCCTCCCAGCTTGTTCTCTCTTTCTCAAAGCAAATAAGTAAACTTAAAAAAAAAAAAAAAGAATTGCCTTTCAGAAGAAGGAAAAAAAAGGAATTGCGTTTTAGGTTTGCAAAAAATATTTGAATGTTCAGCTTGGGTGCATTGTAGTTATTGGCTTATAGAGAGAGGGAGTAGAGATAGTAGTACATGTTTCAAGTTTTGAGTACCAAGCAACCCCTGTGAAAGGAGCCTAATTGTTCATCAAGGAGATAGTAGATGTGGCCTCAGGACTTCCCTTTTGTTGTTCACTAAACATGGTGGCTCAGTCAGTTAAGGTTAAGCATCAGACTTCTTGATTTCAGCTTGGGTCATGATCTCAAGGTTTGTGAGTTCGAGCCACACATCAGGCTCTGTGCTGACAGTGCAGAGCCTGCTTGGGATTCTCTGGTCCCTCATCCATGCATGCACAATCTCTCTCTCTCCAAAATAAATAAATTAACATTTAATGGGGCTCCTGGGTGGCTCAGTCAGTTAAGCATTTGACTTCGGCTCAGGTCATGATCTCATGGCTCGTGAGTTCGAGCCCCATGTTGGTCTCTGTGCTGACAGCTCAGAGCCTGGAGCCTGCTTCGGATTCTGTGTCTCCCTCTCTCTCCGCACCTCCCCTGCTTATGTGTGCTCTCTCTCTCTCTCAAAAATAAATAAAAACATTTAAAAAGTTAAAAAAATATGCCTCTGAATCTAAGTTCTTATTCTTCTGTCATTTTAGTACACACAGCATGCCAACTCTTCTAGTGATGAATTCTAGTAGGGAAGAGATAGTGGGTTTGAGGAAGAGTGAATACTTCTTTCCTTAAATTCTAAGTGCTTCTTTTTTGCACTTTGCTTAGGGGGGTGATTCCATGGGCTCTAAGCACAATCCCTCAGACAGGAGAGCCAACATCACTATGGCCCTGAGCCAGATTTGTATTGCTTTGTATCACCTTTCTGGGCCTTTCCATGTGGGTTCTTTCATCGGTTCACATGCATGTCATCTCATGGGTTGTCTGGATGACATCATTGTTACCCTCATCCATGTCAGGTATTATCACTATAGTGAAGACTACACTGACAGAGCTGAGAAGGGCCTGTTACAACAGTTTGATGGATGAGAAATAATGAGTTGCATGTTTCTCATTAAGGGCATCTCTCTTCTAGCATGATGTCAGCTACACACTGTGTTGTCCCTCGTGAGGGTTTTGCCTCTGGTCAATGAGCACAGGGTCATGGCAGAGCCAGGCGTGCCTGATCTTATTCCTGTCAGCACCAGGCTTTGACACAGTTGGCACATGTTGACTATACAGTAATGGGTAAGGGGAACATAAACTTGTGATTGTTACCCACAGAGAAGGTGGATGGGCAAAGACATGTACTTGGAATACGGTGTTAGCAGAGGTGTTAAGAGAAAAAAGGCCATTCTTGGAATTTGCATAGTTGCTTTGCCTTGTACACTGACATTTCTGTTGAGGCTAGTTGTGTGCCGTACTAGCTTATGTAGGACTGTCTGGCAGCAGTTGTGATATTCTCACAGCTTGTACTAGAACATTTCTTGTTTTTTCTGCATGTGAGTCACCATTTTACTTTCATGTATTTATGCCAGTATAGTGTTCTGGTGACCTTATCGTTCAGAGTCTTTTGCAGTCCAAATAAACCTTCCACGTGGAACTCTGAAATATACCAATAAAGTCTGTAGGTAGGGGGAGCGGCTATTTAGGAATACCACAGAGTCCACCTGGTTTTGATGTCTGATTCTGAAATACCGCTGTGGCAGGACAGCCCAGGTGACCTTAAGATCTCAATCTACTTGCTTCAGGTATGCACCTGCATGTTTCCAGCTGGACCTGAGTAGAAATATAAACGCCTTTTAGAAGACAAACTGAATAAACCAAGTAGAAAATTCAAAAGGTAAAAGTAGCAGAAAATAGCTTGCTAGATCTAACAGTGTGGAGACCAATTTAATAGAAATGAAAAGGGGAATACAAAGATGATAAACATCATAAATTATTCTTGAGTGAGATTTAGTATTTATTTGTGTTAAGGGCAGGAAGGTTTCTTCTGGCTTCCATTATGAAAATTACATGAGAAGTCTGTGGATCACTGGATATGAGCTTGTTGAATACTTCTATGCCTTCAGAGAAGAGCTTAATTGGAAAACTACGATTTTTTTCTTTCTTTTCTTGAGATAGAGAGCTTGACTCATCTTTTGGGAAAAAACTAATCATGTTTCTAACCAATTCTGTGTGTGTAGTTACCAGGTTAATCACAAAGACGTCACCCAGCAGAAAGGCTTGAGAATAAGAAGAATGGAGAATGGGGGTGGATGGGCAGGCTGTGAGTTGCTTCCCTTAATGAAAGTCTTTAGGATTGACTGCACCAAAGGAAAATGATAGTAGAAATTAAAATGCAGATTTCTCAAGTGTGCCTGTGTGGTTTAATTATTCCAGCACCAAAAAGAGCTTTGTCTAAACAGAACAAAACCTGTTAGGCATTATGTCAGAGAGGCCTAGGAGTCAGCTCTGAGGACAGTTTTGCATTTTTAACTATCATGTTGTCTTTGAGTTAGTGTTGGCTTATGACCTAGGCTATTAGGAAGTGTTTTGACAGCTGACAATGATAATAGTAGTTCTCATTTCCACAATAAAATATGTAGTGTCAGGAACAGTACTGTAATAAAAATAAAATAAATATTGGTTGGGATCTCATAGATACCTTAAGTCTTTATAATTATAATTGAGTCTCATTTTAAAAAATGTGCAACATTTTAATTGCCAGATTAACAGCACTAGAGTGCTCTTTTAGGTGGAATAGTAATATGACTTGACACTTTACTTTTTGTGATGCCTGTCAGCATTAAAAGCCTCTAAATAATTTCATGTACTGTGCATGTTCTTTGCTGCCTCTCTTTTATTTATTTTATTTTAATTTTTTTTAATATTTATTTTTGAGAGGGGAGGGTAGGGGCAGAGAGAGATGGAGACACAGATTCTAAAGCAGGCTCCAGGCTCTGAGCTGTCAGCACAAAGCCCGATGCATGGCTCGAATTCACGAACCTCAAGATTGTGACCTAAGCCTAAGTCGGCGCTCAACTGACTGACCCACCCAGGTGCCCCTGTTGCCCCTCTTTTAGACCTAATCTTGTTATCAGCAAGGAGTGACAATGAGTTTTATTCTGAACTTTAGAAGATTGTCTTCAAATATACCGAAGTCATATAAATGTTCTGTTCCAAAGAATAATTAACATAGAATGAGTTTTAACATATATTAAATGAAAACTTTATATAATAATCTGTGGTATGACACTGTTTTTGTTAAAAAATATATATGCATATTTAACTGATATGAAGGATATACCAAGATATTAATACTGGTTAGCTTTGATGATGGGAGGTTAAGTATTAATTTTTTAAATTACTTACCTGTATTTTCCATTCTTTCCCACAGTGAACATTATTGTTTTTTGTTTTTTAGAAATGTTCTTTAATGACAGGTATTGTTTGATTTTTTTTGTGTAGAGGCATATGTTATACAAATAGCACGTCAATTTAAAAATCTTCAGTGGAGGCACTTTTTTCTCCTTTTCCTGCGTACCTAAAGACAGCGATGCTTTGAATAGTGTCATGTGTGCAAGAGTCTCTCAGTAATTCCTCACTGAATACGGGAAGGAAGGGGGCAAGTAACCCCAAAGGCAGGTAGTATTAAACTGTGTATTTGATAGAGTACCTGCTATATTTGAAGTGTGTGAAATGTTCAGAGGGAGTAGATGGGAGGAATGTAGGGCAATGTCCTTGTACCTTCAGCAGTGTGTAGTCTGATTAGGGAGACAAGGCATACCCTCAAAGCAGTCAGTGGAGGATATAGTATGTGCTGTGCTGCTAAGTTCTACAGTACAAGTAGTTAGAGAAGCTGCTCATGGTGTGTTGCAGACAGTGGGAGTGAAGCACATAGGAAGGGAAAGGTAAATGTAGATAGGAGCCACTGAGGAAACTTTGTCGTATTGTTTTGTGTGTTCTTCCCCCTGGAAGACAGGTGTCTATCCTTGGAAAGGTCTCCTGCATAGTGGTGCCCTCGGTGCGTCAGCATCTGTCCTTTGCTCTTCACCTTGATTGTTGGCTCTACAAGAGTTACTAAAATAGAAAGCTCTCTTAACTAAATCTGGGTGCTGTCTTCTTCTACATACATGGACAATTTTGTTTCCCTCACATGTCTTCATTCATGCCACCTGAGAATGGAAGCCGGGCTGTGGGAAACAAGATAGATAATTCTAGCACAGTCAGGCTGCTTTTTTAATTCTGTAGTCACTGTTACAGAAATGATAATTTTCAATATTTGTAGTACTCTGTAGAGAGTGGCAAAATTCATTAAAACCTTCTCCACTTTTTTTTTTTTTTGCTCATAAGAAAAATTCAACCGTGTTCCTTAGAAGACAGTCTGTGCATTTGAATACTCTTCACTGGCAGTTTCCTTTTCTGATAACACTCAGTTTGTATCTAGACATGGGGAAATGTCATAAGAATAAATTGATTTGATTCTGAAATATACTTCCTGTAAAAACCCATTAGACTGAAGTCATTTCACTCAAAAGGGCTGTCTGTCTCAGATCACAAAGATTCCCTGCAGGTTTTATTTATTTATTTATTTTGACTGTAAGGAAACACTGATTATTTGAAATTCAAAGTAAATATCTGTTCCTATAAGTTCTTTTTTAAAATTTTTTTTGAATGTTTATTTTTTAGAGACAGACAGAATGCAAGCAGAGGAAGGGCAGAGAGAGAGGGAGACACAGAATCTGAAGCAGGCTCCAGGCACTGAGCTGTCAGCACAGAGCCCAATGCAGGGCTTGAACTCATGAACCATGAGATCATGACCTGAGCTGAAGTCAGACACTCAACCGACTGAGCCACCCAGGTGCCCCTGTTCCTATAAGTTCTGAACTCACAGTGAATTGAGTGTTTATCTCAAAGTCTATGAGTGTTCTTCAAGAGACCCTGCTTACTTTTAAATGGAAGGAGAGAATAATCTGGAGCATAGTTTCTTTCTCACACTGTCTCCCTAAAGACAGTTAATGGAATGATTCACAGATTCTTCTGTGGAGAAATCATGCTTGTTGAATGTTCAGCTAAAATTAAATACTTGATTTTTGAACACTGGTATTTCTTTATCCTTGGATTTACCATTTTTATAAGCTCTTAGAGAGCAGGCTCTGTAATATATTTATTTGATATCATAAACTTCAACATGAGAAAAAATCCATCTGAATAAATATGAGGGTTTGATCTTTAGCATGTAAATTCTATCTTTGAAAGAAAAATAAAAAAAAATTTTATCTTTGGTTTAATCCCTCCTAAAACAAATAAACAAATAAAAAAATAAACAATAAACCTTCCTAGCTCATTGCATCTAGTAGCAAGAATGCTTGAGATTCAAGTCCCATTTTTAAGGCAGAGCTGATGAATACTGGCCTTGACTCCTGAAACTTTGTCTATAAATGGCTCCTCTGGGAGTCTGGGTAATGACTGGTCTTTATGGTAGGTATCTGAGAGAATCATTTGTTCTTTTAGGGTATGTCCTTAAGGTCGCTGTTAACAACAGGTCTGTGAGCGAAATTCAACAAGGGTTAACCCATACACAATTACTGTTTTATAAAATCATTCAGAAGTGGAAGGGCATTTCCTGGCTCTCTGATGCAATCCTATCTGATGGATGAATTCCTCTTCAACACCCTTGACATGTGGTCATTCAGCCTTTCTCCAACAGCTGCAGTGATGGGGAGCCTACTGCCTCATAAAGCAGTCCACTTCAGTTTTGCATGGTTCTAAATTACTTAAATTTATTCCCTGTCAATGAGTAGAAGCCAGTTTTTTCACTCAGTGGTCCTAGTTCTGACTATGAGAGTCATGTACAGTAATCCTATTTGCTGTCCATATGAAAGTCCTTTGGATATGTGAGGGGATGCACATTATAACCCACTCGAGCCCCACTGAATCACAGCCTGTGATAGAACTTGGAATCCTAGTTTTAAATAAACTCCCCAGATGGTTTTGATCCATGCAGAGTCTGAGAATCGCTGTGTGGGTGGGAGAGACCAGTGGCCTGTGACAGCGTGAGAAGGCTGTGTGTCAGGTGGTGTGGACAGCTGGTGGGATGTAGTAGGTCTGGCAGAGGAGGGCACATGAAGTTTAAGAAGGACTCCCCCACATACACAGGGACTGGCAGGAAGGGAAGGAATGAAAGAGGTCACAGGCTCAGACTTGGGTGTGTCATTCCTTGGGACAGGAAGGAGCCTGGTGAGTTTAGGGACAGGCAACAGACCCAGTGTGGCTGATTGTAGGACCTGGGTAGAGGACAGGCCAATAGTCTGGAGAGGTCAGACTGTAAAGGACTCTGTCAGTCACACTCAGGAATTACACATCATACCATAAGTATTGGGGAACCGCAGTCAGCTTCCATCTAGGAAAGCCCTGGAGAGAGGGATATAGAAACATAGCCATGCAGTGTGAACAGAGTGGACTGAAGGGGGTTGGTAGGCACATGGGTGGCTGAGAGTGTAAGTCAGGAACATAAAGTTTCTAGGATGACCATACCTTTTGTTTTAAGTCAGGGTGTATAAAACTAGAAGGGACAGGTTTGCTTTGGAGGTAAGGTTTGTTTTTGATGTCTTAAAATTGGGTATGTTTTGGAGATGAGCAAGTGAGACTATCTAGGGAGTGGATTGGATCTCAGGAAAAGTTTTATGAGCTGAAGTTACAGATTTGGGGTTATCAGTGATGGCTATGAAGATAAGTCTCTAGGGGGAGATGAGGGGCCTGACAATGGGACTTTGGGAACACCAACACTTAGGAGATGAGCCGAGGAGTGAGAAGCACCAAAAGAAAGAGAGGAAAAACAGACACACAAAGAGGGGACCAGGAGAGGGTGAAGACCTGGATGTCCGGTGCTACAGTGGGATGGGGAGAGTGCCCATGGCAGTTCTGGCCATCAGAAGTGGGAGTGTTATGGAACCTGGTCTGGATCACCTGACGGAAGAACCAAGTGGCACTCGGAGATCTTAGAAGGCAGGAGGTTTATTTCACACTGATGGGCTCAGAGGAGATCACTCTCCAGAGATCTTGAGTCTGAGCATAAGCAGAGGGAACAATTGATAGTCTGTTATGTCGCATTCTGCATTAGTAGTAATTTGGTGTGCACATGGCAAGCGGGGTAGGAAGAAGAACCCAGAAGGGGAGTCTTCGGCTGGGGACAGGAATTTCCCTGTCAGTCCTGTAGGCCATCTTATAACAGACTTTTCCCTATCAAGAGCTTCCCAGTTGTGGCTACTTTATGTTTAGGGAGCTACAGTTACTAATTGCCTGGCCTACTTCAGAACTTTACAAATCATATCTAAATTGGGCAAATATTAAAAACATAGATATGAAGCAGTTTTTTTCTCATAAAAAACTATGGTTTTTTTCACCTGTCATCTATCTGTTGTCCCTCTGTCCTGTTCATCTGTCTAGGTAGATGAGAGCCTGCTGTGTGCCAGGTGCTCTTCTAGATGCTTCCATGGCACTTACCTGCTTTATTTAATTTATATTATTTCTCTAGATACTTTGTATTTAGGAATGCCCTAAGTTTTAGAAGGTGTTCCTAGCCTAGGACCTGTTTGAACCTTGTAGAAAATATTGGTAAGTGGTTTAATTTGTGCTCTTCACAGATTTCTTCTTTCATACATTTTGGGGTGGAAAGGGACTCTGCTAGAGTTCTAGTTCAATCTTTCCCTTTACTTGTGAGGAACTTGAGATTAGAGACGTTATCCAAGGTCGCAGGGAGGGTGGTGGGACCCCAGGCCTCAGTGAACTAAGTCATCTTTACTCCTTACCAACCAAGCCCTATTTCCTTCCTTCCTCCTTCCTTCCTCCCTCCCTCCCTCCCTCCGTCCTATCCCTTCTTTCCTCCCTCCTATCTATCTATCTATCTATCTATCTATCTATCTATCTACCACCATTTCCCTTTTAAAACCCGAGTGTATTCATTTAACCAAGTGCTAGGGTTTTCTTTTATGGTTCTTTTCTTTCCCATTTATGTTTTTGCCCTATCTGAACTATTTTAATTGGGAAGGGTGGACTAAAAATTGATTGGCTTTCTTTGTTTTATATTATTTCTTGTTTATTATTTATTATTATAGGTGCTGGATCCAGCTGCCCAGCTTCTGGGTACACATGGTTTCATGGAGCATCTCCTAAGGGCAGGAGAGCCCCCCAACCCCCAGGCAGGGGAGGGGGCATTTTACTCTTATTCTTTTGTGGTAGGGATGTCTGAGATTGCTGCGGCCCTGGCACAAAGATGCTGGCTTTCCACTGGGAAGAGCTCCTATTAGCCAGATTTTGTTACAGTCTAACCTTGCAACCTTCAGCAAAGCCTTTGGCCTTTCTGATATTTGTCTTACCTGTCTATAAAGGAGGAATGAGTAGAATTACTTGACTGTGGGGGAAAGACCAGCCTTATAATAGATATGAAACAATATTATAGTATAAATAAATATGTACACATATCAATTTTTATTTTGAAGTATTTGAAATACCCATCAGGATTAAAAGGTGACCCCAGGGTCGTCTGTGAGATGAACTGTTTGATAGCCTGAGGGTCTGTGACTCAGGGAGTCCATGGTGAGGAGTGTTTGGAGGTAGCTGCCTGGAGCTAATCACCATGGAGGAAAGATTGGAAAGGAGTAGAGCTTCTTCCTCGCAAAGAGTGGGAAGTGTTCCCCTTCTTTCTTTTTTACTTTTCTTTTTTCTTTTCTTTATTTTTTATTTTTAACGTAATTTATTGTCAACTGGCTAACATACAGTGTGTAAAGTATGCTCTTGGTTTTGGGGTAGATTCCCGTGGTTCATCACTTACATACAACAGCCAGTCCTCATCCCAATAAGTGCCCTTTTCGATGCCCATCACCCACTTTCCCCTCTCCCCCACCCCCATCAGCCTTCAGTTTGTTCTCTGTATTTAAGAGTCTCTTAGGTTTGCTTCCCTCCCTCTCTGTTTGTAACTAATTTTTCTCCTTTGCTTCCCCCATGGTTTCTCAAGATCTTCATATGAGTGAAAACATGATATCTGTCTTTATCTGACTGACTTACTAACTTACCATAATACCTTCCAGTTCCATCCATGTTGCTGCAAATGACATGATTTCATTCTTTCTCATTGCCACGTAGTATTCCATTGTATATGTAAACCACATCTTTATCCATTCATCAGTTGATGGACATTTAGGTTCTTGCCATAATTTGGCTATTGTTGATAGTGCTGCTATAAACATTGGGTACATGTGCCCCTATGAATCACCACTCTTGTATATTCGGATAGATTCCTAGTAGTACTGTTGATGGGTCGTAGGGCAGTTCTATTTTTAATTTTTTGAGGAACCTCCACACTGGAGTGGCTGCATCAGTTTGCATTCTCACCAACAGTGCAAGAGGGTTCCCATTTCTTCACATCCTCACCAGCCAGTATCTGTTGTTTCCTGGGTTGTTAATTTTAGCCACTCTGACCAGTGTGAGGTGGTATCTCAGTGTGGTTTTGATTTGTATTTCCCTGGTGATAAGTGACATTGAGCATGTTTTCATGTGTCTGTTGGCCATCTGGATGTCTTCTTTGGAAAAGTGTCTATTCATGTCTTCTGCCCATTTATTCACTGGATTATTTGTTTTTTGGGTGTGGATTTTGGTAAGTTCTTTATAGATTTTGGATACTAACCCTTTATCTGATATGTCATTTGCAAATATCTTTTCCCATTCTGTCAGTTGCCTTTCAGTTTTGTTGATTTTTTTCCTTTGCAGTGCAGAAGCTTTTTATCTTGATGAGGTCCCAATAGTTCATTTTTGCTTTTAATTCCCTTGCCTTTGTGGAGATGTGTTGAGCAAGAAATTGCTGCAGCTGAGGTCAAAGAGGTTGTTGCCTGCTTTATCCTCTAGGGTTTTGATGGTTTTCTGTCTCACATTTAGGTCTTTCATCCATTTTGAGTTTATTTTTATGTATGGTGTAACAAAGTGTTCTAATTTCATTCTTCTGCATGTTGCTGTCCAGTTCTCCCAGCACCATTTGTTAAAAAGACTGTCTTTTTTCCATTGGATACTCTTTCCTGCTTTGTAAAAGATTAGTTGGCCATACATTTGTGGGTCCAATTCTGGGTTCTCTATTCTATTCCGTTGGTCTGTGTGTCTGTTTTTGTGTCAATACCATACTGTCTTGATGATTACAGCTTTGTAGTAGAGGCTAAAGTCTGGGATTGTGATGCCTCCCACTTTGGTTTTCTTCTGCATTATTACTTTGACTATTTGGGGTCTTTTGTGGTTCTATACAAATTTTAGGATTGTTTGTTCTAGCTTTGAGTAGAATGCTGGTGCAATTTTGATTGGGATTGCATTGAATGTGTAGATTGCTTTGGGTAGTATTGACATTTTGATAATATTTATTTTTCCAATCCATGAGCACGGAATGTTTTTCCATTTCTTTGTGTCTTCTTCGATTTCCTTCATAAGCTTTCTATAGTTTTCAGGATACAGATCTTTTACATCTTTGGTTAGGCTTATTCCTAGGTATTTCATGGTTCTTGGTGCACTTGTAAATGGGATCAGTTCCTTGATTTCTCTTTCTGTTGCTTCATTATTGGTATATAAAAATGGAACTGATTTCTATAGATTGATTTTGTACCCTGTGACTTTGCTGAATTCGTGTATCAGTTCTAGCAGACTTTTGGTGGAGTCTTTTGGGTTTTCCATGTATAGTATCATGTCATCTGCAAAAAGTGAAAGCTTGACTTCATCTTTGTCAATCTTGATGCCTTTGATTTCATTTTGTTGTCTGATTGCTAATGCTAGCACTTCCAACACTATGTTAAACAACAGTGGTGAGAGTGGACATCCCTGTCATGTTCCTGATCTCAGGGGGATAGCTCTCAGTTTTTCGCTATTGAGGATGATATTAGCTGTGGGCTTTTCATATAAGCTTTTATGATAGTTAGGTATGTTCCTTCTATCCCGACTTTCTTGAGAGTTTTTATTAAGAAAGCATACTGTATTTTGTCAAATGCTTTTTCTGCATCTATTGGCAGAATCACATGGTTCTTATCCTTTGTTTTATTAATGTGCTGTATCACATTGATTGATTTGCAAATATTGAACCAGCCTTGCAGCCCAGGAATGAATACCACTTGATCATGGTGAGTAATTTTTTTTGTATGCTGTTGAATTCGATTTGCTAGTATCTTGTTGAGAATGTTTACATCCATGTTCATTAGGGATATTGGCCTGTAATTCTCCTTTTTTTTGTGTGGGGTCTCTGTCTGGTTTGGGAATCAAGGTAATGCTGGCTTCAAAGAATGAGTCCGGAAGTTTTCCTTCCATTTCCATTTTTTGGAACAGCTTGAGAAGGATAGGTATTAACTCTGCTTTAAATGTCTGGTAGAATTCCCTTAGGAAGCCGCCTGGCCCAGGACTTATTTGTTGGGAGATTTTTGATAACTGATTCAATTTCTTCACTAGTTATGGGTCTGTTCAAATTTTCTATTTCTTCCCGTTTGAGGTTTGATAGTATGTGGGTGCTTAGAAATTTGTCCATTTCTTCCAGGTTGTCCAGTTTGTTGGCATATAATTTTTCATAGTATTTTCTGATCATTGTATTCCTGAGGGATTAGTTGTGTTAAGTCCATTTTTATTCGTGATTTTATCTATTTGGGTCCTCTCTCTTTTCTTTTTGAGAAATCTGACTAGGGGCTTATCAGGTTTGTTTATTTTTTCAAAAACCCAGCTCTTAGTTTCCTTGATCTGTTCTACTGTTTTTTTTGGATTTTATATTGTTTATTTCTGCTGTGATCTTTATTATTTCTCTTCTTCTACTGGGTTTGGGGTCTTTGCTCTAGTTCCTTTAGGTGTGCTGTTAGATTTTGTGTTTGGGGTTTTTCTTGTTTCTTAGATAGGCCCAGGTTGCAATGTATTTTCCTCCTAGGACTGCTTTTGCTGCATCCCAAATGGTTTGGAGTGTCATGTTTTCATTTTCATTTGTTTCCATATATTTTTTAATTTCTTCTTTAATTGCCTGGTTGACCCATTCATACTTTAGTAGGATGTTCTTTAACCTCCATGTTTTTGGAGGTTTTCCAAACTTCTTCCTGTGGTTGATTTCAAGTTTCATAGCACTGTATCTGAAAGTGTGCATGGTATGATCTCATTTCTTTTATATTTATTAAGAGCTGTTTTGTGACCCAGTATGTGATCTATCTTGGAAAATGTTCCATGTGCATTCAAGAAGAATGTGTATTCTGCTGCTTTAGGATGAAAAGCTCTGAATATATCTGTCAAGTCCATCTGGTCCAGTGTATCATTCAGGGCCATTGCTTCTTTATTGATTTCCTGCCTAGGTGATCTGTCCATTGTTGTAAGTGGAGTATTAAATGCTCTGCAATTACCACATTCTTACCATTAAGATTGCTTATGTTGTGATTGTCTTATATATTTAGGTTCTACTGAATTGGGTGCGTAAACATTTATAATTGTTAGCTCTTCTTGATGGATAGACCCTGAAATTATGATATAATGCCCTTCTTCATCTCTTGTTACAACCTTTAGTTTAAAATCTAGTTTGTTTGATATAAGTATGGCTACTCCAGCTTTCTTTTGACATCTAGTAGCATGATAGATGGTTGTTAATCCCCTCACTTTCTTTCTTTTTTTTAACTTGTGAATTGACCCTATTTATTTAATTAATTTATTTATTTTTGTTTATTTTTAAATTTTTGTTTATTTTTTATTTTCTTCAATATATGAAATTTATTGTAAAATTGGTTTCCATACAACACCCAGTGCTCATTCCAAAAGGTGCCCTCCTCAATACCCATCACCCACCCTCCCCGCCCTCCCAGCCCCCATCAACCCTCAGTTTGTTCTCAGTTTTTAAGAGTCTCTTATGCTTTGGCTCTCTCCCACTCTAACCTCTTTTTTTTTTTTCTTCCCCTACCCCATGGGTTTCTGTTACGTTTCTCAGGATCCACATAAGAGTGAAACCATATGGTATCTGTCTTTCTCTGTATGGCTTATTTCACTTAGCATCACACTCTCCAGTTCCATCCACGTTGCTACAAAGGGCCAGATTTCATTCTTTCTCATTGCCACGTAGTACTCCATTGTGTATATAAACCACAATTTCTTTATCCATTCATCAGTTGATGGGCATTTAGGCTCTTTCCATAATTTGGCTATTGTTGAGAGTGCTTCTATAAACATTGGGGTACAAGTGCCCCTATGCATCAGTACTCCTGTATCCCTTGGGTAAATTCCTAGCAGTGCTATTGCTGGGTCATAGGGTAGATCTATTTTTAATTTTTTGAGGAACCTCCACACTGTTTTCCAGAGTGGCTGCACCAATTTGCATTCCCACCAACAGTGCAAGAGGGTTCCCGTTTCTCCACATCCTCTCCAGCATCTATAGTCTCCTGATTTGTTCATTTTGGCCACTCTGACTGGCGTGAGGTGATATCTGAGTGTGGTTTTGATTTGTATTTCCCTAATGAGGAGCGACGTTGAGCATCTTTTCATGTGCCTGTTGGCCATCCGGATGTCTTCTTTAGAGAAGTGTCTATCCATGTTTTCTGCCCATTTCTTCACTGGGTTATTTGTTTTTCGGGTGTGGAGTTTGGTGAGCTCTTTATAGATTTTGGATACTAGCCCTTTGTCCGATATGTCATTTGCAAATATCTTTTCCCATTCCGTTGGTTGCCTTTTAGTTTTGTTGGTTGTTTCCTTTGCTGTGCAGAAGCTTTTTATCTTCATAAGGTCCCAGTAGTTCATTATTGCTTTTAATTCCCTTGCCTTTGGGGATGTGTCAAGTAAGAAATTGCTACGGCTGAGGTCAGAGAGGTCTTTTCCTGCTTTCTCCTCTAGGGTTTTGATGGTTTCCTGTCTCACATTCAGGTCCTTTATCCATTTTGAGTTTGTTTTTGTGAATGGTGTGAGAAAGTGGTCTAGCTTCAATCTTCTGCATTTGGCTGTCCAGTTCTCCCAGCACCATTTGTTGAAGAGACTGTGTTTTTTCCATTGGATGTTCTTTCCTGCTTTGTCAAAGATTAGTTGGCCATATGTTTGTGGGTCTAGTTCTGAAGTTTCTATTCTATTCCATTGGTCTATGTGTCTGTTTTTGTGCCAATACTATGCTGTCTTGATGATTACAGCTTTGTAGTGGAGGCTAAAGTCTGGGATTGTGATGCCTCCTGCTTTGGTCTTCTTCTTCAAAATGACTTTGGCTATTCGGGGCCTGTTGTGGTTCCATGTGAATTTTAGGATTGCTTGTTCTAGTTTCGAGAAGAATGCTGGTGCGATTTTGATTGGGATTGCATTGAATGTGTAGATTGCTTTGGGTAGTATTGACATTTTGACAATATTTATTCTTCCAATCCATGAGCACGGAATGTTTTTCCATTTCTTTATATCTTCTTCAATTTCCTTCATAAGCTTTCTATAGTTTTCAGCATACAGAACTTTTACATCTTTGGTTAGATTTATTCTAGGCATTTTATGCTACTTGGTGCAATTGTGAATGGGATCAGTTTCTTTATTTGTCTTTCTGTTACTTCATTGTTAGTGATAAGAATGCAACTTGGCAGACGAGAGGCCCACGGAAGAGGGTAGGAAGGGCGGCGAGGCGGTGCGCGCTCCACGGACTGGCGGGAGGGAGCCGGGGCGGAGGGGCGGCTCGCCGGCCAAGCAGAGCCCCCGAGTCGGGCTGGCAAAAGCGGAGGGGCCGGACGGACTGTGTTCCGACAGCAAGCGCGACTTAGCGTCTGGGAGGTCAGAAGTTAACAGCTCTGCTCAGAAAGCGGGAAGGCTGGAGGACAAAGGGAGGGAGAGCTGCTGAGCCCCCGGACGGCAGAGCTCAGCTTGGCGGGGAACAAAGGCGCTCGCCAGCGCCATCTCCCCCGCCCATCCCCCAGCCAAAATCCCAAAGAGAACCAGTTCCTGCCAGGGAACTTGCTCGCTCCGCGCAAACACCCAACTCTGTGCTTCTGCGGAGCCAAACCTCCGGCAGCGGATCTGACTCCCTCCCGCTGCCACAGGGCCCCTCCTGAAGTGGATCACCTAAGGAGAAGCGAGCTAAGCCTGCCCCTCCCGCCCCCGTGCACCTTGCCTACCCACCCCAGCTAATACGCCAGCTCCCCAGCACCACAAGCCTGGCAGTGTGCAAGTAGACCAGACGGGCCACACCACCCCACAGTGAATCCCGCCCCTAGGAGAGGGGAAGAGAAGGCACACACCAGTCTGACTGTGGCCCCAGCGGTGGGCTGGGGGCAGACATCAGGTCGGACTGCGGCCCCGCCCACCAACTCCAGTTATACACCACAACACGGGGGAAGTGCCCTGCGGGTCCTCACCACTCCAGGGACTGTCCAAAATGACCAAACGGAAGAATTCCCCTCAGAAGAATCTCCAGGAAATAACAACAGCTAATGAACTGATCAAAAAGGATTTAAATAATATAACAGAAAGTGAATTTAGAATAATAGTCATAAAATTAATCGCTGGGCTTGAAAACAGTATACAGGACAGCAGAGAATCTCTTGCTACAGAGATCAAGGGACTAAGGAACAGTCACGAGGAGCTGAAAAACGCTTTAAACGAAATGCAAAACAAAATGGAAACCACGACGGCTCGGATTGAAGAGGCAGAGGAGAGAATAGGTGAACTAGAAGATAAAGTTATGGAGAAAGAGGAAGCTGAAAGAAAGAGAGATAAAAAAATCCAGGAGTATAAGGGGAAAATTAGAGAACTAAGTGATACACTAAAAAGAAATAATATACGCATAATTGGTATCCCAGAGGAGGAAGAGAGAGGGAAAGGTGCTGAAGGGGTACTTGAAGAAATAATAGCTGAGAACTTCCCTGAACTGGGGAAGGAAAAAGGCATTGAAATCCAAGAGGCACAGAGAACTCCCTTCAGACGTAACTTGAATCGATCTTCTGCACGACATATCATAGTGAAACTGGCAAAATACAAGGATAAAGAGAAAATTCTGAAAGCAGCAAGGGATAAACGTGCCCTCACATATAAAGGGAGACCTATAAGACTCGTGACTGATCTCTCCTTTGAAACTTGGCAGGCCAGAAAGGCTTGGCACGATATCTTCAGTGTGCTAAACAGAAAAAATATGCAGCCGAGAATCCTTTATCCAGCAAGTCTGTCATTTAGAATAGAAGGAGAGATAAAGGTCTTCCCAAACAAACAAAAACTGAAGGAATTTGTCACCACGAAACCAGCCCTACAAGAGATCCTAAGGAGGATCCTGTGAGACAAAGTACCAGAGACATCACTACAAGCATAAAACATACAGACATCACAATGACTCTAAACCCGTATCTTTCTATAATAACACTGAATGTAAATGGATTAAATGCGCCAACCAAAAGACATAGGGTATCAGAATGGATAAAAAAACAAGACCCATCTATTTGCTGTCTACAAGAGACTCATTTTAGATCTGAGGACACCTTTAGATTGAGAGTGAGGGGATGGAGAACTATTTATCATGCTACTGGAAGCCAAAAGAAAGCTGGAGTAGCCATACTTATATCAGACAAACTAGACTTTAAATTAAAGGCTGTAACAAGAGATGAAGAAGGGCATTATATAATAATTACAGGGTTTATCCATCAGGAAGAGCTAACAATTATAAATGTCTATGCGCCAAATACCGGAGCCCCCAGATATATAAAACAGTTACTCATAAACATAAGCAACCTTATTGATAAGAATGTGGTCATTGCAGGGGACTTTAACACCCCACTTACAGAAATGGATAGATCATCTAGACACACAGTCAATAAAGAAACAAGGGCCCTGAATGATACATTGGATCAGATGGACTTGACAGATATATTTAGAACTCTGCATCCCAAAGCAACAGAATATACTTTCTTCTCGAGTGCACATGGAACATTCTCCAAGATAGATCATATACTGGGTCACAAAACAGCCCTTCATAAGTTTACAAGAATTGAAATTATACCATGCATACTTTCAGACCACAATGCTATGAAGCTTGAAATCAACCACAGGAAAAAGTCTGGAAAACCTCCAAAAGCATGGAGGTTAAAGAACACCCTACTAACGAATGAGTGGGTCAACCAGGCAATTAGAGAAGAAATTAAAAAATATATGGAAACAAACGAAAATGAAAATACAACAATCCAAACGCTTTGGGACGCAGCGAAGGCAGTCCTGAGAGGGAAATACATTGCAATCCAGGCCTATCTCAAGAAACAAGAAAAATCCCAAATACAAAATCTAACAGCACACCTAAAGGAAATAGAAGCAGAACAGCAAAGGCAGCCTAAACCCAGCAGAAGAAGAGAAATCATAAAGATCAGAGCAGAAATAAACAATATAGAATCTAAAAAAACTGTAGAGCAGATCAACGAAACCAAGAGTTGGTTTTTTGAAAAAATAAACAAAATTGACAAACCTCTAGCCAGGCTTCTCAAAAAGAAAAGGGAGATGACCCAAATAGATAAAATCATGAATGAAAATGGAATGATTACAACCAATCCCTCAGAGATACAAACAATTATCAGGGAATACTATGAAAAATTATATGCCAACAAATTGGACAACCTGGAAGAAATGGACAAATTCCTAAACACCCACACTCTTCCAAAACTCAATCAGGAGGAAATAGAAAGCTTGAACAGACCCATAACCAGCGAAGAAATTGAATCGGTTATCAAAAATCTCCCAACAAATAAGAGTCCAGGACCAGATGGCTTCCCAGGGGAGTTCTACCAGACGTTTAAAGCAGAGATAATACCTATCCTTCTCAAGCTATTCCAAGAAATAGAAAGGGAAGGAAAACTTCCAGACTCATTCTATGAAGCCAGTATTACTTTGATTCCTAAACCAGACAGAGACCCAGTAAAAAAAGAGAACTCTAGGCCAATATCCCTGATGAATATGGATGCAAAAATTCTCAATAAGATACTAGCAAATCGAATTCAACAGCATATAAAAAGAATTATTCACCATGATCAAGTGGGATTCATTCCTGGGATGCAGGGCTGGTTCAACATTCGCAAATCGATCAACGTGATACATCACATTAACAAAAAAAAAGAGAAGAACCATATGATCCTGTCAATCGATGCAGAAAAGGCCTTTGACAAAATCCAGCACCCTTTCTTAATAAAAACCCTTGAGAAAGTCGGGATAGAAGGAACATACTTAAAGATCATAAAAGCCATTTATGAAAAGCCCACAGCTAACATCATCCTCAATGGGGAAAAACTGAGAGCTTTTTCCCTGAGATCAGGAACACGACAGGGATGCCCACTCTCACCGCTGCTGTTTAATATAGTGCTGGAAGTTCTAGCATCAGCAATCAGACAACAAAAGGAAATCAAAGGCATCCAAATTGGCAAAGATGAAGTCAAGCTTTCGCTTTTTGCAGATGACATGATATTATACATGGAAAATCCGATAGACTCCACCAAAAATCTGCTAGAACTGATACATGAATTCAGCAAAGTTGCAGGATACAAAATCAATGTACAGAAATCAGTTGCATTCTTATACACTAACAATGAAGCAACAGAAAGACAAATAAAGAAACTGATCCCATTCACAATTGCACCAAGAAGCATAAAATACCTAGGAATAAATCTAACCAAAGATGTAAAAGATCTGTATGCTGAAAACTATAGAAAGCTTATGCAGGTAATTGAAGAAGATATAAAGAAATGGAAAGACATTCCCTGCTCATGGATTGGAAGAATAAATATTGTCAAAATGTCAATACTACCCAAAGCTATCTACACATTCAATGCAATCCCAATCAAAATTGCACCAGCATTCTTCTCGAAACTAGAACAAGCAATCCTAAAATTCATATGGAACCACAAAAGGCCCCGAATAGCCAAAGTAATTTTGAAGAAGAAGACCAAAGCAGGAGGCATCACAATCCCAGACTTTAGCCTCTACTACAAAGCTGTCATCATCAAGACAGCATGGTATTGGCATAAAAACAGACACATAGACCAATGGAATCGAATAGAAACCCCAGAACTAGACCCACAAACGTATGGCCAACTCATTTTTGACAAAGCAGGAAAGAACATCCAATGGAAAAAAGACAGTCTCTTTAACAAATGGTGCTGGGAGAACTGGACAGCAACATGCAGAAGGTTGAAACTAGACCACTTTCTCACACCATTCACAAAAATAAACTCAAAATGGATAAAGGACCTGAATGTGAGACAGGAAACCATCAAAACCTTAGAGGAGAAAGCAGGAAAAGACCTCTCTGACCTCAGCCGTAGCAATCTCTTACTCGGCACATCCCCAAAGGCAAGGGAATTAAAAGCAAAAGTGAATTACTGGGACCTTATGAAGATAAAAAGCTTCTGCACAGCAAAGGAAACAACCAACAAAACTAAAAGGCAACCAACGGAATGGGAAAAGATATTTGCAAATGACACATCGGACAAAGGGCTAGTATCCAAAATCTATAAAGAGCTCATCAAACTCTACACCCGAAAAACAAATAACCCAGTGAAGAAATGGGCAGAAAACATGAATAGACACTTCTCTAAAGAAGACATCCGGATGGCCAACAGGCACATGAAAAGATGTTCAACGTCGCTCCTCATCAGGGAAATACAAATCAAAACCACACTCAGATACCACCTCACGCCAGTCAGAGTGGCCAAAATGAACAAATCAGGAGACTATAGATGCTGGAGAGGATGTGGAGAAACGGGAACCCTCTTGCACTGTTGGTGGGAATGCAAATTGGTGCAGCCGCTCTGGAAAGCAGTGTGGAGGTTCCTCAGAAAATTAAAAATAGACCTACCCTATGACCCAGCAATAGCACTGCTAGGAATTTATCCAAGGGATACAGGAGTACTGATGCATAGGGGCACTTGTACCCCAATGTTTATAGCAGCACTCTCAACAATCGCCAAATTATGGAAAGAGCCTAAATGTCCATCAACTGATGAATGGATAAAGAAATTGTGGTTTATATACACAATGGAATACTACGTGGCAATGAGAAAGAATGAAATATGGCCTTTTGTAGCAACGTGGATGGAACTGGAGAGTGTGATGCTAAGTGAAATAAGCCATACAGAGAAAGACAGATACCATATGGTTTCACTCTTATGTGGATCCTGAGAAACGTAACAGAAACCCATGGGGGAGGGGAAGGGAAAAAAAAAAAAAAGAGGTTAGAGTGGGAGAGAGCCAAAGCATAAGAGACTGTTAAAAACTGAGAACAAACTGAGGGTTGATGGGGGGTGGGAGGGAGGGCAGGGTGGGTGATGGGTATTGAGGAGGGCACCTTTTGGGATGAGCACTGGGTGTTGTATGGAAACCAATTTGACAGTAAATTTCATATATTAAAAAAAAAAAAAAAAAAAAAGAATGCAACTGATTTCTGTACATTGATTTTGTATCCTGCAACTTTGCTGAATTCATGTATCAGTTCTAGCAGACTTTTGGTGGAGTCTGTCAGATTTTCCATGTATAATATCATGTCATCTGCAAAAAGCGAAAGCTTGACTTCACCTTTGCCAATTTTGATGCCTTTGATTTTCTTTTGTTGTCTTATTGCTGATGCTAGAACTTCCAACACTATGTTAAACAACAGCGATGAGAGTGGACATCCCTGTCGTGTTCCTGATCTCAGGGACAAAGCTCTCAGTTTTTCATCATTGAGGATGAATTTAGCTGTGGGCTTTTCATAAATGGCTTTTATGATGTTTAAGTATGTTCCTTCTATCCCGACTTCGAAGGTTTTTATTAAGAAAGGTTGCTGAATTTTGTCAAAGGCCTTTTCTGCATCGATTGACAGGATCATATGGTTCTTATCTTTTCTTTTATTAATGTGATGTATCACGTTGATTGATTTGCGAATGTTGAACCAGCCCTGCAGCCCAGGAATGAATCCCACTTGATCAGGGCGAATAATTCTTTTTATATGCTGTCGAATTCGATTTGCTATTATCTTATTGAGAATTTTTGCATCCATATTCATCAGGGATATTGGCCTGGAGTTCTCTTTTTTTACTGGGTCTCTGTCTGGTTTAGGAATCAAAGTAATACTGGCTTCATAGAACGAGTCTGGGAGTTTTTCTTCCCTTTCTATTTTTTGGAATAGCTTGAGAAGGATAGGTATTATCTCTGCTTTAAACGTCTGGTAGAACTCCCCTGGGAAGCCATCTGGTCCTGGACTTTTATTTGTTGGGAGATTTTTGATGACGGATTCAATTTCTTCGCTGGTTATGGGTCTGTTCAAGCTTTCTATTTCCTCCTGATTGAGTTTTGGAAGCGTGTGGCTGTTTAGGAATTTGTCCATTTCTTCCAGGTTGTCCAGTTTGTTGGCATATAATTTTTCATAGTATTCCCTGATAATTGCTTGTATCTCTGAGGGATTGGTTGTAATAATTCCATTTTCATTCATGATTTTATCTATTTGGGTCATCTCCCTTTTCTTTTTGAGCAGCCTGGCTAGAGGTTTGTCAATTTTGTTTATTTTTTCAAAAAACCAACTCTTGGTTTCATTGATCTGCTCTACAGTATTTTTTAGATTCTATATTGTTTATTTCTGCTCAGATCTTTATTATTTCTCTTCTTCTGCTGGGTTTAGGCTGTCTTTGCTGTTCTGCTTCTATTTCCTTTAGGTGTGCTGTTAGATTTTGTATTTTGGATTTTTCTTGTTTCTTGAGATAGGCCTGGATTGCAATGTATTTTCCTCTCAGGACTGCCTTCACTGCATCCCAAAGCGTTTGGATTGTTGTATTTTCATTTTCGTTTGTTTCCATATATTTTTTAATTTCTTGTCTATTTGCCTGGTTGACCCACTCATTCTTTAGTAGGGTGTTCTTTAACCTCCATGTTTTTGGAGGTTGTCCAGAGTTTTTCCTGTGGTTGATTTCAAGCTTCATAGCATTGTGGTCTGAAAGTATGCATGGTATGATTTCAATTCTTGTATACTTATGAAGGGCTGTTTTGTGACCCAGTATGTGATCTATCTTGGAGAATGTTCCTTCTCGTGTGCACTCGAGAAGAACATATATTCTGTTGCTTTGGGATGCAGAGTTCTAAATATATCTGTCAAGTCCATCTGATCCAATGTATCATTCAGGGCCCTTGTTTCTTTATTGACCGTGTGTCTAGATCATCTATCCGTTTCTGTAAGTGGAATGTTAAAGTCCCTGCAGTTACTACATTCTTATCAATAAGGTTGCTTATGTTTGTGAGTAATTGTTTTATATATTTGGGGGCTCTCATATTCGGCGCATAGACATTTATAATTGTTAGCTCTTTCTGATGGATAGACCCTGTAATTATTATATAATGCCCTTCTTCATCTCTTGTTACAGCCTTTAATTTAAAGTCTAGTTTGTCTGATATAAGTATGGCTACTCCAGCTTTCTTTTGGCTTCCAGTAGCATGATAAATAGTTCTCCATCCCCTCACTCTCAATCTAAAGGTGTCCTCAGATCTAAAATGAGTCTCTTGTAGACAGCAAATAGATGGATTTTGTTTTTTTTATCCATTCTGATACCCTATGTCTTTTGGTTGGCGCATTTAATCCATTTACATTCAGTGTTATTATAGAAAGATATGGGTTTAGAGTCATTGTGATGTCTGTATGTTTCATGCTTGTAGCGATGTCTCTGGTACTTTGTCTCACAGGATCCCCCTTAGGGTCTCTTGTAGGGCCGGTTTCGTGGTGACGAATTCCTTCAGTTGTTGTTTGTTTGGGAAGACCTTTATCTCTCCTTCTATTCTAAATGACAGACTTGCTGAATAAAGGATTCTCGGCTGCATATTTTTTTCTGTTCATCACATTGAAGATCTCCTGCCATTCCTTTCTGGCCTACCAAGTTTCAGAAGAGAGAATGGTCATGAGTCTTATAGGTCTCCCTTTATACGGTAGAGCACGTTTATCCCTCGCTGCTTTCAGAATTTTCTCTTTATCCTTGTATTTTGCCAGTTTCACTATGATATGTCATGCAGAAGATCGATTCAAGTTATGTCTGAAGGGAGTTCTCTGTGCCTCTTGGATTTCAATGCCTTTTTCTTTCCCCAGATCAGGGAAGTTCTCAGCTATTATTTCTTCAGGTACACCTTCAGCACCTTTCCCTCTCTCTTCCTCCTCTGGAATCCCAATTATGCGTAGATTATTTTTCTTTAGTGCATCACTTAGTTCTCTAATTTTTCCCTCATTCTCCTGGATTTTTTTATCTCTCTTTTTCTCAGCTTCTTCTTTTTCCATAATTTTATCTTCTAGTTCACCTATTCTCTCCTCTGCCTCTTCAATCCGAGCCATGGACATTTCCATTTTATTAGCAGCTCATTTATCGCATTTTTTAGCTCCTCCTGACTATTCCTTAGTCCCTTGATCTCTGTAGCAATAGATTCTCTGCTGTCCTCTATACTGTTTTCAAGCCCAGTGGTTAATTTTATGACTATTATTCTCAATTCACTTTCTGTTATATTGTTTAAATCCTTTTTGATCAGTTTGTTAGCTGGTGTTATTTCCCGGAGATTCTTTTGAGGGGAATTCTTCCGTTTGGCCATTTTGGATAGTTCCTGGAGTGGTGTGGAACTGCAGGGCACTTTCCCTGTGCTGTCTTGAATAACTTGCGTTGGTGGGTGGGGCCACAGTCAGACCTGATTTCTGCCCCCAGCCCACCGCTGGGGCCATAGTCAGAGTGGTGTGTGTCTTCTCTTTCCCTCTCCTAGGGGCGGGATTCACTGTGTGGTGGTGTGGCCCATCTGGGCTACTTGCACACTGCCAGGCTTGTGGTGCTGGGGATCTGGCATATTATCTGGCGTGGATAGGCAAGGTGCACACGGGCGGGAGGGGCAGGCTCAGCTTACTTCTCCTAAGGTGATCCTCTTCGGGAGGAGCCTTGCAGCACCGGGAGGGAGTCAGACCTGCTGTGCGAGGTGTGGATCCGCAGAAGCACAGCATTAGGTATTTGCGTGGTGCAAGCAAGTTCCCTGGCAGGAACTGTTTCCCTTTGGGATTTTGGCTGGGGGATGGGCGAGGGAGATGGCACTGGCAAGTGCCTTTGTTCCCCGCCAAACTGAGATCTTTTGTCCGGGGGCTCAGCAACTTTCCCTCCCGTTGTCCTCCAGCCTTCCCGCTCTCTGAGCATAGCCATTAACTTATAACCTTCCAGATGTTAGGTCCCGTTCACTGTCTGAACACACTCCGCCTGGCCCCTCTGCTTTTGCAAGCCAGACTCAGGGTCTCTGCTTGGCCGGTGGGCTGTCCCTCTGCCCCGGCTCCCTCCCACCAGCCCTGTAGCGTGCATTGCCTTGCCGCCCTTCCTACCCTCCTCTGTGGGCCTCTTGTCTGTGCTTGGCTCCGGAGACTCTGTTCTGCTAGTCTTCTGGTGGTTTTCTGTGTTATTTAGGCAGGTGTGGGTGGAATCTAAGTGATCAGCAGGACGTGGTGAGCCCAGTGTCCTCCTACGCCGCCATCTTCTCTCCTCTCAATCCATCCCCTCACTTTCAACCTGAAGGTGTCCTCAGGTCTGAAATGGGTCTCTTGTAGACAGCAAAAAGAGGAATCTTGTTTTTTTTTTTTTTTATCCATTCTGATACCCTATGTCTTTAGATTGAAGGATTTATTCCATTTACATTCTTGTCATTATTAAAAGATATGTATTTAGAGTCATTGTGTTTTCTGTAGGTTTCATGCTTGTGATGTCTCTGGTTCTTTGTGGTCTTTGCAAGATTCCACTCACAGAATCCCCCTTTGGACTCTTATAGGGTTGGTTTAGTGGTGATGAACTCCTTCATTTTTTGTTTGTGTGGGGAAACCTTTATAACCCCTTTTATTCTTAATGACAGGCTTGCTGGATAAAGGATTCCTGGCTGCATATTTTTCCTATTCAGTGCATTGAATATGTCCTGTCACTCCCTTCTGGCCTGCCAAGTTTCAGTAGATAGGTCTGCTACTACTCTTATGTGTCTACGCTTGTAGGTGAGGCCCGTTTGTCTCTACCTGCTCTCAGAATTCTCTCTTTATCTTTGTATTTTGCCAGTTTTACTATGCTATGTTGTGCAGAAGATTGATTCAAGTTATGTCTGAAGGGAGTTCTCTGTGCCTCTTAGATTTCAATGTCTGTTTCCTCCACCATATTAGGGAAGTTCTCAGCTATGTTTTGTTCAAGTATACGTTCCACCCCTTTCTCTCCCTTCTTCTTCTGGAACAACTATGATACCGATATTATTATGTTTCATTGAGTCATTTAGTTTTCTAATTCTTCCCTGGTGGTCTAGAATTTTTTTTTAATCTCTTTTTCTCAGCATCATCTTTGTCCATAATTTTATCTTCTATTTCACTTATTCTCCCCTCTGCCTCTTCAGTCCTTGCTGTCACTGCCTCTAGTTTATTTTGCCCTTCATTTACACCATTTTAAAATTCATCATGACTAGTTTTTATTTCCTTGATCTCTGCAGCAATAGATTCTCTGCTGTCTTCTATGCTTCTTTCAAGCACAGCAATTAATCTTATGACTCTTATCCTAAATTCTTGTTCAGTCATATTGTTTATATCTGTTTTGATCAATTATTTAGCTGTCATTTCTTCCTGGAATTTCTTTTGAGGAGAATTCTTCTGTTTCATCATTTGGCTACTTCTCTGTCCCTTATGCGTTTTAAAAGCTTGTTATGTGCTCTGCACCTGTGAGCACTACTATGTTAAAGAGGGGTCATATACTGCCCAGGGCCTGGCCTTTCAAGAGGTATTTTTTGGTGTGTGTTACTTGCTCTCTGTTGTTGTGACTTTGTTTGCTTTATTGCCCTACTTGTAGTGATGGTTTTGACCCTCCATTAGGTGTGCTTTTATTTGTTCATTGAAGTAGCCTACTACTGCTCTCTGTAAGTTTTCCCCTCAGTGAAATTCTCCTCTCAGCTTCTGTTTGTGTTTTTGGCTCATTCACTCATGATTACTTGATATTAGGTGATTTTGGACAAGTTAATTCTCTGCGAATTTCACTATTCTTTTTATCAAATATGGATAATGATAGTAAACACTTCATTTGGGTTCTGCTAGTATCTGTTTATTGTGGTTTGAAGTATGGTTCAGAACCAATGGCTAAGAAAGAATTCTTGACACATCTTTCATGCAAAAAGATCAGTGTTACCCTTCTCTCCTCACACTTCACTTGGAGGTACAGGGGTATGTAGATAGCAAATATGGCAGGAAGCCAAGGGTGCCATGAACAAGAGTGGGTTTGGGGACGGGCATTAAGGTTCAGGTTTGGGGCAGGGTGGAGGCTCTGAGATGCCCTTAGCCCCACTGATCATATTGCTAGTGCTGTGCAAAATGAATAGCCATGTGCCATCTTTGACGGTTCCCTCTTTTCATCTGAAACACTTAGATATTTGAAGCTGGGAGGGTTAATACAGAAAGAAGGAGATAGAATCTCCAAGGACAAATCCACTGTAGCAGTAAGCATTGTTTCCAGGTCCTAACAAGTTTACACTATTGGATTAAAAACACTAATGACTCTTTACCTGTGCCAGGGTTTTGTCAGTAGCAGCAACTAGGGCAACTCCTCTTCCTTCTTGTCTCCTTGGGTAGTAATATCCCCTTTGTACATAAGAAGAAACAGATAGGACTTCCCCTGTGGTTGTGGCCTGAGCTAAAAGGGTGGGCTTGCCCCATATGAGAAGATGAGATTTACTCTTGCTCAAAAGTGGTCCAGTTTGGAAGGCAAGGACAAGGATCCAGGCTTTCCTGTCTTTTCATCACACCCAATCCCTTCTGAAGCAGGCCCACCTTACCTACCTGCCAGTGGCTCATGCAGGTGAGTGACCTGGATTACTCATGAAGTGATGAGTTTCTGTTACCCCAGGTGGGTAGGCTTGAGCAGGCTCAGCAGTGGAGAGAATGCTTTGGGTGCTCAAGCACTGGGTGGAGTCACATTGCATTGTTACAGAGAGCTTACCAGATGCAAATGTTTTGTTTTTGTTTTTGTTTTTTCCCAGTAATGGCTTTGTCATTTGTAGTTGCTGCTGTTTCTAGTGTTTATTATAACTTTACAAGCACAGTCATCTGTTGGGTTTTGGGAGTGAACTTGTCATCTTGTTGAGATGAACCTATTATGTGTGCCTTCCCCCCACCCTGCCCAGTGCCATGTGTTAATCCATCCTAATTGATAGATGTGTTCTGTCTCTCTCCTTATCTCTGTTTCTATGTCTGTCTCCACACACATATCCTCATGTATGTACTGTGTGTAATACGTAATGCACAACATATAACATGTATATAATGTGTATATAACTATATAGTTTTCATATATCATGAAGGTATGTTTACCTGTTACTTGTAACAGTCCTTATCAGCTCAGAGTATTTACCTTGGAAGCTGTCTGTCAGCATTAAGTGTTATCTGTTCCCTTTTGTGGTCAACCTGCTGGTTAGTGTTTTGACTTTATGTCCAGGTGGGGTGGAGGGTCAGTGGAGAAGGAGGAAAATGTTATATGCCATAGTTCTTTCTGCCAGAGGAAGCTGTCAGTTGTGTGTGTCCAGCAGTAAATTGGACATCAAAATCACGAATGGAAAGGCCAAGGATGGCTATAGGACGGTGTACTTTATCCAAATGTTGATGCCAGGCTCATAAAAGTAGGGCATAGGCAAACTGAAGAGCAATGACCACTCACCATCCCTCTAAGAGTAGTTTTGTCTTTTTCCATTCAGTTAAGTATTTATGGAGCACTTCTTACCCCTGGATCCCTGTGTTTGGAGGCAAAGTGATAGGCATTTATTGCCCTCAAGAAGCCATTCAGCCTGAAAGAGACAGAAAACTGAAAAATATGCTGGGATGACAGTTCCTTTTAGAAAGGGCTGCATGTGGCAGGAGCCCCCAGAGGCAAGAAAGAGGCTCAGGTTGGTTGTATGTGTTTATGGGGGAGGTGCTGGTGAGGGCACTGCAGGCACTGGGCTGGCCGTGGCATCTTGTGGAGTTGCTCAGGATGGCTGGAACATGGGATTTGCACAGGAATTGGAGGGAGATGAATTGGGGAAAAGGAGACAGCATCTGGACCACAAAAGGCTCCAGATGCTTCAGAATTTGAACTACATCCTGCAGGCAGTGGGGAGCCACTGAAGAATAATAAGCAGGGAAGCAACCTGATCAGATTGGCATTTCAGAGAGCTACTTCAGGGTTCCCAGATCTTTGGTAAATGCTCTTACTACCTCTTAGTAAATATTGAAAAGGAACTTCATGTTCTATAGATAAATATGCTGTCCTTGAGTGTCTTTTCCTCTGATGACAGGTTTCTTAAAAATTTTTTTAATGTTTATTTACTTTTTTGAGAGAGAGAGAGAGACAGAGCTTGAGAGGGGAAGGGTCAGAGAGAGAGGGAGACACAGAATCTGAAGCAGGCTCCAGGCTCCGAGCTGTTGGAGCTCAGCTCATCAGGCACAGAGCCCAATGCAGGGCTCAAAGTCACGAACTGCAAGATCATGACCTGAGCCGAAGTTGGATGCTTAACCGACTGAGCCACCCAGGCACCCCTCTGATGACAGGTTTCTTTTAAATAAAGAGTGGGATTACACAGTTAGACCGCCTCTCTCATGTCTTCTGCCTCATCTTCAAATCAGGGATAATTGTGAAGATCATCACTTTCAGACCAGCCATGCTGGCTACCCAGAAGCAGGGCTCAGGCTTGGAACTGTGGGGGGTTCTGGGGAGATTTTGAGTTCTTGAGATTTTTTCACTAGAATATGTCTCCATTAGTATGGAGTAGTTAGTGCATGGACATTTTTAGTATTCAGCCAACACAATAATTAAATTCCTGATTACAAGTGGCCTTTCACACAGGGAGCTGTGTTGATGATCTGTGTTAGTAGCATAGTATTCCTCAGTAGGAAGTGAATGTTCCTTGAGGCCTTGTGGCCTCTGCTCATGTAACAGTGGGCACAGAGGGGAAGAGGTGAAGGGTGGATATGGAGAACTAGAATCACTGAGAATCTAGGCTGGGATTGAACATGGTCACCACTGAGCCCCATGTGAACACATTATTTGAAAACTAGTTTTATTGCTTTTATTTACTTGAGTTGACTGTGTTGACTGTCCTTAATGATTCCCATTATGATGGTGCTCAGTATAATAGTAATACTAGTAAGTGCCTGCTCTATGTCAGGCATTTTACATGGACCCTACATAGTTTAGTATTTGTATCACTCCTATAAAGCACAATAGTAAAAATGCGAAAGATGATGCTCTTTCCATTTCCTGTACTGCCAGAGTGGCTGAAAGAAACAGCTGGGGGGTGGGGGGGGAGCGCCTGGGTGGCTCAGTTGGTTGAGCATCAGACTTTGGCTTAGGTCATGATCTCATGGTTCATGGGTTCAAGGCCCGTGTTGGGCTCTGTGCTGACAGCTCAGAGCCTGGAGCCTGCTTCAGGTTCTTTGTCTTCCCCTGTCTCTGCCCCTCCCCTCACACTCTGTAACATTCTCTCTCAAAAATAAATAAACATTAAGGAAGGAAGGAAGGAAGGAAGGAAGGAAGGAAGGAAGGAAGGAAGGAAGGAAAACAGCTTGGAATGGTCCAGGGACCTGGCCATTTTCTGTGACATCAGACCTTACTTTGTTTTTAGATGTAGGTCATGTCTCCTTCATGGTTTTTGATCCTTCTACCTTTTCTTATCAGATTATGTTAACAAGATTTTCGATTGAGCTAGTGTTGTTCTTGAGACAGCAGTGGGAGGTAGAGACGGCTGCAGAAAAGACTCTCCCCTTTGGGATTAAGTGGCCATGGAAATTGCTGCCTGTGTTCATCTTTTTTTTGTTTTGTTTTGTTTTGTTTTGTTTTAAATCATCATCTATTTTTGAGAGAGAGACAGAGTGCAAGCCGGGGAGGAACAGAGAGAGAGGGAGACACAGAATCCGAAGTGGGCTCCAGGCTCTGAGCTGTCAGCACAGAGCCTGTCGCAGGGCTCGAACCATGAGATCATGACCTGAGCCGAAGTCGGACGCTCAACTGACTGAGCCACCCAGGCGCCCCTGCCTGTGTTCATCTTAATTTGATGCTTCATGGGAACAGCATATGGAGAAACTGAGATTGAGGACCCAGGTCTGTGAAACGTTGCTGAGACACGAGATGGTGTCTACTGTGCTCTAAGATTGGGGCTGTCTCCAGAGGCATGGTGTTCCATACCCTGCTCCTCCTGGATCCCAAGCCACAAATGTATATCCTCTCTGCTGTGTCACTTCCGACTGTCATAGTCTCCTGTATGAACACTGTAAGTAGTGACTGGTATGCATTCCACTAGGCAGATTGAGTCTGTGAGAACCCAGATTCAAGGAACTGCTCAATTAGGGAATAAACATCTTTTTACTAATGCATATGCTTTTATTTATGAGGAAGATTTGTTATAGGAATTTCTCTATTGTATCTAAAAGAGCCTGGGATCAATTTTATGCTCTGTTCTAGGCCCAGCTCTGCATAACTTTTGGTGATATCTGAGCCATAATTTCTGTTTATGTGGGACGAGTTGAACTGGATGATATCTAAAAGCATTTCCTATTCCCATATTCCACAGTTTTGTTCAAGTGTAAGAAATTAGCCTGGTTCACCATACAGTTCATCATACTATTGAATTTAGTAGATATTTCCATGTGTAGTGTCTGAGGACACAATTGGGTAAGGCCAGCCCTAGCCCTCAGGAAGTTCTAATGAATATGTTCACTATGTACTTGGTCTTCATAGGGTAGACCTGAAGATCGTCCTCTCTACCAGTCATATTGGTGGTAAACATAAAAGATGGTAGTGTCTTTTTCCCCCTGTTTAGCCATTTTTTACCTCCCCTTGAGAGGTGGGGAGGATTTGTTTGTCAGCAGTATCTTTTGCTGAACATTAAACTAAATTCTGAGGGAAAGTGCAAATTACAAAGTCTTGCCCTTGGGACTATTAGAATCTAGTGAAGGAAACAAGATAAATGCAATAAAGCACAAGACAAGATGCAGAGAACACAGCCACAACAAGTAATTATTGTATGTTAATTACTAGCAGCTGTACAGGGCTAAAATATAAGTGCTGGGAAATGCTAGAACATTTAGGAAGAGTCCAAGGAATTCCTTAGGGGTGACTGAAAAATGGATACAAGACAGATCCTGCAGCCTTTTTTTCTCTTCCCTTACCTAAAGCTATGGAGAGGGTGTTGAATAAGACATTTCCTTCAAACTACGGAGTTTATAGTCTAGTCCGGTGGTTTGTAAATTGTAGCTCAGGGCCACATCCTGGCTAGCACTTGTTTGTGTAAATAAAGTTTTATTGGAACATATCACACTTATTTGTTTATGTGTTTGTGGTGGCTGTTTTCATGCTGTGATGATAGAGGTGAGGAACAGGGACAGAGACTGTATGCCTCGCAAAGCCATTTACCATCTGGCCTTTTGGTGGAAGTTTGTTGGCCCAGCTCCAGTTTCTTCTTCATGTAAACACAAAGTAAACAAACACATGTACACACTAAATACCTACAACTGATTCTCTGGCTAGGGTCTCACAGACTAACAGATTTCAGTGGAGCTGTATTAGCACAACTCTGCATTTATTCCCAATTATTTTTATATTTTTTAATGGAGCATTTAACAGCTCACACCCTTTTGGCATCCTCTACTGCAGCTGTTTAATTTGTTATTTTGTGTGTGTGTGTTTGTTATCTTTGAAGCAAATGCAGAAATCCCTCATTATGACTTTATTTTCTTATCATAGCAGTTGTAGCACTCTGGCTTCATGTGCTTTGGGAACCTAAAAAGCAACTGAGTCTCAAACTAACTCATGGCTTTTTTTAAAGTTTGTGTGTGACATTATATATGCATGTATAAATAAATATATGTATATTTTTGCCTCATTGGAATGAAAATGTGTCACAGACTGTATGTGCGAAGTTTTCTTTGGCTGCCTGCAGGACTTACAGGACTCTGCAAAACGCTGAGCTCTCTTTGTTACGTGTGTGCTGACTAATCAAAGAATTGATCTTTTTCCCCATTTATATTTTTAGAATCAGAAGATTGTTTTTCAAGTAAGCTTGTAACATAATTCAATGATTTATAGTTGAATTCTTTGTTCATATTTTAATTTCCAAAGATTAATGTATGTTATGCTTTTTGAAGAAGGAGATTCAAAATGTATTTAATGAAACAAACTGAAATAGCTCCCTTTTTATACATAGGCAAAATGGAGATTTCTTAAAATAGAAAATCAGTGACTTGCTTTTGAATAACACACTGGCATTTTATGTGGTTTAAAGCTATTTTGTTGTTCAGTATAGAAATCAACATTACTTTTGTATTACTCTTCATACTTTTAGCTGAAATGTGGAGCCTAATTTTACTCTGTACATTTTCTACTAGAATAGGGATTTTAAGGCTAGCTGAGTTATTTCCTTATAATTATAGAGTTTTTCAAAATTATCTCTTATTTCTTTTAAAATAACATGTGGAGTTTCATTCTTCTTTGATAATATATTATAAGTATTTCATACATTTTTCACCACAAATTGATCCTCAGCTATGTAGAATTTGCTTTTTACCTTTAGAGAAATCTGATTCGGAGGAGACAAGCATGGTTCCCCTGAGGACTATACCTAAATTTTGACTATTTTGTTACCATTTTATCCATGTAGGATTGTCCCTGGAGGTAGTGGAAACAGAGGGATGGTAATATAAAGCATGACTCAATTCCTGTTTAGCCCCCAACACCAAGCTGTCTGTCTTAGAGGCCTTGCCTGGGTGTGGACTGATGGCTGAAGATGGGAATAAGGTGCTCCTGTGGGAATGGCTGCAGTCTCTATCTTTGGTCAGTTGAGAAGTTTCTAGAGCCAAACTCACTAGAATCTGGATTCTCACTACTCAGATGTGGTTGAAGTAGTAGAATCATCAGTATCCTCTGGGAGCTAGTTAGAAATGCAGAATCTCAGACCCTTCCCCAGACCTGCTGAATTGGAATCTGCATTTCACCATGGTCCCCACAAGATCCATGAGCACCTTAAACTTTGGGAAGTTCTGGTCTAGGTCATTGGTTTCCCAGAATGGCCAACTATTAGAATCACCTCTGGAACTGATTAAAAACTACATAATCCTGGTCCCAGCTCCTGAGATATTATTTCAGTAGGTCGGGGATGATCCCGCTGCCTAGCCAGACATGGAAACCACTAGTCTGAAATGTATTGCCTCTGGTTGGTGAAGGAATGTTTGAGAAGGTGAATCACCTGCTGAGTGGGTGTCTGGAGGTTTGCAGCTGCTATTGGTGTGAGGTTCCCTTTCTCTAGACTCCATCCCTGAGTGGAAATATCATTCTTGACAAGACCATGGAAGCCTGCAGGCCGTTGGACCAGTGTGCCAACACTGTCTGCATCTCCATCTGATGGGAATGGAGATTTGCAGGCAGTCTAGCTACCCAGCCTCCATTCTCTTCTCTTCCAGTTCCCATGGAAACAGATTGCAAGAAAACTGGGCAGGGTGCTATCTTTACCCTGTTTTTGGCGATCTGAGGTCTGTTTCCATGGGAACCAGTAAGGAAAGGATGGTAGTAGAGTAGCTAGACTGCTTTTAAATTTCAATGGCAGCCTTCGTCCTCACTATAAAACCCTCTTTTGCCCAAGTTTACCTCTAGGCCAGGGGCCCGTGTGTCTCTGAATGTTGCTGTGACTCATCTGTGGGGGGAGGTGGGTGGAGAAGGAGGAGAAAAGATGGAGCTCTTAAAATATCCTTGAAAATGCCTATCATTTCCTTTTCTTCCAAGAAGCCATTTTTAGGTGTTGGTATAAGTTATTTAAATGTCATCTTTAGCTATTATTTCTTGTATGGTTTTATTGAACATAATAACATGTTTTTATCCAAAGGAAGTGAAGAGATGAGTCACTTCAATAGGAGTGATTTCTATGATGTGGGGAATCCCTATGGTTAGTGGGTGTGCAGTAAATATTGACTAGTTCTACATGTTGGGGTAGGAATGAGGGTGTAGTAGGGTGAAGTGGGGCAGATTAATAGGGGTCATGTGAATGTTTGGGTTAGATGGGGGACTTTTCGCCTGTGGTCAGGACAAAGTGAAATGTCCCTGATGTTGACCTATTTAAGTATTCGGAAATGAGAATATTGATTTCTAATCTAACGGGCCCTAGATTTTAACTCTTTGAGAATTCAGCCACGGAGTGGAGCTGAATGGGTCCCACTGAGGCTCTCTATTTTTCTTATCCCCTACCCTGTCCTTTTTTTTTTTTAAACTCTCTTACAGTCTTGTCAACTGACCTCAACTTCGATGCATTTTCTAAGGGTCAGACAACCACAGGTAGTGTCATTCCTGCCCTTCTTCGCTGCTTCCTATTATTGCCTTAACCTTTTTTTTTGAGAGCCTGTTAGATTTTCTGGTGCCATGTACATACATTTCCTATATTTTCTCACTTAGTCATTGCCATTGCCTTACAGTTATATTAATGCCCCATTTGACAGATGAATACACTGAGTCTTACAGAGATTGTATAACTGCCCAAGTAGTGTGTAGCAGGCTACTCAGCAGAATTGTCATTCTAAGCTCCTTCTGTTAGACCCCAAAGCTGTGCTTACTTCTCTGAGCACAGCACGCCCACAGAGTGAGTGGCTGTGTCAGTGCCAAGGGGTATTGTAGAGCTCCTGACTGTAGTAGTTCATCACTTAATGGGAACCTGTCTTAGCACTCAGCCCCACCCTCTCTATCATTTCTTCCAACCAACCAGCCCAGATAAACAGGCAGCTTCATGCTTTTTGATATTAGCCTTGTGTGTTTACATTTGGGTGTTTCCTATTTTAAATTTATTTGTCAATATATTTAGCTTTTAGGTCAAAATGGACAAAATTTAGTTTTGATGATTACATGCCTCCTTTTGAATATTTGGGGGAACAGTGGTCTAGAGAGAATATTTTGGTGAGAAGCAGCAATAGGAGGAACAAAATTAAATCCTCATTCTTGCTGTTTAAAGGAACTCATTTACTCACTAGACCATGGGAAGGTGGGAGTGGGGTGATGTTGTTGTACACTGTGGAAAAGTCTCTTCCTTCCCTCCCATCTTATGTTCTCTTCCTACCTGTGCCTCCCTCCTACCCTCCTTGGGACGTGGAAGCAGGAGGTCTGGGCTTCTGTCTGAAGAAGCTTGCTGAGGGCTCCCAACTGCAGATTAGAGATTAGAATGTGCCCAGAAGGGAAGGGAATAAATAAGGGCTAGATTTCGAGAAGGAACATGGAAGAACTGAAAGAAGATGCTATTTTAAATGCGGAGAAAGTCGCCTGTCAGGCTGGCGAGGTCCATGGTGTACTTAGATCATGAAAAGCCTCACAGACACTGTGTAGCTAACTTTGGCAAGTGATGGGAACATGAATAGTGATTTCAGGTTTTGAATTTGGTAGTTAGAATTTCCTCTTTCTGCCAGAGTTCTGCAGTTTTCTTTGGTGGCAGAATTCTCTTGTCCAGATCTGATGGTGTACATATAAGACAGACAGACTGACTCAGCATCGAGGATGCTGGGTTGAGTACACTATTCAGAATGAGATAGTTTCTTTAGCTGCCAGGAAGTGCTTCTAAAGCTGAGCAAACTCAGCAAACTTGCAAGCACCTGGCCTCAGGTGCTATGGGAGACTGCTTCCTGTCACACTGGGCTTGTGGAGGGACCAGTTCTACACTGCAAGAGGGCAGGTTTCTACTGCCCTCTGGGCTGCTGGGTGGGACATGCACTACCTGTCTGTAGTGCTTTCCCCCATGAATAACACTCGTTTGCTTTTACTGTGTAAGAGCACACGCATAGGCCTTTGTTACCAAGGCAGCGGAAATTGGTCTAATGAACTCTTTCTGCTTGGCTGGAGGCCTCCAGACACACAGGGACAGGGTTTGTGTAGTCCCATTAGTTAAATACCAGGCAGCCTTTCCCCTTCAACAGCTGCTCTTCAGGACAGATGCACTTTCATGGCTCTGCCTCATCCAGCCTTCCAGGAAGACGTGAAACTCTATCAGTGTTTCCCTAATATATGTGGAGTCAGGCACTGCTTGTCAAATGGCTTGGTGTGCTGGGGCCTCTCACAGATGTAGCGTTCATTATTGTGCGTAACTGTATCACCGAGAGCTCGTTTGTCACACTCTCAGACTGGTTGCTGCCGGTGACATCAGCTCCGGGGGCCAACCTCAGACAGTACCATTTTGTGTTATGTCCTTCAGACATCTGCTGAAATGTTCATCTCCTTGAATTTCTGTGATCAGATTAAGTTGTTTCACCAACGCTAACTGACTGGGCTAAATGAGTTCTGTTTCCAGAATTTGGTATGTCTCAAATGACAGCTTTCCAGTTGAATTCCAAGCCATTCTTGAAAGGTTGCTCTCGAGATTATCTTTTCACTCTCATATGACAACATGTGTTTTCTCTAAGGTACTCAGGGAATCTATGATCTTAGTAGGATGGTGTGTGATCCAACACATATCATTTTTCTGGTTTCCTTAAATGATAGAAACAGTACTGTGTTGAGTGGAAGTTTAAGTTCTAAAAGGATATGGGATGGGTCTGTGTCTATGTCTGCTGTGATGACAATAGGAAGGAACTGTCTTCTCTTTCTGGAGGTAAGTGGGATTCCCCTAAATTTTACTGTAGTGGGCGTATTTAGGCCATAAGGAATCTTTCTGCCAGGGCACAAATTGCTCAACAGTTGTATGTGTGTGTGTGTGTGTGTGTGTGTGTGTGTGTGTGTCCATCCCACAGTTGCAACTACATTAAATTGAGCAGTGGAGTCTGCTGGCCACTAGTCAGAGTGTCGCAGTCCCCAGGTGTTGGGGAGATGCCTGTCAGGTGTTCACTATACATCCCTCTTCTCTCCTATCTGTCCCAGATGATATAGACTTTTCTTTGGAAATATCTTAAGAAAAGTATTGTCAAAGTATTTCTATCCAACACAACCCACCTCAAAATGGATATTGAGTTGTAAAAAATTATAAAGCAGAGGGGTGCCTGGCTGGCTCAGTCAGTAAAGAATGTGACTCTTGATCTTGGGGTTGTAAGTTTGAGCCCCATGCTGGGTGTAGAGATTACTTTAAAAAGATAAAATCTTTACAAAAATGATAAAACAGAAAGTTTTCTTTTTTCTAAAGGAATATATTTTTCAGAAAATGAATACAAGCAAATAAGACAAAACTATATAATGAAAGTTTCAGCATTCCCTATGTGTTTTGATTAAAGATGCAAATGTGGAGCTGGCTTGGAGCTTTGTAAACAAGGGATGTTTAGGAAACCTTTGCTAATGCAAGTGACTGAAATTATATAGATCTTTCATTTCTATAGGGAGCATTGGCTCTATTATTGATCAATTTTTATTAGCTTTTAAAGTGTTGGTGTTTCTGTTCCAAAACCTGCTGTTTCATAGAAGAGAGCTGGATTTATCAAGCTGTTGGGAGGGGTTGGTAGGATATCCTCGTGCAGAGTTTAATTCTTGGGCCTTTGGGAAGCTTAAGAAATGAACATTAAGGGCTTAAGAAGTTAGCACTTTACAAAGGGAACAAACCAAATGGGGAAAACGATGGAATAAAGTCAAATTGGAAGATTGGACCCTGCATGATTATTTTCTGGCAAAGAGATGTAAAACATTGGTTAAGTTCATTTATTATTGTCTATTGCTGTTTTTTAAATTTGATGTTCAATATGAAACATGAAAAATATTGAGTATCAAGAGGCTCTTTTTCCTTTTAAAGGCAAGTTTCTTTTTTGTCATTTTTTTCTTCTACTATTCTACCACATTTCATACCAAATATCTCACCCACACATTTTGTCTAATTTTGTATCCTTTCCCCTGATTCTTTCTGTTATTAATTTTAGCTCATATAAAATGATTTTAAGCTTAGATTTTTATCTATTGAGAACTTTAAAAAAATAAATCAAGACAAATCAATTGAGGAACTATGAGATAAAATCCATTTTTTGTCTCATTAGGTCAATTAGAAACTGGAAAAGTGGGGGGGGAATACTCTTTAAAGACATAATTTATCAATCTGCTGAGGGGAGTTATAATCACTGTAGCCACTATTACTTCTTTACCATTTATTAGAGACCAGTATTCTGTGTATGTTTCCTCATTAAATGTACAAGAATTCTATGAGGTAGGTTCCACTGTTACTTTCATTTTACAAATGAGGAAATTGAGGCTCAAAGGGGTTAAGTAACTACTGAAATCACACATAGCCTAGAATGAGGTGAACCCAAGGCAGTCTGACTCAACCTGGACTTTTGTCCTCTGGCCTGTGGGTGTATAAAGCTCTCATTTGAGTGTCTTTTACATAGTGGAGGGATTAGCACTGTCTGGGCTCCAGACTTCTAGTTGGAACTTCTCTCACAGAATGCCCTCTAGGCTTTGAGTGCCCTGTGGCTAGCAGCCTCTTTGTGTACCATGCGTCAGGACTTTGTGCAGCCGATACAGAGCAGAGGTAGTAAGAGTGACAAGGGGGTGATCAAGCTGAAGCTCATATGTGATTCAGTGCAGTATAACCTGTATTTATTGGACACCTGCTGTGTCCTAGGCCCCATGGTCAATGCTGAAGATACAAACATTAGCAAGAAAAAGTTTCCATTAGGAAACAGCTCCATAAACAGCATAGACACCATGGGGACAGGAACTTGGTTTGTTTTGTTCACTCCTGTTTCCCCATCATCTAAAATAATACCTTGCTAGAGTAATATCCACAAAGAGCTATTGAAATACTGAATGAAAGGATGCAGCTTGTACAGTATTCTGTAGGACAGAGAGCAGGGCTTGTCTTAGGCAAGGCCTAGGTGTTGTATGGAAGGCTGCTGTTAGCTGGGGCAGGGAGTGGCTTGGTGTGGGGAGTGCATATGGGCAGGACAAACACTGTTTCATACAGATAGCTCCTCAGTCCTCACTCTCTCCTACTCTTACCAAAGAACCAGAGGACAGCTCCTCCTCCTTATTGCTCACACTTGTTAGCTCCCTGTGGGAGCCCATTTTTCTTTGCCTGTCATGCCCATTGCAAGCTAATTTTATCTAAAGACAATTGGAATGGGGGAGACTGCTAAGTGTGGAGCATCTCAAGCCCAACTCCCTGGTGTGGCCAGTCTGTACCCCTTGTACCAGGCATGGAGGGGTAACCATTTCTCATGCAGCCACCTTCTGCTTGCCTGGCATTCACAGCTGAGGTGACCATGATGTGCTCAGACTGTGTCAGGTGACCTTCAGTGCACATTCTGATTCTGTACCAAGCTCCCGACCCTTCCTTGACTTTTCTTTTTAGCATATTGGTGTTGTGGTGTGGGCCTGGGAAAGTGGAAAACTTCTCAGGATTCCCTGGTCCCCATTGGTAGTGGTATAGGTGTGTACCACATCCCTTTTTCAGCTTCTTCCTTTTGGCCAGTTTGTGTGAACGGGAGAACTTGGGAGCTTGGGCCTAGACTGATACCTGGTTTCATTCCCAGCTCTGCCTTTATCATCACAGTCACTTTCAACACATTCCCTCTCCTCCATGAACCTCAGTCTCCTCCATAAAATGAAGGGGTGGGATAGACGACCTCTTGCTTCCTTTGCTCCTAGATAGCATGAGGAGATAGTTACAGACTTCCTGATTCACTAGGGACAGTATCCTATTTGCTTATTTGGGGGGGGGGGGACTTTCTCCCACCTGGTTTGAGTAGAACCTCAGACTATAGTCCTTCGGATTTATCAGGTGTCGTATTTGTCAAAGTGACATTTTAAAGGATGTTCTAATATAATTACTGCGTTTTCCAGTTTGCAGCTTGTGTGTATATTTGATTTTGCACTTGTTTCCTAAAATGCTGACCTAATTATCTGGAGCCCATCAAGCTTCCCAGAGCTAGGATGTTTTTTGTTTGTTTGTTTGTTTTTAATTTTTAAGTTTACTTATTTAGAGAGAGAGAGCATGTGTGCACACACACGAGCAGGGGAGGGTGAGAGAGAAGGAGAGACAGAATCCCAAGCAGGCTTCACACCGTCAGCACAGAGCTTGATGTGGGGCTCGAACCCATGAGCTGTGAGATCATGACCTGAGCTGAGATCAAGAGTCGGAGGCTCAACCAACTGCGCCACCCAGGTGCCCCTTTATAGCTTTTATAATACAACTTCAAATTGTTTTATAGCCCCGAATCATAGAAATTAAAAGTAGCATGAAGGATCTATAATACCCAACCCGGCCTTCCCTGGTTGCAAGCAGCTCATTTCTCTGACTTATTCTCAGACTTGGGTTTATGTGCAGATTTTCTGTATTTGGTCACTATGTTCTTTTCATACACATTTGTCCTGTCTCCCTTGACCAGAGACAGGGCCACAGCGGAATATTCAAGGGGGACTTATTCAGAAGGGACTTCAAGTTTCATGTCTTCACTTCACAAATGAGAAAGTGTGAGTTTGACAGGCTGAGGGACTTGACCAAGTTCTGTAAGTGGGCCCAGAACCAGGGGAAGGATGTCCTATCTGGTGTTGTCTGCCCCATGGCTGCCTTGAGGGCAGGGGCTGTGTTTTTTCCAAGGACATCCTTTTATGCTATTAGGAAATGTTGAGACATGGAAACTTGCCAAGGTCCAGATTATCTGTTCATGAGGTTGAGGAGCTCATGTGGGTAAGTGTGACATCTCTTTCCCAGGGTGACACCTGATTCAGACTCTGGTTAGAAACAGATCCTCAGGTTTCTTCTGTCTACTTTTTGTCACATCTGTCTCCCTGAAAGTCCATTACCCCTTTAAACTTAAGTGAACCAGCCAGTAGTTGAGTTTTTTTCCCATAAGCAGTGACTCTTCATGTATTAATTTTCATGTGTGTGTGTGTGTGTGTGTGTGTGTGTGTGTGTGTGTGTGTGTGTTGTCAAGGTTAGAGCTGTCTCTTCATTTCTCAGTGGACTTTCTTCCTAGGACTTATTTGGTGATTAGAACAGTGACAGATCATCAGACATAGGCACAGAGCCTCAACTCTCAGAGTCTTTTCGGCCTGGAGCCCATTGGGCTGCTCAGTCTAGCCATCACCTAGGTAACCGACTCTAGGCCAGTGAAGCAGTCTGTCCACAGTGAGAGGAAATAAAAAATGAAGCTGCAGTGTTTATTTCTTATGCACTACAAATTTTTTGAATGTTGCTAGATTTTTAAAAAAGTTTGTTTCGCTTTCTCTTCTGGGTTTTGGCCTTTGTGCCTAGTGTATAACCCTAATGTTTCCTGAATTGCATATGCCTATTTTTGTAGTGTAGTTTTGTGAGAGCTGTGAGCTGTTGAATGCAGTTAAGTTTTCATTCCCCAGTGATTTCTAGGAGGACTGCATTTCATGTAAGTTTTTAGGAATAAGTGGTAAGGCAAAAACATTCTACAACTTATTTGGTTAGGTTTTGTGGGTGTTCATGTTTTAAAAAAATGTCCCTTCCTGTAGGGATGTTTTTCCATTTGGTGTGCTCTATTTCCTTAGTAACTGTTGCTCTGTTGTGGGAGGGACTTAATGACATTTTTCAAGTGCAGTATTGAATTAATTTACTTCCTGGTTAGGCCTGTCCATCTTTCCAGTATAAATAGAATGTGTGTGTGTGTGTGTGTGTGTGTGTGTGTGTGTATAAAAGACAGGATGATGGTAGCCTGCTTTCTGTAGCAAGGGATCTTGAATGTGTGACTCAGGATGATTCTGTGATCTTGCTAGCTGAGCAAGTTGCCTCTCTCTCTTTACTCTTTCTTTCCTTCCTTCTTTCTTTTCTTTTCTTTTCTTTTCTTTTCTTTTCTTTTCTTTTCTTTTCTTTTCTTTTCTTTCTTTCTTTCTTTCTTTCTTTCTTTCTTTCTTTCTTTCTTTCTCTCTCTCTCTCTCTCTCTCTCTCTCTCTCTCTCTCTCTCTTTCTTTTCTTTCTTTCTATTTATTTATTTCCAGTATCCTATCCTCTACTTGATAGGACAGGACATTCTGTGAAGTGAGTAGGAATGATCACTGGTAGTCACTGCCTCATCTTGACTGGTGGGTGGTAGGAAAACCATTTCAGAGAACCCTCCCAGTTCAGAGGCTCTGAGCCAGCCGTGCAGAGTAGTCTCTCAGGAAATGCTGCCTCTGTTCACTGCTTGGGGTGGGTTTGTTTTGTAAGTGTTTGCTGAGCTCTTCTGTGTGTACCCCTCCGAACACCAATGGCCTTCATCCACTCTTCCATTCATTCAGCAGAACAGGCATCAGGCAGTATCTTAGCTGCTGAAGGGAGGTGGAAAGTCAGTCAGTCACTGTCCTTGTCCTCAATGCACTTAGAGTCCAGCAGGAGAGATGGGTGCTAAGTGATCAGGATCCCTGCATGCAGCTGTGACTATGGCAAGTGCTGGGAAGCTGGGTAGATAGGCTGGGAATTTATCCTGGGGGATGATCATGGAGGCCTCTCTGGCCAGGGTCATTTGAGCTGTGATTGGAAGGTGAGAAGGACCATGAGCAAGAGCCATAGGAGAGGGTTAGATGGGGAAAATGGGTGAGACCACCATTTGTTCTGTTTCTCTGCCTTTTTTGCTGATTCTTGGTTGGTTGTTAAGCCGTGAAAGCAGATGTGCTTTGCTTCTCCTAATTCTGGGTTCTAGTCATCCACCTCTGTTCCCCAGCCTGTTGGGTCATCTGACACTTTCTTACTGAGCGTGATTGGGTTCCTTGCCCTGTCCTGGATGCATGGGTCCCTCACTGAACAGAACAGAGTCTTCAGGTCCTGGGCACCCTTGCTACTTTCTTGTATATTTCTACAAAAGGAATATGTGTTAGTGGTTAGGAAGAAAACATTTTATGGAAGTTACAGTTTCATTTTAACTTAAAAATTGTATTTATGGACACTGAGTATATGCAGGAACTTGAAAGTTACTCATTAACGGTATAATACTGTGTTCCTCTGGTCTTTATTAGTTTACACATTGCCCTAAAAGTTCTGACCAATACCATTCCTGAGACCCCCGTTTGAGCTGTTAGACACCTGTCACCATACTTCTCTTTTAGAAGTAAAGTTAAGAATTGGTGAGCGTGGGGGTGCCTGGGTGACTCAGTTGGTTAAGCATCCAACTTCGGTTCAGGTCATGATCTCACAGCTCATGGGTTCAAGCCCCACAGCGGGCTCTGTGCTGACAGCTCAGAGCCTGGAGCCTGCTTCAGATTCTGTGTCTCCTCCTGTCTCTGCCCCTTCCTCGCTTGTACTCTCTCTCAAAAATAAATAGACATTATAAGAATTGGTGAGTATGATGAAGATGGTAAAAGGAAGAAAAGAAAAAAAATTGTTGTTTGTTCCATTTTGGTCCACATCTGCCTCAGTCTTTTCCATAGCCATTTGAAATGTGATATAGGATAGCTTGATTTTGTTTTTAAAAAGTGAGGTAGCGGGGCGCCTGGGTGGCGCAGTCGGTTAAGCGTCCGACTTCAGCCAGGTCACGATCTCGCGGTCCGTGAGTTCGAGCCCCGCGTCAGGCTCTGGGCTGATGGCTCGGAGCCTGGAGCCTGTTTCCGATTCTGTGTCTCCCTCTCTCTCTGCCCCTCCCCCGTTCATGCTCTGTCTCTCTCTGTCCCAAAAATAAATAAAAAATGTTGAAAAAAAAAATTAAAAAAAAAAAAAGTGAGGTAGCATACCTTTTGCAATGAAACAAAATAAAATAAACAGAAAGCCCACGATAAAGTAACAACAAAAACCTCATCACGCTTCGTTTGTCTCTGAGTTTAAAGAAAAAGAACAAATAAAGTCTACTGTTTCTGTGCATTGAAAGCACCATAGCAAAGGGCAAAGAAAATAGAGGTTTTATAGGGGCAGGTGGTTTTGTTTTTTTCTGGCACTTCCATTTCCTCAAATTGATAGGTATAGTGCATGTGGTTAGTTTACTTTAGAAGTTAGTGTAGGCCGTTAGGATGCTCACACTGTGTGTGTTGGTCATTTTACATGGAATGTTTCAATTCAGAGAAAAAATGTTTTGTCACATTTTCAAGCACTTCAGAACTACCATTTGCATAAATTATTTTAATTGGAATAATTTTTTCCACCTATTCATTAAATTTAAGGACTTGTGGTACACTACACCTTATTAACTGTGATTGTTACTGCAGGTACATGAAGGCAATACAGTTGAATTTATTAACATAATTACAGCACTTCATTAATACCTAAGGTCTTCCTTATAGCTAGTCTGCATTAGTGATGTTTCCTTTACTACTTTATATCTATATTTACAACAAGAGGGCTTAACAGAGTGTTCTTTTCTGTTATGTGCCATTTTCTTAAATTATTTTTCTTTCCTCTAGTTTGATGGTGAAAAACAGGAATAAGGTTATATTTTTGAAAGATCGATATGAATTGATTAGAGTGAAGTGCTGATAATGGAAAAAAGATTTTTCTCTAATACTGGAGAGTCCTATTTGGATTCTATTTTAAAAAGTCTCATCTTTGGGCTTCTAATGTTCTTGTTATTAGTGTTGCTTCTTGTATGCTATAACAACACTAAAGTATCTGAGAAATATTTTGTAAAATGCTTTTATATTATATAATGGTATGTAATAGGTAATGTAAAATTTCAGATTAAAGTTGCTTTTCCTTCTTACTCTTTAAAATATTGTTATAGGCCTTTGTTTTCCCCCTTGAGAGTCATTTTTTAAAACTCCTCAACACAAGTCATTCTAGGAGTACTGACAGCAGTGGATAGGAACCTCAGACCTCACTTCTAAGACCTCAGGAACAAGCTTGGGAAATGGGTTTCTTCTTCAGGGTACCTGTGAACTACAAGTAACTGAGGGGAAGACATTTGAATATTGTATGGCCTTTGTAGCCATTCTTAGAGAGGCTCGGAGCAGTGAATACTGTCTTCTTCTGTCTTTTTTTCTGGGGTGCAAGTAAAAGGTACCTCTGCTCCCTGCCCCTTCACAGGCACTCAGGAAAAGGTGGTGCGCCTACCGCCTCCCCAGAGCTCCTCCAGTGCCCATAAGCGTAACCATGAACACTGCTCTGGGTAGCTTTTTCTTTTTCTCCTTTTTTTGGCCTCAATGGGTCTACTAAATTTCATGTTCCTACAGGTCATCAGGAAAGTGATCTCTTTCTTTTTAATTTCAGCAAGGGGAGAGGCGAAGCACAGAGAGCAGCAGATCAGACCATACTGAGCTCCCTTAGAGCGGCTGAGACCGGTGGAGGATGCTGGCTGCCAAGTGGCTGAGGAGGGCCTCACTCTAAGGTGGGAAAGCAGGTCTCAGCGGGACAGCTTCCTCTGCTCCTGGGCTCACCATGGCCTTCACTCTCTGGCTGGACGGCTGACGTGACTGTGTGCCCCAAGTGTGCACGCTGCTGGACTGGGTGCCGTCCCAGGTACCACCTGCTCTCAGGGTCTGGGAGCAGGACAGGTGGGCATCAGATGCTACCAAAAGCCGGACGGGGCAGAGCCATGGACTCCGACAAGCTAAGATGGAAGTGACCTGAGGCCTCGCCCAGGCAGTTTTCTCTTGACAGGATAGCTTAAGAGTTGGAGCACAGGCTTGTCTGGGGACCAGTATGCAGGAAGCTGGTTTTCAGGCCACAAATGCTTTCACAGGTGAGAATTCTCCACGCTTAAAACTTTATTTGAACTTAGTTGGTAGGTAATAAAGTAACAAACAATTCTATAAAATGAGTATGCATTTATGTTTATGAACTGAAGACAATTCAGAGTCAAGGGGCTCAGGCTGCCATGGTGACTGATTTTGACAAAATAATAGTATGTTTTTCTTCTCTCTAAATAGAAATTTGAAAAAGCATTTGACATTATATGATTCTACTTTTGTCGAGTAATATGGCACACACAATATTCTGCAAGTCATTGTTCTCTAAAGGAAATATGTCACTTGCAGAGCAATGCATAGAGGATATGTTTTTCTTCACAGAAGTGGGAAGACTCTCTGAGGGAAGAAAGTTATTGATGATGAGTGACTTCTCCCTCCCCATCTTTAGTTTTCCTTCTCAGATTTATTTGTGTGCAAATGGTGGTGGGGGTGGGAATTCTGCTGAACTAACCACTCAGTTGAGATTCTTCTCATGTAAGTGAGCTTATGGAGAAGCCCCACATCACTATTTGACATTGCTTTGCCCACTGGCTGCCAGTTTGAACATTTTGCAGGGAACCACTCCGTCTGGCTGACGCCCCAGACCCATGGCCTGAAACACAGGGCCTTTTGAATTTGGGTCCTTGTTCCTTGTCAGATTCACTTAACATCCCAGGCTTCTGCCTCCTTATTTATAAAATGGGGGCGGTGAAGTTAAAGAAACTGATGGAATCAAGGAGAAACATTTTTATATAAGAAGATAGTTTTTTGGGCTTTTTTTTTTTTTTTTAAGGAAAGATGGTAGTATAATCACAAGAAATGACCACATTCTCTGGTCCTGTGAGTCTTAAAAGTTTGCAACATTTCAAATTCTGTGGAGACAGCAGGTCAGGTTGTTGTGTGCCTAGAGAGGTTGTGGCTCAGCCTGAGGGCCACACAGAGTTGGATTGGGGCTCTGCCCTCTCCCCTGATGCGAGCTCTGCTCTTGGACAGTCATTGAGCTTTTTTCTGTTTCCCTTTGCTCATTTCTAAATGAAGATGGACACGGACTCAACTGTCCTGCTCTGGGGAAGAAATGAGACTACATATGTGAGTGCTGAGTATGGAGTTCGATCCTTTCCAGACCTTGGCTCTTTCCTGACGTGGAGTTACAGGGTTGAGCCTGGCTGCCCAGTCCAGTCCTTGCGCTCTGTGCTCACACTTTGAGTGAGCTCCTTAGACTGTCACCATCTGCGTCTATAACATGGGAGCCTTCATCTTGGGGGCTCTGCTGGGGACGGTCCTCTTGGGGTGGTAACAGCCCTTTGAAAATGAATGAAACTGTATTTAAGTGTAGATTCAGAAAAGCATACAAAGTTGAGTGCTTTAGACCATCTCAGACTTCCAGTCTGGCTGATTGGAAACCCTGCCCTCCTGTCCTCCCTTAATGGGTCCACTTCAGCCGTTTCAGTCACATGAGCTGCTCCTTCATGGAATGTCACTTTCTCTATTCTGTGTGAAGGGTAGCATACAGGGCATACCTCTGTGAAGTGGCCAGGCCCTTCAAACTCTTCTTCCCCACTCCCTGGAAGACATCTGGGGAGGAGAGGCAACCAGGAGGTGTAAGGAAAGAAGCTCCTAAAGCGATTCTGAGAGGAAGAGGTAACAAAAAGAACTGGAGGAAGAGCAGCACGTGGTTCAAAATGCAGACTAGCCTCGTCTTCACGCTCCTCAGCTGTTTCAATGCCTGCCCAGGAGGTGAAAAGCTCCTGTAGTTGTTGCCTCCCCCTGCATGGCTCTTGAGACTCCTACTTTACTGCCATTGCCTTCTTGGGCAGTCAGCCTTTTAGAGGGGCCTGACCAGGGAGTGGAGGTGAGGGGGGCACCCCATTGGATTCTACACACAGTCTCTCCTGAGCCTGACATTAGTCTGCCATGGTTCACAGTTAACAGAGTTGTGTCCAGTCCTCACCAGTTTCCTCATTTTCTGAGGAAAAATGAAGACATCCCCCATCCTTGTCACGATCCCAGGCCATCTTGAGCCTGGGGCCTTGAGACAGTTGGTTCTGAATAATGGAAACCACTGGGTTCTGCCTGGAAAATCCACAGTAGTTAGGACAGTGCCTGAAACATGAAGGCCCGAGAAAATGGCAGCTGTAATTATGACTGTTACTGCCCTGGTTATGGGCACAGGACCATGGTCACCTCCTCCTACATTTGTTTTTAGCCACCCTCTCAAGGCTCCTCCCCAGTTCATATTTTCTGAACTTCTTTTAAATTATAATTTACCGAAGAACTCTATTTCCTTACAGATTTGACCTCTTCCTAGTTGCATCAGCCTACCTGAATAACAATCATATTGGTAGTAGTAGTAAAATAATATCCATGGCCAATATTTTAGAGAGCTTACCTGTGTGTGTGTGCTGGTATTGTTGATGCAGGGGCACACTCAGAGCCAGCAATTAGACCAGGCTGGTGGCCTTTTGAAATCTCTTAGCCCTGTATGCAAACTTGGCTGCACATGCGGGTCACCTGGAGAGCCTTACCACTGCCTGGGTCTCCCCCTCAGAGAGTGGGGTTTAATTGCATCAACTAGCCCTGCTAAACCAGGACCTATAGTCTAACAAGATCCCCAGGTGCTCGGTGCATTTGAAAGTCTGGGCTGTGAGAGCCAACACTGTACAAAGAGTGGTGGTTAGAGTTTAGAGGAGAGGGTGGGTTGGGAGAGTCAGTACTTGAAAAAAGGAACTGACTTGTCCCATTTCCTCAACACAGGTGATTGAATAATCTGCACATTCTCAAGGAAGCTGTTGATTGTTGGATATTAGTTATAAGAGCCAGGCGCACGAGTACCTGTAGGACAATGGTTTTAGTGCCCCACTTTTCTCTAGGGAAATAACCAGTGATGGAATAAAGGAGATAGAAGTACCCAGCCTTCTCTGGAGTGGTCCCTGTGGAGTGGGCTCATCATTTTTATTTTTTGCCTGCTCTTCTCATCTTTCTTTCCCCACCTGGTTGGTAATAGTTACTTATGATGTAGGATGAAAGGGCCGATCCTCTGTCCCTGCCCAAGCAATGCAGTAAGCTGTAGTCTTAGAGGTGAGTCGGAGGCTGGTGTCCACCCACTTAGTTGGTTTGCCGTTCTTATGTTTCTTGACTTTAGACTTTTCTTATCCCAGGACAACTAAAGGTGCTGATGTCTTAGTTTCTGGAATTGAAGATGCACTGATTTTGTGGATTTTCTAGGCCAGTGGAAAAAAGTCTTGCCTTCGATATTTGAAATGGTGAAGGGGTTAAAGCATTTGTCCTTGGCTTTAAATCTTGTCTTAGAGTGTGACAAAGTCATTATACAGTTAACCATATCTCCACTTAAAAAAATTTGTTAGTTTATATTTTAGGTTTCAATTCCCTTGGTGATGGGAGTCTGGAGGGCTCAGGATTCCTATTAAAGAAGTACTTAGGGGCCGCAGTCTGGCCAGGAGGGAAGCCTGGTGGACCAGTATGAAGCTGTGTTTGCATGGCAAGCCCACTGCTTGTTTTGCAGTGAGTGCAATTACTGTGACGGCTGGTGGGAGCTTGGAAGCCCCTTCGTCCCCATGCCATTGCTGGTTTGCCTGTGTCTTTCAAATCCCCTCTTACATTTTGTTTCCTGTGTGAATATAGGTGTACACACATGGATACATATTGCAAATTCATCCTCCTAATTATGATTTCCTATTCTTGCATATAAGAATTTACACATTATTGTAAGTTTTCTCAGCACATGTAATTTGGAAATGATTTTAATCAGTTAGGTACTATTTTATAACAAAAAAGACTTAATTTTCTCTTTTACAAGTAATACCTATTCATTGTAAGCAAATTTGGAAAGCTCAGACAAATTGCAAGAAAAATATACCCATCCTATAGCCTTGCCATATGAAGCTTTCCACTGTTAACATCTGGCTTACATCTTTTCCATCTTTTTTTCCTGTGTGCATTTCTTCCTATAAACTGTTTTTATAACATGTGTTCACTTTTATAACCTGATCATTCCCCTTTAACATTATGAGCATTTTCTTTAGAAATATGCCTTAAAATTGCTACATCATATTCTTTATGTATGTGTACTTGAATTTTTAAATTGTGCTTTTATTATTGGATATTGAAGATTTTGACAGCTTTTGCCCTTGTAGATAATGCTTTGATGAACACTGTTGTGCAAAAAGCTTTTCTATGTATTGGGCTATTTTCTTAGGTTAAGGTCCCAGAATTAGAATTATGGAGTTCAAAGATGTGAACTTTATTAAGGTTTATGACTGAATTTTTAAAAGATTTTATTGTTTTTAAATAATCTCTACACTCAACGTGGAGCTCAAACCCACAGCCCCGAGATTGAGTCACATGCTCCTCTGACTGAGCCAGCCAGGCACCCCTATGACTGAATTTTCAAAGGGATTGGTTGGTCCTAGCTTCTGAGACTGTGCTGAGCTCCGTTTCTTCCAGGTGCCTGTTCCCAGTTACTGTGGCCTGTCCCTGCCATTCAGCTGTGAGATGGAGCAGCCCTGCTTGCACTGCAGGGTGTCATGAGATTAATGCATGTTTATGGAGCTCTTTGCAGCATGATGCTGTAGAGCCTACCTGAGTGCCATCATTACGACAGTGATGCTAATGTTTCATTTTGGCAGTGAAAACTCAAGCATCCTAAGTTCATTGTTTTTGTTCTTTCAGATAGTCTCTGTCTGGCTTTAGTTCATGGAAGCAATAACGTAGATGAATAGATGCCAGCAAGATAAGACTCTTCTAAGAACACCCTCCCCCCCCCCCCCCCCCCACACACACACCAACCCCGGTGCCTCTGGGCATAGAGAAATGGGAATCCTTTCAGGCTGGGTCAGTCAGCTCTCTGTTGAAGTGTCCTAATAGTGATGGAGATTTCATCTGAGGTTTGCTGTACTTTCTCCTGACTTGGAAAGCATCCTGCCTGGGTTATCACCATTATATCCTAAAGAAGATGCCAGTGTTAGGATTCTGTTCCCTCCCCACCACTAATGACACCCTTAAATACTGTTTTGCATAATTAAATTTCTTGGGCTTCTGGAATCATTTTGTTCAGTGTTAGAAGAAACATATATCCTTGGATGACTAAATAAATGAACCAAATTCCTATAGAATTTACAAGTCTTTCTTGTGAAAAGGATGGTCAGACCTAGTTGTTAAATAAATTAAGGTTATTTCACTCATAAAGGAGAAGAATGAGAGTTGATTTAATAGTCTTCAGATATCTGAAACAGAGCTATTTTATGAATTTAGGTGATTGTGTTTTCTTAGCCACTAAGAACCAAAAAATGGAAAGAATCACTTAAATGGAGTTGCTGGGATGCTTATTTTTCCATGGAAATCTTTCACACTAGCTCGAGTGCTGGGACCCTGTGTGGGATGGACGTGGCCTTACTTGGAGGCTTGACCAGCGCTACACTATTCAAAGGGCTCTGAACAGCCCCGAAGGATCTTGAGCCACCTAGACTTTGAGCTTATTACTCACCCCTTTGAGGCTGTGCCTGTGTGCTGACCATGGATGACCTTAGCCCACACGTTCCATATCTGCCTGAAGGATGCTTGTTTAGTTGATAGTGAGAGCTGTTTACCAATTAAAGGGAGGTGGGGCTGGGGGGGGGGAGCGATTCATGGCCAAATTTTGGAGGAAGAAATTTAATTGGTTTCTTTACTGTAGAACTTTTCAAAGTGTTTAATATGAAACTTGGAATATGAAGGTCCCTAATGGGCGATAAGGGGCAGCATTTCCCAAATGACAAGACATTGAAGGCTTTTTAGAAAGCAAAACACAGAGGGACAACACATGCTGCCAGTCTGTGATGTTGCTTTCCTTCTAGCTGAGGTTTGGGTGTCACTGTCCCACGGCACTAGTGAAGCAGAGCTCTTGCCAGACGTGTGTAATGTGCTGCAGATGAAAAGAAGGTAAGGAGGCAATCTTTCTTCTGCCTCCATTCTCCCCCTTGGCTCATTCTGCCAGCATTCTTTAAAATGCAGCTTTAATTATACCTTCTCTTGTCCTCAAACTTTTCATGGTTTCTTGTTTCCTAAAAAGAGTCTAGACTCCTCAGCCTGGAGTTCAAAGTTCCCTTGTGTTTTCTTCCATCATTCTCTTGCTGTGACTGAAGTTCCAGACAAACTGGACTACTTGCTCATCCTCAAATAGTTTTTACATTTTTAAATACCTCAATGCCTTTACTAACACTTCTTCATCTCCCTTAGACTTTATCTTTCTACAGTTTTTCTGACTTCAGGGTCTGTCTCAGTTCCATGACATCTTTTGTGATGTGCGTGAGAGAAGCCCAGACGATCTTCCTACTTGTAATTTAACAGATATAGAAATGATTGATAATAATAGCTTTTTGTAAAATCTTGCATGCTCTGGCTTGAGGGAAGTTAGATTTACTAAGAGAGCTATCAGAACACACTGTGGTGTGTGTGCTTGTTTTTTACATTGCCCTATTTAGCCTGGCATCTGGTCCTCAGTTCCAAACGTAACCCTTATTTAATAACATTGTTTCTATGTGTAAATTGTTTTCTAATAAGCTCCTAAAGCATCTGCATTTTCTTTCCTGTAAACTATTCTGCACTGTTTCCAGAGTTTTCCTACTGTGACAAAGATGATCATCTTTTTTAGAGGCATTATGGTAGCCTGATGCCTGAGGAGTGTATATACCCATTTTAAATAAGGATAAGAAGTAATCTCAGTATTGCTTGAAACTGTATTTATTTTAAGGTTACTTAAATATGTACAACATAAATATAGTTATAAAATCCTTATGTTTATAGCTTTTAAATAGCTATAACATCAAAACAAATATAGGAATTATAAAGTTGAAATCATTCAAATTGCTGCTTAATCTGACATACTTTTATTTCGCTGAACCTTTCCATTTCCCAGCCTTTTAAATTCTGAGCAGAGCATCCTAAAGGGTGACTCAAAGTGATGATGGGCACTCATTGCTGGATTTTAGGATATACACACAAAAGTCAACAAGGCTGGTTTGAATGATGGTTTTAAGCAATCAGCACTGGTTTAAGATGAATTCCTTGTCCTTGAATATCCAGGGTCAAAAACTACCTACAAATCTCATTAGGGTTCTTCAAAAAATGTTGGCTTTTGACCATCATACTTCTGAAACTTGGATGTTTAAGTTACCCCTATAAAGAATGGTTTAGTTCTGGAGAAATCAAAGACTTGTACAGAAACCAGGTTACTGCTTCAACATGCGACCCCTTGAATTTCTTTCTCAGGTCCTAGATTCTTGCTGTATTGGTGGGCAGAGGGTTTGGAATCCTTTGTTTGGACTATCTTGTGCTTACCACTGCAGGATGAGCCCAGAGGCCAGAAAAGGCCTGGCTTCCAGTAGAAGTAGCCATTCCCGTGTTGAACTTCCCCCAAATTTCTACTCAGTATTGTTGACAAGTTAGCTGACTATTCTGAAGCACACCTTTTACAACACTAAAGTGGAGATAATAATAACTAGTCAGTAGGATTTTAGTAAGGATTAAATGAAGTAACATATGTAAAGTTATCAACTGTAGAGCCTAGCAGATAGATGGTGCTCAGTAAGTGGTTTTCTTCTCCTATCACCATCTTCAAGAGGTTAGCTACATGTAAAGGCCTCAGAAAGCAGGGGTTCATTTAGCAAATGTTTGATGGGAGCTCATGCCATGCCTGTGAGGGGTTCAGAGCAGATTGATATGATCCTTCCCCCTGGACATAAATGTTCAGTGCAGAGCAGATGCATCACTGCTATTGTGGACCTGGGAGCATGGTCTAGAGAGGCTGTCTTTTGCTGAGACCCCCTGGCCTCTCTGCTTATGGAAATCTTCAGCATATGGTTTCCTCTCTCCCTCATTTATATTCCACCCAATATGATTTCTGTCTCTGCACTCAAGTCACTCTACCTGCCTTACTCAGAGATGGCTCTGGGTGATGGTTTGTGGGGCAGCGACCCTGTGCAGTCATCACAGGTCGTGAGTGTGTGCCCTGATGGGTCTAAGTTGGAGTTACAGGTCTGCATGTGTTTATTTCAGGACATTATGTTCAAATGTGAAAACTCTGAAAGGGATGCAGAAATAAACATGTTTGGCATCTGTGTAGATGTTTTATGGTTCTATTTAAAAAATTTTAACCGGCAATAGTGAATATGGTAACATGGACATTTTTTCCCTCTCAGCTGACTTGGGTATTTTAGAGCATTTCCAGAGCAGTGTGAGGAAGACACCTCTTGGTTACAGATGCAGGATGACAGTGCGTGGCCCTGCATACCTGTAGGTAGCGTCTGGGCTCAGGGCTCCTCTGTATCGGTAGTAAGATGGGGAAACTATGCTGTCTTACTATTTAAATTTATTTTCTTTTGTGATAAAATTTCAGAAAATTAAGGATGTTTTCCTTGCCCTTTGGAATTGCTTATCCATGATCTCAGATACGGTATTTCACAGAGCTGACATAAGGAGTGAAGATTAATTGTCTGCTCTGCCAGGTGCTTTCACATATACAGTCTCATTCACTCCTTGGAACAGCCCTAGCAGGTATAAGTATTATGCCAGGTCTATTTGTAAGGGAACAATACAGGCCCAGAGTAAGCCTGCTTGAGGCCACATTGTCTAGCAAGCCTCAGTGCCAGAGTTGAAACACAGGTCTGTCTGTGTTGGAGCTGGATCCCAAGCATGCAGAGAGAAATAGTCCTTCTCCTTTATAAATCAATGCAAAGCAAGAGGGGCATATATATAGAGAAAGAGAGAGATGGGCATTTGAAGCTTGAAACTGAACTCACATAGTAAGTGTTTGTCAGATAGTGTTGTGTGTTTTCTAACTTAGAAAATCTTTTACATGTCTACCTCTTAACCTCACCAGTTTTTATGTCATTCTGCTTTTGGAATATTTAGGAGTGAAAGAAGAATGAACCATGGTGGTGATGGTTGTAAAACAATGTGAATGTACAGAATGCCTTAGGACTGTACACCTAAAAATGGTTAAAATGGCAAATTTTATATATATTTTTACCACAATAAAAATAAACACTTAAGAAAAAAACAAACCCGTTACACGTTCACTGATGGCTTTCTGCTGTCATCCAGGTTTGAGTAAGTATGCCATGAATGTAAGCATTCCTTATCCTTGCTTTGTTGGGGTGAGGGTTATGGAGACTGAGTAAATGATAGTAATTATTACTATGTGCCAGGTAATATTCTAAGCACTTTATACTCTTATTCGAGCCTCAAAACAATTCTACAAAATAGTTGCTGTTGTGAAGCGCTTTTGACAGATGAGGAAAAACAGGCACAGGTTAAGCGAAGGTAACACCTCTGATAAGATGAGTAGCTAAGATTAGAACCTACAACCGCCATAATCAACACAAATGACTGGACTGTGCCATGACTGGACTATGGCCAAGGTCAGCCTTTGTCAGGAAGTGTTTCCCTTCCAGCTTATCAATGTCCACAGAGATCTATGATCCAAATGCTTCTCTTGGAGAGGTGGTTTAGTTTATGGAGAGATGCATATTATAGTTGTATATTTAAGAAAACTTGGCCTATAAGGACATTTTTTTTTTTTACATAGTATGATAGAATCATAGCCTGTGTATAAACTGTGGCTTCTAGTATATGGGCTTATAGCCTTGTTTACATTCCGTAATTCTAGACTCAGACCACACAGGAGTAGGTCTTGTCACTGTGATAGTCTTTTAGGGTGTCTGCAAGTAAGCACGTGCAGAAGCCCTGGAACACCTGTGTTTCCTCTGTGTTTGCAGCCAATGCAGTACATTTAGCATTCAACTGTCTACCTGGTATGTTTTCAATACAAACCTCATTTCTCACAAAGTCTTTTTCTCCTTATGAAAACATTAAATGAACAATAAGAAAAATTCCATTTATTTGGAGATATTGGCTAATATTCTAGAATGGAAGAAAAATCTGCCTGCCTCGTGCTTCTGGTTTGCTCCTGCCCCGTGGTGTTCCATTCAATGCTTAGACATTGGATAACAGTTCAGAGTGTTTGGACCCAGAGCATGGAGAGTCTGGTGAACACCTCTTGTGAGCATATAGCACATCATCCTTCACACACAGGATGGGAGAGAGTATGGGCTTAGGCTCATAAGCTCTGAGGTTTGTTTTTAATGTTTATTTATTTTTGAGAAAGAGAGACACAGAGAGAGGGAGACATAAACTCTGAAGCAAGGCTCTGAGCTGTCAGCACAGAGCCTGATGTGGGGCTTGAACCCACAAACCGCAAGATCATGACCTGAGCCAAAGTCGGATGCTTAATCAACTGAGCTACCCAGGTGCCCCCATCATAAGATCTGAGTTTTGATGTAAGTCCTACCATTTGTTGGGGTGAGATCTGGGTAAGTTACTTAATCTGGAGCCCAGCTTTTTTCCCTCTAAATTAGTAGTTATGATCTCAGCCCATACAACTGATAGCTAAAGAGAGAACCTAAGTGACAGTGCTGGACCAAGCTGCCTGTTTCCTTCCATGGTGTCTATGCCATGATGTAAAGCTCTCCTAGCTGTGCTCTGACATCCCCTGGAGTCTGCTGAGGCCTTGATGTGGAGATAGGCCTGGCCTGCCTCAGAGACAGGTTGTTCGGAATGAGGCTTCTCCAGCTAGACCTAGGTCTCCTCTGTGCCTGCCTGTAATCTTTATTTCATATGTCGGGCACATTCACAGAGGGTGGACGTGAGCAGGGGGGCAAATTACAACTTAGCCATGTGGTCTCATGTGAGTAGTGTGGACACCATTTAGGTGGTTGAGGTGCTGGGCCCTATAGGCCAAAATGGGGCGAGGGGATTATGGATGGATTTGGCAGTTAATTTTGTCCCTATCCTGCCCTTCTGTGGGTTTGTGATGCATGAAGGGACAGTACAGGACCTAATGTGCAGTTGTTATACCTCTATTGTTTCTTCATCTAGTTTTGAGCAACTTTCCTGTTTTGGAGGTGGGGCAGTTATTTGGCCCAAACTATTTTGTAAAAAATTGTTTTAATGTTTGTTTATTTTTGAGAGAGAGAGAAACAGAGCACAAGCAGGGGAAGGGCAGAGAAAGAGGGAGACACAGAATCCGAAGCAGGCTTCAGGCTCTGAGTTGTCAGCACAGAGCCTGATGGCTCGAACTCAAGAACTGGGAGATCATGACCTGAGCTGAAGTTGGACGCTTAATCAACTGAGCCACGCAGGCGCTCCTGGCCCCAAATTTTTTCTAATGGTAAATATTAATATATTGGCCTATGACATTAGACTTAGTCAAGTAAAAACCAACACTGGGAAAACTCACCCTTGTCGTTTGTTCCCTCCCTTGTGGTCCCACAGAGGTGCCCTGATGGGAACCTCTTGTTTGTCTTGCGATGGTGCCCTCTCCCTTTCCTGTCACTTGCCAGTGCTGTTGTCTTTTACCTCCAGAAGATGGCCTCTTGGAAAGTGAGCTGAGTGGTGAGAGCACATCAGGACACACAGGAATGGTAGACATGCAAGCACTGGGTCTGGCTGGCTCTTCCACCTGGCAGCTATGCACCTTCACAGATGTTTTATTTCTCTGAACCCATCCTCATCTGTAGGATGGAAAATGTTTAAAGGCCCACATTCCTAGGTGGGGATACAGGGCCAGATTTTAAAAAGCATATGGAAAGTGCTGTGTAAGTTTTAAAATGTTGCACAAGAGTGAATAATTCAGATAATTATGTTTAGATAACTGAGAGCTCTTCTCATCAGAGGTTTGCTCTAGGTAGGGTAGCCAGGTGTCCCCATGTATGTCTGTTGTGGTGGTGCTTCCTTTCACTCTCAGAAATGTCCTGGTTTGAACGGTTAATTATATATATGAATACTTTACTTATGGCTGATGCCCTGACTAAAAGAGTGACTTTTCTGGCTCTGAATAGTGATGGGAAACCTTACTTGGATGGTCTTCACTCTCTGTACCATCGCTGCAACAGCTGCGTATGGCTTTTGTAGCAGTGGAGGTTTTCTATTGCATGAAATGTTTATAATTGGAAGATAAACTCTGCAGCAGTATGGCACGGTGGAAGAGGTATTAACCCCACAGTTGGATCAGCCCTGTCTCCCCACTGGGGAGCTATGTGGCAATGAGTATGGATGTTTACTTATGTCTCTAAGGGCATGCTACCTCCCTCACGGGGCTGTTGTGAGGGCTTGATGAGGTCTGTTGAAGTTGCCAGCAAACCACATTGCACCAACTCATGTACATGCAAGTAAATGTTTTTTGAAAGTAAAGTTTGTTGTGTTTTATTTTATTTTGTCAAAGGTAACTTTTATTATTTTTTATTACTACAAAACTGTACATGTTTACACTTGTTTGAAGTTGTGGAGTTTGTTCTCCCTTTAGTTGTGGAGTTTGCTCTATCAGTCTTCAAGTTGATTTCTGGGGTATTTAGGATGATTTGAAAGTAATCTAGTTGTGTTCATGGGATGAGATGAATCTAGGGTCCTCCTGTTCCACTGCCATCTTCTCTTCTCACCTGTTGTTTGTTTATTATTTATTATTACTATTTAAAATATTCATTTATTTTTGAGAGAGAGAGAGAGAGAGAGAGCAAGTGCAGGAGACGGGCAGAGAGAGAGGGAGACAGAGAATCCCAAGCAGGCTCTATGCTGTCAGCGCAGAGCCCAATGCAGGGCTCTAATTCACAAACCGTGAGATCATGACCTGAGCTGAAATCAAGAGTTTGGTGGACCCTTAACTGACTGAGCTACTCAAGAGCTCCTTGCCTGTTGTTTTTTTAATTTAAGATGTATAAACAAAAAGAAGTATGATGTTCCTACTGTTGACTGAACTGCTGAATTGGGTGCCCGGCCATGGAGTATAGGGGAGACATGAGGGAAGGGGACACTTCAGAAGTTTTTGTTGATGCATAATAGAAACTCATCAGAGCTTGCTTTTGCTTTTTGTTTATAAATCAGCATAGCGGCCTTGGTCTTCAGTTGCACCACGGATGAATACCTTGTCTTTCTGGCTTCACTGAAGCACCCTTAGTAAGTGTTTCTTGTTTATTTGTTGTCCATCTGTTGTTGCTCACCTACTCTTGGCCTGGAATGGAGGAGCAATGTCAATTAATTTGGTGTCTCTCCCAACCTTGGTGTCCTGTTTTATTTGGAGAGATATGTAGCACATGTGGACAGGACAGCTACCATGTGAAGCAGAAGGTTCAATGCTGAGGAATGCACCAGTGAAACTCTCTGAGAGTTCAGAAGATGCAGGCTCCTGGGGTAGCTTAGGGAATATGAGCTGAGCCCAGAGCCCAGGTAGGGAGATTTCAAGCAGAGGAAGAGGGAAATCGAGGTGGAAGCAGTGCAGACACAAGTGGCTCATGACCAGGAGTGTGAGGAAACACGGACTCAGAATGAAGATTTGGAGTTTATTTGGTACTGGGTGAAGAGCCTTTGAAGGTTCCCAGCTGGGGAGTGACTGTATCAGAGCTGCTCTGGCAGCAGAGTACGGTGTCCCAGAGAGGGTGGACACAAAGGAGGCCGGCAGAAGGAAGTTGGTGCTTGGTCATAAATAATGCTGAGCTGGGGCAGGGTGTGGGGGATGTTTTTAAATTCCCTTTCACCTTCTCCCTTGATGGACTAGACAAGGCTCACTAGCTTTTTTGTCTGTTTATCTCAAAGGCACACACTCTCCTTTTGAACACAAAGAACCTATTCCTTATTGTTCAAAGTCAGAAGTATGGTCGAGAGATTTGTGAACACCTGCCAGCCTTTGAGAGTGGTTAAGACAAAAAAATAAGAAGTTAAGATATGTACATCATAAATGTAGTTTTTACCAAGAGGTAGAATAATCTGCAGACAGCAAGTTGCATAAGTTTAGCTTATGGAATGCTATTTTCTTCTTCAAGATTGCATTGTTTTAAAAGCCATTATGTGCTTTTTTTCTGGCTGTAGAGTTCAGGTGGCTGTACGACCATGGACAACCTTGTGGGATTTGCTCAACTCAGTGTTTTGGAAAAGGTGAACGGAGTGACCAAAACCAAGTTGTGATCGATGGTCACATCTTCCCATCCTCTTCCCTTTCCCCTCTCATTTAAAATTTTTTTTAATGTTTATTTATTTTTGAGAGAGAGAGAGAGAGAGAGAGAGAGAGAGAGAGAGAGAGAGAATATGAGTGGGGTAGGGGAAGAGAGAAAGGGAGACACCGAATCTGAAGCAGGCTCCAGGCTCTGAGCTGTCAGCACAGAGCCCAATGCGGGGCTTGAACTCAACAGGCCATGAGATCATGATCTGAGTTGAAGTCAGACACCTAACCGACTGAGCCACCCAGGCGCATCTTCCCTTTCCCTTTCTTTTCCTTCTTGGCAGACCTTGTGTCTCTTCCTTATAAAGGAAATGTTTGCCAAATGAAGTTATCAAAATACTACAGCTTCTTAGCTGAAGTAGGGATTATATATTGAAGAATTAAGTGGTGTCACCTTGTTTCATCCATGTTAAATACTGCACCTAAAAATGATGGCTATATAGACCTCTGCTGATGAGACTGAGCCACTAAGTGGAAACCAAAGTCATCCATTCCATCTGCAGTAGTTGTTGAGTTTCTAGTGTGTTCTGGGCATGGTAGGAGCTGATCCCCAAGGAGCATAAAGCCTGAGAGAGGACCTGGACAAGGGGCTGAACCATTGTCATCAAGACCCATTTCCATGGCCTACGTAGTATCGTTACCTGCACTACATTATGGTATCAGAGAAAGGCTTTCAATAAGAAATGATTTAGAAACAGAGATCAGAAGTAGGACTTGGCCAAATGAGGGAGTAGAATGGAGTAGGAGGGAGTCCTAGGAAGACTTGGCAGTAGGAGCAACAGCAGCAACAGCCCAGAGATGAGTGGGAAGAGCCTGGGTGGTAGTTCCATCCAGCCAAAGTTAGAGTTTACATGGTGGTAGAGACCGCGTGATGGGTGAGCAGGCCCCAGACAGTGGCAGTGTGAAGTGAGAGACAATTCAGAGGTAAGTTCTGTTGAACAGTGATTGGCTGGGAGTAGGGTATGAGGGAGAGGAAGAGTCAAAACTGATGCTAAGATGTCTTGCTGAAGCCCCTGGAAAATGGGTGGGTGATCTCAGGCAGGTCATGTAGGAGGAGGAGTTGTGGGGAAGCCCTCAAGTGTAGTCTTGGATGTATTGAATTTGAAGTGCTTCGGGACACCATGGTGGAAAAGACAGGCAGACAGTTGGATATGAACATGCATATCCAACCATATCAAGGATGGATGCAGGGATTTGGGAATCATTTGTAGCTTAGAGCACTATGTGCCCTGCAGATACCTGCATCCCTTCCTTGCAGCCGACCTCTGCAGAAAGGAACACATTTCACAACCCTTCCTTCTCTGTGTGCACCGACACTGCCCCTCTGCCACAGCACCTCCATTTTTGTCCTGCTCCACTCTGAGCCTCCCACCCCCTCTGTCTGCCATAGTGAGAACCGCACTGCTGCCCTCCCCTAAAACATTGTGGCGGAGCTGTTCTTGCAGGGACTGAAGCCAGCTCTCCATTGCCATCTGAACCCTGCAATAATACTAACATAAGACTGTGGGTGGCCTGCTTTACCAAAGGCTGCAGATAGCCAGTAGGAGCTACAGTTTAGGGAAAAAACATTTAAAATCAAGTAAGACAATTACATAATTTGAGAGAAAAGCAAAGTTCTTCACAGATGATTTTCTCATGGGGCAGCCTACTCCTACCCTTTCTTTTCTATGGGTCTGCCCCCTCTCTTATCTCTTCAGAATGAGAGCTCCTTCCTCCTTCATGAAGCCCTTCCCTGTAAATCTCCATTTTCCTGTCTTTTAGGGAAACCCCACTTCCTACACTTCCTACCCACATGTGTTGCCCTAGGATTTACCCTCTTCCCTCACAGAGCAGGCCGCAGGACCCATGAACCCTGTATATAACATTGCTGCCTAGTCCATGGTGGATGATGCACCAGAGCATACTTCCTTTGAGGTCTGGGCCAGTGTGAGCTGAAGCTGTATTCCCTGTGTTCTCCCTGAGTCTTCACTTCTCTTGGTGACTGCTGTACAACTGTGCTCACACACAGACATCTCCCAAGGAGCCCACGTTTTATGTCCTGGAGGCAGTAAAGCCTGTCCAGAGACTTGAGTTCTATTGCTGCACTTTATTATATGCTTCCTCTTGTGTTCTGCTTCCAGACCAACCCAGAACCCACTAACATACAAGAGGCAAAGTCCATCACTAGGCCTTTCTGAAAAGGGGCCATCTACTCCATGGATACAGAGGCCTGCAGGAGCTTCAGGATTAGAAGTTGTTCTTCTTTTATCTTGGGTCTCACACAGCTTCACCATATTTCTAGTGGAAATACAGTGGAATACATGGAAGCTCCTGGGTCTACTTTTCATCATTATAACTGGGGATGGGGGGGGGGGTAAAAATTGAGGCCAAGAGACGGAAGGAACACAGTTATGGAGAGGTGGTATATAGCTTGAGAAGAGAGTATCAGGGTAGGACTTTGTGGAATTCAGTATTCAAGGACACTGCAAATGTGGAGGGCACAGCCAGAGTGAGGAGGAAGCCAATCAGGGCAGGGTGTCAGGATGTGGCCTGAGGGGTCAGGGGTGGATGTATGAATGGACAGTGAGGAAGCAGAGACAAGGAGTATAAACAACTTTGTATGAAGAAGTTTAGAGAAAGGAGAAAAGGGCTAAAGGGAGAGGTGGGTCAAGGAGGGTATAAGGAGCAAGCTGACAGAAAAGTATGTGTTAGATTAGAAAAGGTAGAGTAGTGGGAAAATGGATCCCAACTCAGTGAGATGGCTGGGCCAGTGCCACTGCTGTCTTCATGACAGAGCGAGGGGAGGCAGTGAGGCCAATGCTGTGGTCCTGATGCCCAGGAGAGTATTTGGGATCAGATAGTGTCCTCTTCCTTTCCTCCTGGGCCCAGAGGAGGATCCGCAGGGGAGCAAGAGTAACTGTGGAATGGAAATGAAGCCCGTTTCTGGGTCAGAGGGAGAGGAAAGACATGATTTAGACTTGAGAGCAGATTCTGGGAGTAACTAAAGATTCTAGAAATCTAACTGATATTATCCAACATCCAGCTGAAAATCTGGGAGCTCTTTTGGCAGACCGTAGTCAGGGCTAGAACAGAAGGAATTTGGTATGGGTGCCTTATGTATTTTGCCAGCCCAGGCTATCCTTGGCTAGACTTTAGAGTTAGCAGAAGGTTGCCTCGGCAAACTCACAAGTACATGCCTTGTTTCTGGGTCCTCCGTTTAACCTCCACACTTACTGCCTGCTTCCTTGGAGGATTCTCAGGTTCTTTTGGAAAAAGTCCAATATTACCTGGATTTGAGCTCTGAGGACCCCCAAATTCCACTCCTTGGTTTAGAACAGATAAGGAGGTTCCATGTGGCCATGCTTGCTGGAAACAGTCCATCAGCCCATCCAGGTCCAGAGAGAGGAACTGGGCTAGCTCTGCTGCTTTGCTTCTGCCCTCCTCACTGGTTCCCACTCCTCTCAGCTCCCATGGATTCCAGCTTGAAGTTGAAAGGGCCTTGCTAGGGGTGATTGTATTTTAATAGAAGATTTTGTGCTAATTGTCACTAGTGGGAATTCACTACATGGACAACATGGGGTAGGAAGTTCAGGAAGTGTGGGGGTGAGGGGAGTAGTTTGTTATTTGGTGATGTTTCCCAAAATGTTTGCATAATATTTGAAATATTTTCAAATAGTGTTTATAGAAATAAAGGCATGTGTGCATGTTGTACAGCCAGTAATTAGAAGGCAGAGACTTCTCTTGTTTCTGCTTCCTTCCCAGCATCCATGCCTTTGTGGGAGCTGTCCTGCCACTCTACTTGATTCTAGTGATCTGTCAATCATAGGATTCCAGAGATAAGCTAAGCCAAAATGATCAGGCTCTCTCTTCTAGGAGCTTTAATTGTGAGCAGGGACACACAGGACTAGGAGGTAGATAGAATGGACTCATCTGATGGCAGCTCCTAACATAGAGAACGCAGGAGTTCCCCAATATATATCACTTTAGTGCTCAAGTCCCTGGCTTTCCTAGACCTGGTTATTCAGCATGCTGTTCATCAGCCTTACAATAAATTTACCCAGCTTGCATGCTTGCTTTTATGCTTTACTTAGCAAGAGTTTGTTAAAATACTGGTGTATGTATCATCAACTTCTCATGATACATTTTTTCTCCTAATACTTTGAAGTATGTATATAGATCATTTAGTTACAAAGAGGATAATGAACTTGGAGGATGAAAAGGTCTGTGATGAAAAACATTATTGTGTTTTCAAGTATAGAAATGATGGCAAGAGAATGTGGCACAGGGTGGAGTTGTTGTTGTACCAGAAATTGTCTCTGACTTTTCCAGCACCGTCCCCAACTTGAACCTGGTCTTGGTAAAATCTCTCCATCAGTGCAGCATTGTAGATTGTGAAATAAAGGGAATTTAAGGAAGGACAAAAATAGATAAACAGTGAAAGGAATAGTTATAGGAAGAAGGAAGAGAGTAAGAAAGTGAAGGAAAATATGAGTCAGTAATGTCAAGGGTAGACTGTACCCACCTAGAAGTCAAAGTCTATACATAGGGCCAAATTATGACAGTCATAAGGGGACAGCCTCATCTGTTTCTCTTCATCACAAGCCCTTAGTGGGAAATGATATTATACACACACACACACACACACACACACACACACACACACACACAATCATGTATTTTAAATCCCCCTCATCTCTTCCCTCCCCCCACCATATGTAAAATACTTAGGAAGTCAGTTAACATCTCTGAACAATTTATTTATTGTTAAAATGAAGAAGTTGAACTAGGTGGTTTTTTTTCTTTTTATTTAAGCTAAAGAAACCGACCAACAACCAGTTCACCATTTTTCCCACCCCCCGCCCCACCGCTGACAACCACCAGTTTGTTCCTTGCATCTGTGAACTTGGTGGGGTTTTTGTCTGTTTTTGTTTTAAGATTCCACATATAAGAGAGATCATGTAGTATTTGTCTTTGTCTGACTTGTTTTCACTTAGCATAATGCCCTTGAGGTCCATTCATGTTGTTGCAAATGGCAGGATTTTACTCTTTTTTTATGGTTAATATCCCTATGTGTGTGTTACAATTTATTTATTGATTCATCCATCAGTGACACTTACATTGTTTCCATGATCTTGCCTTATAAATAATGCTGCTTTGAACATGATGGGGAGGGGGGTGGGGGAAATCTTTTCAAATTAGTGTTTTTGTTTTCTTCACATAAGTACCCAGGAGTGGAATTGCTGGGTCATAATGGTAGTTCTATTTTTAATTTTTTGAGGGACCTTCATACAATTTCCCGTAGTGACCACACCAGTTTACATTCCCACCAACAATACATAAGGGTCCCCTTTCTTCACATCTTTGCCAACAATTGTTACTTTTTATATTTTTGTTAATAGATAGCTATTCTAACAAGTGTGCGGTGATATCTCATTGGGGCTTTTATTTGCATCTCTTTGGTGATTGATGATGTAGAACATCTTTTTATGTGTGTGTTGGCCATCTGTATGTCTCTGGAGAAATGGTTTTCAGATCTTCTGCCCATTTTTAAAGTGTATTGTTTGTTCTTTTGCTGTTGAGTTGTATGAATTCTTTACATTTTTTTTTGATATTAGTCCCTTAGCAGATACATGGTTTACAAATATATTTTGTCATTCAAAATGTTTATCATGTCAAGGAGTTTTCTGCCTGTGTTTTCTTCTAGTTTTATGGTTTTATGTCATACATTCAAGTCTTTAATCCACTAATTGTAATTAATTTTTGTCTATGGTGTAAGATAGTGGTCCAGGTTCATTCTTTTGCATGCGGATGTCCATTTTCTCAACACCATTTATTATAGAGATTATCTTTGCCCCCATTGCATTTTCTTGGCTCCTTTATTGTATATTAATTGACCATATATGCTTGGGTTTATTTCTGGACTCCCTTTTCTGTCCCATTGATCTATGTGTCTGTTTTTATGCCAATACCATGCTGTATTAATTACTAAGACTTTATAATATAGTTTGAAATCAGGGTGTGTAATGCCTCTAGCTTTGTTCTTTCTCCAGTTTGCTTTCGCTGTTTAGCATTTCATAACTACTTATTAGATTGGTCCTATGAACTGTCATAAGACTAGGATGTAAAGCCCACCAATGGAGATGGCGCTAGATTTGTGACCTCCTTCCAAGGGTTCTCATACCTAGAACTTACTGTCCTCCTATGAAGGAAAGAGCTCTTTTCACTGAATTTCCAATCATAACATATACATATCCCATACATTGACACTTCCCAGAGGTGTCTAAAGCTTTTTTATCCAAATGAGTGATATTGTAAATAGCAGTCATCTTAAGATGCTATATATATTTTGTGGTGGAGATAGATAGAATTGCAGTATGCTTAAGCACATGTGGTCTGTGGTCCAGACTACCTGGGTTCAGATCCTGGCTCTGTTATAGCAGCCTTTATGGCACTGGGTGAGTAACTTAACCACTCTGTGATTCACTTTCCTCATCTATAACATGAGAATAATGGTAATAGAATATACTTAAGAGAGTTGTTGGGAAAATACATGAGTTTATGCAGGTACTACTTTATGGCAACAAGCAATTGTTAGGCATAGATTCACCTCATTTACACAACTTGGTCCCTAGAAGAATTTTTCCTGCCTCTGCAAACCTCAGCCCACCATCAGCAGGTTTATATGAGGCATCATATTTGCCCATGGGTTCTGAGGACATTTCCAGAAGAGCCATTCCAAAGGGTTTTGAATGACTGCAACAGTATTGGAATTAATGGGTTAAACTCATGTCAATATGTGCTTTTCTAGTTCATTTGTCAAACAACAATAAGAAAACAGGCTTCTGAATCTTGGATACCCTTTGTAATTTGAATTTAATATTACCATGTGACTAAGTGTTCCCCATGCATTCACTGAAGATTAATTTCCTACTAGAGTGTGAATCTTTATTACATATTTGTCATTTAAATACAATTCTTTTGCTATATGTTATAATAAGGCAGAAATGTAATTTAAACATACGTGTTGCTAAACAGTTTGAATTCTGTATCTTTTTGTTAATCTTCCTCTTGTTGTCTTGCTAGATATAAAGAACACTCTTGGGGCTGGAGACAATCAGCACTGATTGTCTTATTCACTTTTATTGAATTTTATGCTAGACTCTGGGCTAGGTGCTGGGAATATAAGGATGAAAGGACTTAGCAAACAAAAGAATGGGGTGCCTGGGTAGCTTATTTGGTTAAGCATCTGACTCTTGATTTCAGCTCAGGATGTGATCTCACAGTTGTGAGATTGAGCCTCATGTTGGGCTTTGTGCTGACAGTGTGGAGCCTGCTTGATATTCTCTCACCATCTCTCTCCACTCCTCCCCTGCTCACATGCACTGTCTTAAAATAAATAAATAAACTTAAAAAAAAGAAACAAAAGAGCATTTCATTTAATAAAAGCATGACATAGTTTACTTAGATGGCAGTCTTCGTTAGGGCAGTGTGCTCATATTTGTTTGTAGTTAATATTTAGTGTGGAAAAAAAGGGAAGCAGGCAAGATTTTGAGATTTTATTTTTGCATATCAAAAAAGTACCATAAGGGTGTTTTACATGTCTCCCTGTATCCCTTTAAGATCCTGGGGGCCTTAAGGGATTTCTGTTTCTAGCAGAAATTTGGAGTTGGGTCAAAGTCCAGAGGGGTGAGGGTAGAGCTGCACCCCTTAGGAAGCTCGGGCTTGGTACTTGGTACTCTGTGTGGAGCCCAGACTTGCTGGCACCAGGCTTGTCCCTCTATTTGTGTAGCCCAATTCACAGGTGAGCAGGCAAGACTCTTAAATATGGCAACAGAGAAGGAGACCCTCTAAGATGGTGAAAAGAGTATTTATGATGGGAGTCCATGGTTGGAAATGAACCAGGATAGTAACAAACCCGGCTCTGTTCACATGTATTTTTTATAAGTTGATCAGGATTGAGAGCATGTGTGGGAACAAATCTCTCTTCTCTCTTACATCCTCTAAAAACAGTGACCAGGAGGAGGCCTTACTTTTGCCTTAAGGATGATTGAGGAATGGATGTGGTTTATTTATGAGTCCATGACCTGAGGTCCACTTTTAGATTTATTCACTTAGCACATATTTATTGAGCACTTGCTATATAATAGGAGCCATAGTAGGTACTGGGATTACAGGGGTGAATAAGACAGAGCCCCTGCGTTCAAGGAATTTACAAGTTGGCTGGGAGACAGATAATTAGAAGTAAACAAACACATCATGTGATTTCAGATAGCTGTGAAGTCCTATAGAAAATAAAGGGGGGGGACAAAGATAAGAGAGTGACAGGGAATGCTGTTGCTGATAGGATGATCTGGGAAGGCCTCTCTAAGGAAAAGGAAGGGAGAAAGCATGTGGAGATGGAAAGAGAGTTCTGGGCAGAGGGCCCAGCAAGGACAGAGGCCTTGGGTTCACAACAAAGTTGGTGTTTGAATGGCAAGATGGTTGTTTGGATGGTCACATGCCCTGGAATAGACTGGGCAGATGGGTGATCCTTGGGCTTTTGTTTAATTTGTTTTGATTCTCATGTTCTCTCCAAAGGGGGAGAGAATCTGGGTAAGTATCTATAAATTTTAGGTAGCACTGTTTGCTATATATTTAGCACATTATGTTTTATTTTGAATCACTGCTTTTTAAAAAATTGTCTATCTTCCAAACACTGAGTCCACTAGGACAGTCCTATATTCAAGGTCAGTTCTTAGACTTCAGGTTTTTTATTTCTTGGCACTTTATAAGCACGTTGCTCAGACATTTTGATACAGTGTGAGAGAAACAACTGCAGGTGGTGGTGGAGCAAATTCTCATTGTTAGTGGCTGAGAAATGTGAAACAGAACAGCCAGTCTAGTTGGAGAGAAGATGCTCCACGTAATGAGCTTCTCAAGCCTGGGGAGAGCCTGAGAGCCTGTGCTCTCTAGTGGAGGTCGAGGAACATGAAAGACATGACAGACATTTGCATCTTAGTGCTCACAGTTTTGTCCCTCAGATGCAGGCTATAGTCATTTGGGGCCAGACATGTAGAGAATGTCTTCAGCCCTTGTTCTTTTCTTCCGTACTGGGTTCGCTTCAGCCAAGACGAAGGCTATTTCTCATTATCCATCCTTTCAGAATGCCACCCTCTAGCAGGTAATATCATCACCAGTTCATGTTGGAATTTATTTTTCTTAGATTTCTGGATTTACTTAACAGGCACAATTTCTAAGGTTCGTCCTTAAGCGGGGCAAGTATATAATAAAATAGCAATGGGAATCAGTACCAATGGCACTTTGCCAAATCACTTTTTAATCTTGCCATACTTTGTCTCTTCTCACTTAAAATGAGAACATCTGATGCACTTTTCATGATATTTTCAGCATTAAATACCGCCTTTTAAAAAGATATGCACCAAAAATATCCTTTGTCCTTCTCTTCCAACTCTTCTTTTGAGGCTTTCAGCTCTTGGTTCCTCTTTGCTTGTAACTACATGAGTTTCCTTGTTTGTTTGAAGAAGTCAGGTACAGCCTACTGTCCTTTCTTCAAAACCAAAGCTGTTGCTCTTGTTACAGGACTGTGCTACTGTGACCTGAATTCATACTTTAATTATAAACATCCCATTTTCAGAAACTCATTGCTTAGCAATGATGATAGTTGCCCAATAGCTAAATCTTGAAGTGTGAGATTTTTTTTTTTACCTCCAGTATCTTGAATAATTTTTTATAGTCCAGATAAGTTTCAAAAACATGTTTTTTGTATTGCAGTGATTTTTTTATTAAAAAGAAACTTACAAAAAAATTTAAAGTCTCTTAGATTTAAAAAAAGTGAACAACACTGTAACTTTTGGGATGCCAAATCTAGGTGTATTTTTGTCAAGAAGAGTTATAAAAGTTCTAATTTATATAAGTATTCCTAACACTTTGCAGACATTTTTAGAGCTTCTAGGTCAGTGCTGTTTATAGACAGAAGTAGGTAAACATATATTGAATGAATGAAACACCAAATATTTGTGATGATTGGGGGCTCTCCCATAATTTGAATTCCTTTTTTTTTCTAATTTGAATTCCTAATTGGTGATCCTAAAGAATGTTTATAAATGAATAAGTGTCAACCAGGTGGGAACTGTCTAATGGTTGTATCTCAAGGATTTTGTCAAGGCGATAAAAAGCATGCTTATTAAATTTGGAAATGACAGGGAGCTAGAAGGAATTGCTCAGTCCTTGGCTGACACAGTCAAAATTTAGAAAGATAGCAATATTAAAATATGATGAGGGGTGCCTGAGTGGCTCAGTTGGTTAAAATTCACTGACTTCAGCTCAGGTCAAGCAAGGTATGTGGGAAGGGGTGGAGCACCCATGCTGTCTGGGGGGCGCCACTCTCCCAGAACCTTCTTGTGTTCACCAGCCTGGAAGCTCTCTGAATCCTGTACTTTTGGGTTTTTATGGAGGCTTCATTGCATAGACATGATTGATTAAATCATTGGTCTTTGGTGATTGAATCAATCTTAACCCCCCTCTTCTCCCCAAATATTGAGAGGTAGGGCTGAAAGTTCTACCTCCTTAATCACACAGTTAGTTCCCCTGGCAATCAGTCCCCATTTTAAGGGTTTCCAAAAGTCACCTCATTAACTTATACTCAGGTGTGGTTGAAAGGGGCTTGTTATTAATAACAAAAGACATCTTTATGGTTCTCTTATCACTTAGGAAGTTCCAAGTTTTTTAGGAGCTCTGTGTCAAAAACAGGGACTAAGATCATATAATGTATTTCTTATTATAAATCACAGTATCATGATTCCCACGCCCTACCCTAATGGTAGGAAATGGACTGGGAAATGACTTTTACATCTCCTTTAAAATATATTTTACGGGGCGCCTGGGTGGCGCAGTCGGTTAAGCGTCCGACTTCAACCAGGTCACGATCTCGCGGTCCGTGAGTTCGAGCCCCGCGTCAGGCTCTGGGCTGATGGCTCGGAGCCTGGAGCCTGTTTCCGATTCTGTGTCTCCCTCTCTCTCTGCCCCTCACCCGTTCATGCTCTGTCTCTCTCTGTCCCAAAAATAAATAAAAAACGTTGAAAAAAAAAATTAAAAAAAAAAAATATATTTTACTAAGAGGCCAAATAATGTCATATTCTGCTATTTCTTGATTCACATCTTTTAGGGTTTACAGGTGCCTTGGAGACTGGAATTCTTTCTTGAGCATCTCTGATATGTGGTTTTACATCCTGAACTTGACCCCTCCATTCAGGTGTGTGTGTGCTGTGTCACAAGCCACCCTTTTCTGTGGTGGCTTTGCTGTCACATTGCTCTCTTTTCTCACTGTTTCTAGTGCCCTCTAAGCTGGTGTCCATGTGTGCACATTATACTCCCAAGTCCAGATGTCTGAAGGCAGAAAGTGCAGTGATATGTGACCTGGGCTCTAGGCTTTACCACACAGCCTGAGATTATATTAATCTTTTTGGCAACGTTCCCTCCCTGGCATGATCTACTTCCTGTGAGTATCCTCTGTGCCAGCCATTGTGCTTGTCACAGTGTGAGTTGAGAGACATGCTGAGTTACTGAACATGAAAACTCCTAATTCTTTTCATGGGGAACTGTTGCTAAGCAAGATTTTCTCCCAAAATAATATTTTTGTTGTTATTTTAAATTTGTTTTAGATTTTTAAAAAGTAATTATGCAAACTCAGGACCCATTTTAACATCCATTTCAGTTGTCTGTGATATTTCAGAAATGCATGCAAAGAACAGAAATCAGAAATCTAATATGTAGCTTATATAAGTAATGGAAAAAAATGTAGTGCGAGAGAAACCTAATGAAGATATATTGGTACAGAAGTGGATGTGCCATAGCAGCCTGAAGTGCCCCTCTTTCATGAGGACTATGCCGCTATTCCCTGATGCAGTGAGACCCCCTGGGAAATGGCTTGGTTGTCTTAACTGTAGCTTCACATTTGTTTCTTGATGAACAGATGATAATAATGACTAATGATAATATGAAATACAATATTATTAGCTGCCATTTTATTATATATGAATCATGGATCAAACACTGTGGTAAGCACTTCATGTGTAGCATCTTGTGTAATCTTCATAGCACCTTAAGAAGTAGGTATTAAACCTGTTTTATGCGTGAAAAACTGAGGCTTGAAGAGACAATGCAACACAGCTTATTGATGGCACAGTTGGAATTTGTACCCAGGCCCATTGCCTTAACTAGTATATGTGATCTTCTTAAAATACCATGTTGAGAATGGAGGCTATAAACTACCAAAGTTCGTCACCACCTCCTCAAAGACAACACTATCACAATAATTTGATCTCCACCATAGGTCTTTTTTCCTCATATGTCAGAACCATGGGCATTCATTTTTTAAATGGAAAAAATGTTGAAATGTTGATATGTGGATGTGTGAGCATTTTCGCCATTCAGAGTTTCTACTGTTGACTTGTTTGGGCCTGCGTGGTGCTCTGCCCCTCACTGAGTGGGAGCGTGTGTGATGGTGCTGGGAGTGTGAGCGAGCACCGAGGGGCTCCTGGACCCTTTCCTCTAAAGCAGGTGGTTCCTCCCTAATTTCTTTTCTTTAGACTGAGCAAAGTTTTTGTGAAGATTCTTACTATATACCTTTCAAAACATCAATTTCACAGTCTTTATGGTGACTGATACAGTCATCTCTAGTTTTGCAGCATATTTCATTCTGTGGTCTAACAGAGCTGTACGCCATGACAGCTGCCCCTCATGACAGTGGTATGCTCAGGACTTCTAGACAGATCTGCCCTGGATTCTTACTAACCAACCCTCCTGACTGATGACACCTGGCCAATCTCCAAGCCCAAGTGACCTTGGCAACTTCCAGCTGGTAAGACTCACATGTCTCAATTGGGAAAGTGATGCTGAGGTACTAAGGGCTGGATTTTGTAAGTTAGTTGGCTTCTTGAAAATGACAGTAACCTGTAAACAAGAAGCGGGGATCCATCTTTATTAAGAAGTGACATGAATGATGCTACTTAGGCATTTTTTGTTGTTGTTACAGAGAAGATGAAGGATTTGAGATCATGTAGGACTAAGAGAGGATGATATATTAAGGAGTACACTTTGTTCTCTTTGTCCCATCCACGTCATGGAGCACATGATGACTATGCTTACTGGAGAACATGCTTCCCTGTCATGCTAAACTGGTCTGCTCCAGAATTTCCATTCACGCTTAGCCATTCTTTTTTTTTGAGATAGAATATTTTTTTAAACATTTATTTATTTATTTTGAGAAAGAGGGAGAGAGCATGGTGGTGGGGCAGAGGGAGAGAGAGAGAGAGAGAGAGAGAGAGAGAGAGAGAGATCTTAAGCAGGCTTCACCCTCAGTGTGGAGCCTGACTCAGGGCTCCATCCCACCACCCTGGGATCATGACCCGAGCCAAAATCAAGAGTCAGACACTCAACCCACTGAGCTACCCAGATTCCCCTCATGCTTAATCATTTTGCTTGCCTCTGCAAGGGGAAATTGGAGTGGAGCTAGGGCAGACCCCAGGACCTGATGGAATGTAACACAGAGCCAGCTGTGTAGCGCACTATTTCTTGTGGCACTGGGGCTGACTCACACATAGCACATTGCCCCTGATTGCTTGTGGGACCTCACTATAGCAGTCCTGGCACGTGCTGGGTGAGAGGACACAGAGGGAAATAGATGGCTAGGGGTCTCCGCATGGACACATGGTGAAGTGTATGTCCTCCAGAGGCCTGCTGTCTGTGAGATGAAATACGATTGTCAGAGTGCTAAAGATTGGGTGGTGTGGCAATTGAAGGTGGATTTGAGTCCTTGACCTTTGGAGCCCAGACACTGATTCAGCAATAAAATAAAATGACTGTTTATTAATGGCAATTTAAGTCCAGGACTGTTGGCCTCTGTCCTTTCATATGTCCCATAAATTTAACATGGTCTGACATACTGTGGAACAGAATAATAAACCAGGCACATGGTGGTATGGATTTTAAGATTTTTTTCTGATTGTTTTTTTCTTTGCAGAGTGTTTTGGATAATCTGAGAATAAGTGTGTGAGAGAGAAGAACTTGGTAGATTCTTATGATTAATTTAAATGTATATTATATTGTTCTTTACTCTTTGACATCACCTGCTTAACTTGGGGTGCCTCACTCATAAAGGCAAATCTGTGATTGCACAGCTTCTCAAATTTCATTTCTTATTAGAGACATACAAATAATCTAGCTTATAGGAAAATGCCATTTCCCCCTCATTATAACAGTGCATTAATTGAGAGTGGTGTAATTATCTTGAATAATTTTGCCCTGTATTTATAGAACTACAGTAGTGAGGCATTGCATTAACACTGTGATTAGGTGTGAAGAGGAACAAGAGAAGATGTCTCCCATCCAGTTATTTTTACACATTACCTGACTCTTCCCATCTATCCCCAGATTGCCCGAGGCAGGAACTGTGCCAGTGCTCTGTGTCCAAAAGGTTTTGACCTTTGTTAGTGGAGATGGCTGTTCGGAGCTCAGAGAACTACCCCTGGGCCGAATGATAGGAATGCAGCTGGTCACTGTCCAAAAGGGTACCCTGGGTATTGGCAGGAGTAGGCTGCCTGTCTATGAGGCACACACCCCTTACCATAATTTCTAATGATATATTTATGTGATTGTTTTTACTAGTGTCTGTCTCCCCAAGTCCCTGACGCTTCTAATGTACTAATTAGTCTACTTCCAGCACTTAGCACAAAGTAGGTGCTCAATAAATATTGAGTAAATAAGTGAATGGGTGAACTTTCTTGGAGGTAATTTGGCAGTGTATATATATATCAATATATAGCCATTAAAATGATGGGGAAAGGCATTTTTAATAACATGAGAAGTATTTAAGAAACCCCAAGTAGATAGTCTAGTTGAAGCATGTTACCCCCCCCCCCCCATTGTGATATCTTCCAAACTGGGATACAGTCACATCTGAAAATTGCTTGTGTTTTCTTTTTCTTTCTTATTGACACACAAAATAGGGTCTTACAGTTACTATCCCCTTTGATTCAATTAAATGTAGTGTATTAGACATAAAGTAGGTAAACTGTGAGTCCATTTTTGTAAAAAAGAAAATACCTGCATATTAAAAAATTGTCAATAGAAGGGACACAGCAAGCTTGTTAATAGTGCTTTCTTCTGGTTTGTGAGGTTGGGATGCATTTTTTTTCTTTCTTCCTTTTTTTTTCTTTTCCTTTTTCTTTTTCCTCTTTCTCTTCCTTGTTCTTTTGTTTCTAATTTGTCTAAGTTTTCTAAATTTTGTACTATGAATATGAATTACCTTTTTGAGCAATGGAAATTAGCTTAAAATCACTTTACAGAAAGTGATGATTATTTTTGTTTTAGTGTGCAGAAAGCAAAGATGTGTGAGCACACTGAGTTCAGAGGAGTTGTGAGATTGTGTCTGTGTGTCATAGCCCCACCCTAACCCCCCAAATACGTTTGCCCTTGATGAACTCCATTCTGCTTTTTTCCAGCTTTACGTATGTTACGTGAAATAATTACATCATTTTCTCTCACCAGGGAAGTAACTGGGCCACCTTCATAATGTAGACAAGACATGCCTCCTGGTAGTGAGTGATTGAGTAGAGCCCAGGAAGGGGAAAGTTGTGTGGGGTCCCCTTGGTGATACTGTGTAAAATGCTTTTAATTGCCCTCTAGGGGATCTGTCCTTGGCTATAAGTAATTCTTTTTTTTTTTTAATTTTTTTAATGTTTATTTATTTTTGAGAGAGAGACAGTGCATGAGCAGGGGAGGGTCAGAGAGAGAGGGAGACACAGACTCTGAAGAAGGCTCCAGGCTGTCAGCACAGGGCCTGAGGCGGGGCTTGAACCCACAGACTGCGAGATCATGATCTGAGCTGAAGTCAGACACTTAACCAACTGAGCCATCTAGGCTCCCCAACTATAGGTAATTCTACACTGTACCACTTGTGGTTACCTTGGCTATGGATTATTAAATAACCTTGCATCTTACTTACTACTGGTACACATAGGAACTTGGTAGGTGAAACTATTAACCTATTATATCTTACGTGGGACTTATATTCTTAGAACTCTGTCTGCAACCTATATTTCATCCTTTAGTTCTAGAACATATGGAAGTTTTGCATTACATATTGCAATATGAGTGTCCCCTCGCTTAATTCTTGCATTAGGTGCAGTTCACAAGTATAAAAAGCATTATGCAATGGAAGGGAAGGAACAACTCTCCCTTACAGAAGAATTCCAGTTAATACATGTAGACGAAATGAAGAAAAGAGAAATTCATCATTAGCATACCATAATAATAATTGCTGTACATGAAATTGAAGGAGAAACAGCATATTTGAATAGTCTGAAAGTATCTCCCATAAGGTAAACATTTATTAATTACAAAGAGAAAAATAATAACTCTATGGTTAGAGAAAACAGGCAGACATCAAGTGCTCAAGGTCAGCATCAGCAGTAATAAACATACTCACATTTTATATCCTTGGATAGGATGCTATGAGAGGGGAAGATCACCTCTCACCTGTGGTATTCTTCCCTATATGCATAATCTTAGTCTAATCATGATAGGACACCACACAAACCCAAATCAAAGACATTTTACTGAATTGCCTGACCAATACTTTTTAAAAGTGTGAAGGCTCTGAAGGCAAGGAAAGATTGAGGACATGCCACAGATGGAGGAGACTAAAGAGATGGGACAAGTAAATGAAACCTGGGCTCCTATATTAGGTCCTGGAACATAGAAAGGACATTATTGAGAAAAATTAGTGAAATCTGGAAAATATCTTTAGTTAATGTATTATACCAATGCTAATTTCTTAGTTTTGATAAATGTCCTATAGTTGTCAGATTATAACACTAAAGGAAGTGGGGTTAAAGGTATGCAGGAACTCTGAAGTACTTTTGCATCTTTTCTGTAAGTCTAAAACTATGTCCAAGTAACAAGTTTAAGAAATTCATCATGGATATTTATACCCCTTAAATGAACATATAGCTTTGGTAATGTTGATTAGTCTTGCTTGATCATCTGCACTAAAGGATAGAAGCATAGGCTATAGGAAGTCCAAAATTACAGCTATCGGTTTACATTGGACTTTAAAATACAATGTATATAAATTTTTCCCTTCTTCAGATTTGCCTTGTGATTAACCTAACAGAATATGAGGTGAGATCAAACAGGTTGGATGCCTAGAAAAATTCATAAAACTGATAAGCCCTTTTATGGGTAACTGAAAGTTCTTTTTCTAAAGGGATAGCTTGGTTTTAGTGATGATTTTTTTGCAAGTGGGAAGCAGAGATTCAGGACAAACAAGAGGATGAATTTTGAGCACAGCAGCAGCCCTTTGCAGTTGGAGGTCTGTGAGGCACATGGCTGCCGTAGAAAGTGGCAGTTAGTTTTAAGCAAATCTACATAGATTGCTAATGAGGAGAATCATCTTTTTTAGTCCCTATATTTCATAATTTTGCCACAGTAGGTGCTCAATAAATGTTTGAACAAAATGTTTGCTACAAACTGATATGTAACTACTTTAGTAGTAACCTCCTGTAGATACAATGGCTTCATATAAAAGAATGGGTATTTCAGTTACTGTTTTAGGCCTGTGAGGAATTTTGTTGTTGTTGAAATTGCCATTATAAGACTTAACCCGGTAGTCTACACTGAGTTGGTGTTCACTCAGGGTAGCTCCCTAAGTCCTTCACAGCAATCAGGTCGGTGACACGACTTTGCCTTAGTTACTGCATTGTCTGCCTCTTCCCCGTGCACATCCTTCTGTAGAGCATGGCATGTCCTTTACCACCAGCCTCTGTTTGTTGTTTCCTGACCTTAGAGCGTACTCACCTTTCTTCTCTGTCTGAGAAATTTGTATTCATCTTTGGAACTTAGGTCAGCAAGTGTTTCTTCTGTGAACTCTACCCTGTTTGCAGAAACCCATAGTTCTCTAGTATAACGTTTACTATGGGGTTTCTATTTAAATGAATTAAATTCATTCATTCATTTACCCATTCATGAATCTGATGTTGATTTTCTGTTACAGGCTGGATACTTGAGGAACTAGAGAGATGGCAGTAAAAGGACAGACAGGATTCCTGACTTTATATACTGTTTTAGCAGGGCAGGCAGACTAAGCTAATTATGTTATTTTGGATGTGAGAAGATGATCTAAGTACCAATTTCCACGTCTAGATTATGAGTTCTTTGAGGGCATGGATTTTGTCTCCCTTATATTTATAGGCCTAGTATATAGAATAGCAGTCTGGCAGCTCGTAGGTGCTCAATAAATGTACAAATGAACTGAGCACTTAATGTGCCTATTGGTACATGATTATATGCCTGATCACTTTACTCTCAGCTGCCTTCCAAATTTTTATTTATCATCTATGAAGTGAGCTAATTCCTCTGACTTACTGGAAGGGCTGCTGCCTTCTTCTGGCATATGGTGAGAGTGGCATATGTGATAGTGCACGATGTAAGATAGAGACCAGCAGGATGGGCTCTTCTGGACCTTTCTATCTTGTACCACTAACTCCAGGTCAAGCCCAGGAGGGTGCATTAAATTCTTGAAACCAAGGTCACATGGCTGCACCCTAGCTACAGGTGAGGCTGGAACCGAAGGCTGTATTTGTTTTTGCACTTTCTGTTGTGATAGACCTGCACTTCCCATAAGACATAAAGTAAGGAATTCCCTTAAAAATTGTTTCAGTGCTGTGTAAGAAAAGAGAATTGTAAATGTATACTAGCCACTGAAATGCAGCTGCTTGATTGTTCATAAATTCCAGCTATTTTTTGTTGCTTCTGCAGGAGTTGTATCACAGTATACTGTATCACAGTATATTTTAATATTATAAACTGCATTTTTCCTTTTAACCCTGTCTCTAGTATAATCAAGTCTGTGACCAGGCGTTTGTAATTTTCCCAGAACAGTGTCTTTTACAGAAATCAGCACGGTAGAATGTGACTTGGGGGAAAGAGATAAAGTCTTTGCTTGAGTACAGAAATTACATCTTTAAAAATCAGGGAATTCTAGTCCATCAATTCTAGTCAGTCAAAAAAATTTACTGGATGTCCAGCGTCCACTGAGGTTGCTGCATAATAATTTGCATTACTTAGTAAGTTTTTCTGAGAAATTTCGTATCTTCTTTCTATGACAGAATAAAGTTGGCACATGGAAGCTCATTGGGGAAAAGAATAGTTATATGGGTTAGCATTTCTAGCCAAAAACAAGGTTTCTTTGTTTGTGGTAATTCAATAAATGGGTGATGTTTTATCTGGTGGTATTCTGGACATATAGATGAACTATATGATCAGCTACATTTTGTTCTACAAATACTTATTTGAGGCCTACCTGGTACCTAGTTTCGTGCTTGGCTAAAAAGAAATACAAAGATGAACAAGTTGGAGTGCCTGCCCTTACAAAGCAGTTCTCCTGATTGAAGGGACAAACAGGTGGGCTTTGGAGCTAAGCAGACTTAAGAAACCGTCATTCCTGCCATTTCTTGGAGTCTGTTTCATCCTTTCAGTATGGGGTTATTTATACCTGCCTCATTGGATTCAGCAGAGCAGTGCATGTACAGTGCCTGGCCTAGTTCAGTTCCTTGTACAGTCAACATCACTATTGTCATTATCACTTAGAGGTCAGAGGGCAGGCAGGAATTTGGGTTTTACAGAGGGAAATCATTTTTCAACTTCATAATTATAGGACTAATTGGAGAATATGATAACTTCCCCCATTGACACAATGAACCATTTTTTACTTACTTTTGCATTTCTAGTTGCTGCAGCCTAGCAGGAGGTCCATTAAACCAAAAGACCTCATTATCTTCTTAGGCCAGGGACAGTAAATGGGGAGGCTGGTTTTCAGATGGCCACCTTCTCTCTATTCAGCTTGAAGTGTTGGGGAGCTCAGAGTAGGAGGAAGCCCACACGACCCTAAGCCCTTTGACAGTGTAGCCCTTCTGAGGGGGGCTTCACTATTCACCATGAAGTAAAATCCCCATACACCAGGCTCAGCTTTATGCAAAAAGAGGGTACAAAAATTCTTCGTGAAGCCTGTGTAAGCAGTTCTTTGGGGATCATCCTTACTACTCTTCACCCGTGATCATGGGTAATTGAAATTCACCTATAGTTGAAACTGGAGGTAAGATATTTGATGGCACCCTTGCATGGAGGTCTCTGTACAGTGTAGGGTCCTTAGTCCCAGAAATGCTAATTTACTCCTCAGCTAAGAGGTTGTTCACATTTCTAGAACATATACAATGTCTGATGACCTGAAACACCCTATCATTTTTATTTGTTCATTAAGATGGGTAATAGCCTAGAGGAACAACCTTTCTCCAGATGATTATCCTCCCCCCAGAAGTGGGGTTTGTGTAAGTTCATCCAGCATGTGGTGTGCTTGGGTTGTTGGTAAGAGTGTGACAAAGAGCAGCAGGGGAGGTCCTGATGCTGTTCCACTGAGGATGGGGTATGGGTGCTTTCTTCATTGAGGGAGGTCTGGTTGCATGGCAGATGCCTCTCCTTCATGGTCAAGAGTATCTGAAGGAGCTGGCCATGGTCTCAGGGCTGTGAGGCATATTATGCCTTGTGAGGAAAGGCGACTTGTTTTTGAACAGCTCCTGGAGTTGATATATGAAGTGGGCAACACCCTCAGCTTACGAGAGGGGCAAACCTCACCCTGTAGGACAAGTCTTAGCAACCCGTTGGAATCCATTGTATCATCTTTCCCATGGGATTCCAGTTCTCCAAGACTGTTGTCTGGAGAGAAGGACAGCTAGTTGCCTCATCTGCTGCCCCATCAATCAGCAGGGTGGATAGGCAGGCTGGTCTGCCTAGACCCTAAGTGGGTCCTTCCTGAAGCTGCATTTTAGTTCCAGCAGAAAGCCTTCCAGGATGGAAGGTTGGGTGGCTAGGATTGTGTTTGGCTGCTGGCCTCATCTCCACAGTGCTTTGCCCACTGTGGGGATCTTTTGTTTTGGACTCTGCATCAGCTGTTAGCTGACTTGTAGGTCAGGGGATCAAAGGGGGGATGGTCAATCAGATCTTCAGTAATGACATGGGACTGGTGGGGGGTTTTGAATCTTTGTGATAATAGAAGCTGCTGGGTTGAATGAAAGATAAAAGGATTCAGAGCAGGTGGGCAGCAGCCTGAAAAGCAGGGCCATGAACTAAGACAAGGAATACCATGGTTGTCCAGTAGGACATAATTAGGAATTGATGCTGAGGGTAGTTTAAAGTTAAGTTTAAGGTTAGAAAAGTCATCAAAAATCTTCTTTTTAGGTTCCTCATTTTTTTTCAGGTATGAAAAACTAAGACCCAGAGTTCAAAATCATACAATCACCTTTTAGCAGACCTGATATTAGAAACTGGAGTCCTAATCCCTGAGTGTAAGTCTCTGCTCTGCCACACACTGGTTGTTCTGAACTGTGGCAAATCATCATCCTTGGTTTACCCTTGGGAAAGTGGGCCCAGTTATACCCAGTAATACCTCTTGTGGGTTTGTTGTGAAACTTACATGGGATAATGCCCAGGAAGCCCCTTCCCTAGTTATAAATATGAATGATCTTGAATGATTGCTGTGTTCATCATCCAGAACATGAGGCAGCCCTGGGTCTCTTCAGGTTCTTGCATTTTTTCAAGTTATGTGAATGGGATCATACCAGCACCATCACCTTTTGAAATTCTGGTTTTGTTCCCACTTTTCTTTCCAATAATAACAGTGACTTTGTCTTTAGTCGTTTGCAGTTCCACCTTCATTTATGGGTCCATTATCTTACATGATGTCTTAGGTCAGCATGGTTCATTATCACACCCTGCTGTAGAGATAAATAATGAAAACAGCCCTTATCCAAGGGCCACTGTGTCAATTATATAACAGCTGTGTGAAGTCAGTTTGTACCTCAGATGTCTGTGTTTCTTGGTATGATACTGGTGCCTGTATCTAGTGAAATAGGAATTCATTCATTCACTCACTTATTCAACAAAACTTTATTTTCTATGTGCAAAAAATATAATTGATATAGCAAAAATAGTTATAGTACATGTTATTGGTGAAAAAATGTAAACTGCACAAGATTTATAATAAAGGGTAAAGACCAAATTTATATAATAGAAGGTATCGTTAATAATCATAGCACGCACTTACATGGTGCTATGTATGTGCGTGGCTCTATGCCACACACTATTCTTGGTGCTTTCTATGTATATTACTAGAATTCTCATAGCAACCTTATGAGACAGATACTATTTCTGATTCCTTTTTATAGCTAAGTGAACTGCAGCACAGAGAGATTAAGTGACTTGTCCAAAGTTGCACAGCCAGAAAGTAGTAGAGCCATGCATCAAATCCAGGTACTCTGGCAGCAGTGTCCACTGTTAACCACTTTGCCACACTGACTCTGAAATCAACTGCTACATTAGAAAAACCAAGGTACATAATTGTGAATGAGAAATGGCTCATAGCTTGAGTTTCCATAGTTCACAGCCCAGTGTGGTAGGGAGAGGCCAGGCCAAGATCTGATCAAGATCTGGAGATCAGAAAAGTATTTTCAAGAAATGTATTTGTGAGGTGCCTGGCCGGCTCATTCAGAAGAGTGTGCGACTTTTGATCTCCAGGTTGTGAGCTTGAGCCCCACGTTGGGTGTAGAGATTACTTGAATAAGTAAATAAAAGCTTAAAAAAATAAATGCATTTGCACATAAATTGATTCCTTCTCTCTCAAGTTGACCTGCCATAATTCATAAGCTTTGTACAAAATTTCAGTGCAAAAGTAAGGGGCTAAAGACTACCAATTATTTCTACCTTGGTGTGGTGGCCTGAACACATCTCTATTTGCAAATAGTAATTTGATGGTTTGATATATTTCAAACCACATGAACTCATGCTCCTGTCACAGTGGCCTAGAGTGTGGCCTACAGATGTCAGGATTCCTTTTTGTTCAATTTATTATAGGTAATTTTTTGTGTGTTTCCTTTTATCTACCTCTTTTACTATAGGTTTTACAATATGGCACATCCCAACACCATCGGGCATCTACTGAGGAAGAGAGGCCCTGGGAAATAAAAGCTTTCCCAATTCTGTGGCTTACCTCGTGTTTTAGCATTGACATTGATAGTCTTGGAGGCTTGGCTTCTCAGATGTTCAGGAGTCTTGAGCCTGCACTGAGCCCTTGATCACCTGCTCGTTACCTGAGACCTTCAAGGCCTTGTCCTGTTCTCCCTCTGTAGCCTTTTCCTCAGTTAGTCTCTTTTCTACCTCCCAGCCCAGCCCTGGCCATGGTGGGCATTCACAGTGCTGGGGATAGGCTCCTTCATGCTCCCCCACTCTAGGCACTGAGTCTATGCTGGGACCTCCATGCCTGCTTGGACACTCATCTGGGACCTCCATGCCTACTTGGATACTCACCTTTAGGAGCCAGCTTGATGCCATTTTTATTGGGAGTCTCACCTGGTTCTATCAACTCAGTGTCCCTGTGCTCCTGTCTAACTCGCCACCTGGGACAGGGAAGCTCATGCTATTGGACCTTACCTCTGCCAGGCCTCTTTTAGATCATTCTTCCTGCCTGAGGGGATTTTAAAACCGCATCTCATATTGATGCCCTGAATCATTATATTTTCTTTGTCGTTCATCTCTTAGGGGTTCTGGGTCTTTATGATTCCATTGTGGGCACTTGTGACTATGGACAGCCCACAGGTCTAATATGGTCAGCTCTTGAATAACCTTTACTTTTGTATGTTGAGATACCTAAACTACCTTTGGTATACCAAGTTCAAAGGTTTGAGCAGCAGCTAGTGAACAAACACTTTGAGCTATGGTTGGCTGGCACTATATGCCAGGCAGTAGTTTGGTTCCAGAAACATATATTCGTGGGCCAGGCATTGTGCCAGAGAATGCTGGCTGGTCACTTGTAGCTCCCATCCTTAAGGGATTTCAGCCCAGTCCTGCCACCTTTAGACCCTGATCAGTTGGGTTTCAAAACCAGACAATAGAAATTCTGTATAAATAAAAGCAAAGATTTTTTAATTCTATGGTGGCTTGATTGTATGACATAGAAAAATGCTTTATGTACTTTTGTCACCAACAATAAAAACTTGCAGTAAATGCTTCAGTTGGAATGTATTTTATTAGCTTTATAAATTACCTTAGGGTTATATTTATAGAATCATTAAAAGTCTAAAGGGGTCCCTTAAATTTTTCAGTTATACTTTGCTGCATTTTATTGGGGGAAATTATGTGCCATAACAGTATTTGGAAATTCACATAAGTTTTGGGACAAGGGCCTCTGTGTGTATACATACATAACAGAGATTCATGTTTTTGATGTTCATTCAGTCTTTTTGTCCTTTTACAACATGTTGTACACTCCTAAGTGATGATCCATGTTGGAAAGCAGTTAGCTTGGAAATCATTAAGCCAAAGTTTTGGATCATGGTTTGGTTCAAACTTAGTTTTAGGTACAATATTATCTATCTGGGAGTCTTTTAAGTTCCTTACATGAATTACACAATTTCATCCTTAAAATATTCCCATGAGGTAGATTTGGTGGTTGTCTGTGTTTTACAAGTATGCAAACTGTGACCCAGAGAAGAGGAGTAACTTGCCCGAGATCAGCTAGGTAGTCAATGCTCACATCAGGATCTGAACTCAGGGGGTCTGATTCTAGTTCCACCATGTTATAGCTCCTCCTTTCTTTGGGACTGAAATTTCTCATCTCTAAAATAAAGGATTTGGATTTCACAATTTCTAGTATTCCTTCCAGCTTTAACGTTCTTTGTTCTCAGCTGGTAGAAGACCAGACACACACTCCTGTGCACATGTTCACATACGTGCCACATACAGAGATGTCAGCTGAATGGTCTTGTTGAAATGCCTGCATAAATATTGTGTCTGAGTGCCACGGATGAAGACAGAATCTCTGTGCCAATCTGCATGCACCTTCAGAGGAGGAAAAATTGTTGGTCTCTTGCTAATTGGCTATCACACTTGTGATTTATAATGAAAACAGTGCCACAATATTGAGAACTTTTTTAAAGAGGGAGGTTCTTAGGACACAGCAGAGCACAAAATGTCTTTTCAATATCTTAATTCTTTACAAAAATAAAGAACACGGGTCTTTGTTGAAGATAAATTTCACAAAAGCATACCTGAGCTCTGATATTTATTTTGCTGGGGATATCTGGTGAAATGTTGCTCAGGTTTCAGAGCCCAAGTGTAGAGCTTACTTGCATGGCTTATAGGACATAACAGTCCTCATTCAGCCTAGATTTAACACTTCCTGAACTTTGCAGAGGGTAATGGCTAACTATGGAATACTCCCTTTAGAATGATCTGTTGACATCCTAGAAAATATTAGTTACATTCACTCATGCTGGAAGGCACCTCAATCCTCTGTGTCCCAAATGTACAAGGAACTCAGTGCATGCAGCCTAGCAGATGCTTAATTTGGCAGGATGTTCTCATCTGAGCAAGCCGCTGAGTATGGTGATGGCATAGAGAACCTCCTTTAACTAGCCTTCCTCCACATTATACAGAGAAAAACATACCACGGCCACTGAACAAAGTAATCATTGAATATTAAAAGGAGCAGGGATTATCTTTCTGCATTTAGTACCACAGACTAACTTTTTAAAGTCTCTGTAGGAGGGGATAGCTGTGCAGGATGGAATAGTCAAGTTGCCTTTCAGGTTACTGCTGTGTGTGTGTGTGTGTGTGTGTGTGTGTGTGTGTGTGTGTTGTGGGGAGGTGTTTGTAGGCATGAATCCATGTATGAGGATATGTTTGTATGTCTTGATCATTTCTAGATCAAGGACTGGGAAAGATGGGTGGGGAAGTTATGTGGAATTTAGGAAGCCAGCCTGGGCTCTGCACCCCTCTCCTCCAGTCTGTAGATGCTGCAGCACTGCCCCCATCACTGCAGGAGATCCTCTGCCTGCTCCTCCACCTCTGACCTACGTAGACACCATAGCTCCGTGTGGGTCCCAGGGGCCCAGTGCCCAGAGCAGGAGAAAGTGAACATGCGAAGAATTGTCTTCTGGCTCTTCCCCAGGTAACCATCTACTCAGAGAAGCTTTCTGAGCATCAGCTTCCTCATCTATGATGTGCAAAAGCCCTCTAATACAGGACCTGGCATTCAGTAGTTGCTGACTAAATGCTAAGTGATTGAATAAATAACAGTGGGATGAAGAAAGTAAAAGTTAAGGGCATCTGATATTTGGTGATGGTAAGGTTGGAAAGGCAACTGCTTTAATTGTGGTTAGTCTGAGGCACTCAGGCAGAAGGTGAAGAATAAGGGAAGCTGAAACTTGTCCAAGGCTGTGGAGAAACCAGTAGAGGCCTTCATGTTCAGGGGTTGAGTGCTGCCCATTTGGGAAAGCTGAGGTGTCCGTTCCACCCAGTACAAGCCTCCTACCAATATAGAAGTCTTTAGAGTTCTGTGAGTCTCTGTTAGGCCTCTCGTCACTGAGGGCAGAGCTCTGTCCTTCGTGGAAGAAGGCATGGTACCGGCTGCTGGATGCCCCTCATCTCTGCCTCTGTGTTTTGGTAGATCTTCTGAGAGGCTGTCCCTATTCACCCCAGTCTTGCCCTGATTGCTGCTTATAGAATTAAAAGATACATTGGGCACTCTAGGGAAAGCAGAAATGTAGATCTTCACATGAGCTGGGGCAGCTGCAGGGGAAAGCACATTTTACAGAGCATAGTACAGTAGGTGTGCTCATGGGTGGGGCGGGAGGCTGTGGGCCTGACCAAGCCTGCATGGTACCTGCAGTCTCAGGTTTGTGACACTACCCCATGTTGGTGTCCTCCACACTTGGGAATGGCTTGATCTAGGGCCCAGGCAATAAGGTAACCAAATGGTTCCAACAGAATGGCTTACTTGTAGTTTCAATGCTCATTGTAGACTGAATACGTTTTAATTTCTGGTGTGATGAACAAATTATTCATCTCTAAGTACTACTGAATTAATGGCAACTTTTTGCATATGTGCATTTATATAACCCATTTGATTTTTTTATCATTCCTTTCTTCATCAAACATCCATTATTGCTGAGGAATACTTCTGTGAACTGGTCCTATAAGGCTCATACTATGGAAGATGAGAGGAGAAGAACCACAGTTAGGAAAAGGGCTTCAGCCCTTCAAGTTCCAAGATCCAAAGAAATATTGTCTCTAGCCCTATAGGGCCATATTAATTGCCACTTGCAAATAAAGCGAGACACTGCATACTGCTACAAATGTTTGTTTGTTAAAAACAACAACAAAGATAAAACTATGCTTACTGGTTTGCCTCTAGCAACATGTCTCATTTTTCCTCTTCTCCTGTCTCCTTCATAAACCACGTACCAGAAGAGTATGTTGTTAGATACAACTGTTCAGATATAACACGCCCAAATTTCCCTTTTGATTTACTTGTGCAAGACTGCAGGCTGTAGTTGCAGCTTAATCTTGGTAACGTGAGTTTCGCTGACCAGAATTAAAAGGTGATTCTGGGAAAAGAGTGTGTCTCTGGAGTTAGTAGCAGCATCTGGGGTTGCTGAGTGAGCCCCATGGTTAATCCCAGCAGTTTTCACTGGCTGGGCATAATTTAACCTCCTATTGACGATTGACAAGCAAAGGTCTGTAATATTACTGATGCCCTGGGCCTTAGTTTTATTTCATTAATATTGGTGTAATCATAGTGAGTTACCACTTTTCTTGAACTCTGATAATTTTGGGCCTTTAGGGAAGAAAGTTTCTGATTTTAAGGATACTTAGGAAAAACCCTGTTTACTACCTTTCCCATTGAGCTGTGACTTCAGCTGATTTTGAAACTGGGAGGGCTGAGTCCATGGGTGCTCACACGCATTGTTTCTGCATTTCTCACAGCTAACCCCCTGTCTTCTTTTATCTGCAGAATTCCTTGGGATTATTCCCCGTGTGTGCCCCTGAAGAATTGTAGAAAGTCCTTTTCATGTGGTTCCTTCTCACATGTCCTTTATCTCAAAGGAAACCTGTGATCATTGACATTTTATAATTTTGATCTAGAATTTGTGTATAATTTTCTCTGTGTGAAAAACATATATACTTACATTATCCTTTAGCATTTATTGGCTCTAATTTGGACATGTAGTAGAGGAGGTGAGTACAATAGTTTATATGATTTACACAGCTTTAATAGCTTAAATTAGCAAAGACAAATGGGCTTTTCTGATTCAGTATGAAACCAATGGAGTGAAGTGTCTTCTGCTTCTTTTATGTCTTTCTCTTTAGCTTGTATGTCTGTGTGGATAGTCTGTGGGGAAAGCATAGATTTTAGGTGCAAGTGAAAGAAACAAAACTGAACCCCAAAGTGTACTTCTCTTCACCTCTCCCAGTGCTTTGGATTCAATTTAAGTCCAAACAGTTACTACACTTGCTCTGCTAGATGCTGGGGATGTAAAGATGTGATGTTTTGTGGGCTGGAGAGGTCTCACCATTGGGTGAGGCAGACAAATAGACAAATAATGACAGCAACATGGGAAGCACTGTACTAGAAGGATGTGCTGGTTGCCATGGGAACATAGAGACAGAAATATTTTATTGTAGCAGGAATGTAGAGGTTGGGGAAAGCATCATAGACATGGTGCTTTTCTTTTTTCTCCTGAAAGGTCAGTAAGCATTTGTCAGGTAAGGTGTGGGAAGAACAAGTCATTCTAGGCAGAAGAGATCATGTGCACCAAGGCAAAATGATGGGAAGCCATGGTGTGCTTGAGAACATCTTTGTGTTTTGGTGGGGCTGGCTTCCAGGGTGATGTGTAGGGGAGTTGGGAAGTAAGTTCATAAAAGTGGTCAGGAGCACTTTAGGGGGAAGAGTCTTACACACCTAATTGGTATGGACTAATATTGAAGGTGATGGTATTCTTCTGAAGAATTTAAAATAGAGGAGACACATGATATTTATCATTTAGAAATAACAATTTACTTGATAGAATAAACTTTATTTCATTCAACAAAAAATTATTTTTGAGAACCTATTACATGCCAGATATTTTTCTAAGCCTCAGGGAAATAACATTAAACATTACCTTAAGGGGCATCTGTTTGGCTCTGTTGGTTGAGTGTCTGGTCTCTGTGCTGACAGCATAGAGCCCATTTCAGATCCTCTGTTCCTCTCTCTCTCTCTGCCCCACCCCTGCTTATGCTCTCTCTCTCTCTCTCTCTCTCTCTCTCTCTCTCTCTCTTTCAAAAATAAACATTAAAAAAAACTTTAATAGAGAAAAAAACATTACCTTAAAAATTTCCTACATTCATGCAAACTTAAATTCTAGTGATCAGAGGCCATAAACAAAACCAAAAGTTAATTGTAGGGCTTATTAAAGTGTTAAATGCTTTAGAAAATATAAAGCAAGGAACACAGATAGGCAATTTTGGACATGGGTCAGGAGGGTTACATTTTTAAATGGGTGCTTTGTTTTACTTGAATGTAAAGAAAAATTACTTTGGTTTGTATTTTTTTATGAATTTATTTTTGGTGTAGGTTTGAGGTCTCCGGTTCTGTCACATATTTTATTTCTGTCAATTATTATTGATATTTTATAAATTTGTGTACAGAAATAGTATTGAGAGGGGTGCCTGTGTGGCTCAGTCAGTTAAGCATCTGACTCTTGATTTTGGCTCAGGTCATGATCTCATGGGTTTGTGAGATCGAGCTCCATTTCAGGCTCTGTGCTGACAGTGCAAAGCCTGCTTGGGATTCTCTCTCTCTCTTCTTTCTCTCTGTCTCTCTTCCCCTGCCAAAATAAACAAACAAACAAACAAACAAACATTAAAAAAATTACTATTGAGAAAAATCTCCTATATTGGCTGTGAAATAGCATTAAAACTCCACTCCATGTCCATTTAGTGTATGTCCTCCTCCGGTAATGTGGATAAATATGACAAATTGGGTATTTGGAGATGAGAAAGCCAAAGAGTAACCTCAGAACCCTATTGGAGTGTGTGAATGGTTATTTAAGTGAGAGCATTTACTTCTATCTCCATTAAGGACAGAACAAGATAGAATGGGGGTTAGCTTTAGCAGGAACATTAGAGCTGAAGTGATGACATGTGAGTTTTCCATATTGAAGTGGCTGGCCTAAGGAGCTGGATGAATTGTTCTAATCATGTGCTTCCATACTTATGGAATCATTGATAGTACTGTGGTTATCAGTTCCAACTGATCTGGGCTTCGCAGCAACAACAGTAAACAAATCCATGGAGTAGGTCATAGATGGTGTTTGAGGCCCATTCTGTTTGAGGGGGTGTAGAAGGGTAGCCAGACAAAGGTTGACGGTGATTCTAGCCTATGAAGGGAGACAATTCCACGAAGGTTAGTGTGTGGAGCAGAGCAATCAGTGGGAGGACATTTGAGGACAGTTGACCAAGAGCAGCAGGATGCTCAGAGCTCCTGTGTGTTAGGTCATCAGGCATACCACACAAATGCAGTAAGCTTCCAACTGGGTGTATCTTCAGGGAAGAATTGAGCAGAATGATAGGTTAATTGCTAATTGCAAAAGGTAAGTATTTTATCAACCAGTGTTCCATTGAGGAGGATGGATTTTAAGACCTTGGTCCAGGTTATTATTTTTTTTCTTTAATATTTATTTATTTAGTTTGAGAGAGAGAAAAAGAGGGAGGGAGAGAGGGCAGAGGGGCAGAGAGAGGGGGAGAGAATCCCAAGCAGGCTCCCTGCTGGTAGCCCCGATTCGGGGCTCTATCTCATACAGCATGAGATCATGACTTGTGCTGAAATCAAGAGTCAGTCACTTAACTTACTGAACTACTCAGGTGCCCCAGTCCAGGCTATTAATCAAATTGTTTTGAAGTCTCTTAAGTCTACCAGAAATAGTCTCTTTTTGGTTATTGGGGAGATAGGCAAAGGAATCCAGGAAGTCTTATTTTGCCTATGGTACTATAAAGAAATTCTCTTTCAAAGACATGAAATGAACATGTTCAGGACAAAAAATTTCTTGTCTTTGAGGAACTTAGGATTCTCACTGGCCTCAGTTGTCAGAAGAAGGTCATTTTCTCCAATTAAGCAGTCACCATGGATGCAAGTAGAGTACAGGGCTACAGGCTTCTACATCTCTGCTGTCCAAGGCAGGATTGGCCCTGGATCAGTGGGAGCCTCCTGCTGAGAGCAAAGAGGGACTCACCCGCCCTGGTTTTTCTCCTTCTAAAGTATGGCATTTGAGGGAGGACCAGGCAATCAATGGCTTTTCACCCACATTGATCCCTGCTTTGAATTTGATTAGTTGTGGAAACCAAAGGCCCTTTTTTTAAGTATCTCAAAGATCTTCCTCTAGACATGAAAAGATAGCTCTGTCTACTGACACTGAGCATCTCTAGGACTGTATGTATTGTGAGGGAGCTTTGAGAGTTGGCTGGATATAGCACCATCATGGATAGGAGGCCATCAGTTTATCCTGGAAGACAAGCAGGGCTGAATAAGGCCTACGGTGGGAAGTTTGCTTGAGGGGACAGAGAAGAGCTTCTAAGGAACCAGTAGGGGAAATAAGACAAAACAAAATGTAGCAAACCTTGTTTGATTAGGGCAAGGTACATTCTCCTTACAGTGGAGCATCCTGTTATCCATTAAAGAAAGTATAAATATACCATCTCAAAATTCCAGTGTGGTTTGGCTAAAGGAGGCAGGGAACGCAGGAGTTTATATGGCTGTCTCCCAGCTGCTCCTTGAGGTCAGTGAGGTTGGATTTTGTGGAGGTCTCAGAAGATATAAGTTTTCGGAAGGGAAATTTCATAAAGGGTATGTGACAGTTGGAGGACTCCAGGCAGACACCCTTGTCAGGCTCAAGACAGGAAAGTAAGGCAGTTTTTACCCAAATAGGAAAAAATAACTAGCTGTGATCAACTTGAGGACAAGACTGGGTCAGTAGTACCATGAATTGATAAATACCTGCCTTATTCTCTGGCTCCTATGAGCTTGTTTGTAAATATTAAAAAATAAAACAGGTGGAGAGCTCAGTATCCACACCCAGTTCTCAGGGTGCTGGAAGCTGTCAGGGAAGGAGCTAGCTGTTTCCTGAACAAACAGTCCAGTGCTTTAGTCAGACAATGGGCTTTCTCTCCAAAACACACAGGGCTGCACTGAGAGAGAATATTGTGATTTAGGAATTAGGCCAGATGACTGGGAAGGGACAGATGGAAAAAGCCTAAATATTTATGACATTGAAGACTAGAGAGAGAATAATTCCATAAATGAAGGCCACAGGTAATTAAAAACTATTGTGGCTAATCATTTTAATTCTTTGCCTTAAAATATCTTATATAATTTGCTAGTAATATATTTGAGTTTTATCTCCTCTTTGTCTCTTTTCTACCTCATTTTCTGTATATGTATCCCTAGTGAAGATATTTGCTCAGTTAGAGAAAACTTTCTTCACTCGAATGGATACCAATTGTGTTAATTGTGTTTCCTATAAGAACCTCTGGATGAGCTTTTACTTCTGTTCTTTGATTTATTTAACAAGTATTTATTGAATGCTAATGATATACTGCTCTGTTTCAGACCCAGGGAATTCCTTAGTAAAACCAGGCAGACAGAAATCCCTACTGCCTTCATGCAGTTTGTGTTCTAGTGGAGGGAAAAGATTATGCATATATATAAGTATTACATTAGACAGAAATGAATAGTGGAGATAAAGGAAATAGGAAAGGAGGATGGGAAGGGCCAGAAGTATGGGGAGAGTGTAATGGATAAGAGGTTCCGATCTTAAACAGAGTAGTCAGAGCATACCCCACAGAGGTGTTGACATTTGGGCGAAGGCCTAATGAAAATGAGAGAGTTAGCCAAGCAGATATCCCAGGAAAGTATGTTACAGGCAAAGGAATAGCAAGTGTAGGTGAGTCTTGTGTGTTCAGGAGACAGTGAGGAGGCCACTGTCCCAGAGACAACTAAGGGATGGAGAGGGGAGGTTGGAGTTGGTGGGGGTCCAATTATGGAGGGTTGTGTAGAGTTTCTTATAAGGACTTTGGATTCCCTCTGAGTGAAATAGAAGGTATTTGAGAGTTTTGAGCAGAGAAGAGAGCTGATCTGGCTCCCATTTCAGCAGGAACATTCTGGCTGCTCTCTTGGGACTAGAATATGATGGGAAGGACAGAGAGAAGATAGGATACTAGTCAGGACACTGTTGAAGTAATCTGGTTGAGAGATGTTGGCACCTTAGACCAGGGTGACTATAGTCAGATGGTGAGAAGGGACCAGTTTCCAGATGTGTTTTGAAGTTGAAGCTAATAGAATTTTTTAATTGATTGGAGAAAAAGAAAGAGTCAAAGAGGACTCCAGTGTTTTTGCCTGAGCAATTTGAAGGATGAAGTTTTGAGATGTAGAAGGCTGTGAATGGAGCCAGTTTGCATGGGAAAACGAGGCATCCGGTTTTGGCCCTGGTAAGTTCAGATGTCTGTTACATTCTGCATGGAGATGTTGAGCACGTGATTGGAGGAATTGAGAGTCTAGGGAGAGGTGGGAAGGCCCAGTATAATTGTGGATGTTATTAGTATGGAAATACTAGACTGCTTGAGATATCAAGAGAATGAGCTGAGGGTGAGTCTGGGCACTCCAAAGTGCCCTCCAAATGAGGAGGTTTTGAGAAGGAGTGGTCCTTAAAGTAGGAGGACATGTCCCTGGATCCTTGAAGCAGTTGGTTCCAGGTGGTTGGGATTGATCAGATCTGTCAAAGGCAGTCTGGTAAGATGAGGCCTGAGGTGACCACATTGGAGCAAACAACATGGAGGTCATTGGGGATGTGGACAAGCAGTTTTGGTGCAATGATGGGAGCCAAAGCCTGACTGGAATTTTTTTAGGGGAGAATTTCAGATTAGAGGCAGTAAGTTGTGGGAACAGAGGAGTGGAGAATGGGGACAAAACCATTTTTATTTTAAAGATGGGGAAAGTTCTATCATGTTGGTATAGCTGATGTGAAGAATCCCAAAGAGGTAGTGTTGATAATCAGTATGTACCAAAATTTCCAAAATTCAGAAATTTTAAAGATCACCTGTCATTTGGATAATCAAGAGCAGGCAACAAAAGCAACAAAGGGCTAAAGTGGAATTTCATTCTTTAAAATTTCTTTCTTAAAATTTTACAGAATCATGATTGTAAGAATTGAAAGAACTTTGAGGATCTAAGACATTGGGTGGCTTTCAGAATTTTTAGCTGGGGACCTTTTTCCAGTGAAATCTCAGAGAAAAGTCTAACTGTATGCATATCTTAGTGGAACTGCCAGGATTCCTTTACTAACCCTACTCCCAACCTCATCTCTTGCAGATGATCCTGAGGACTCAAAGGGAAAACGTAGGTTGTTTAGAGGAAAGATTCAAAAGTACTGGTTTAATCCAGGCATCCCATTTACCAGTAAGGAATCTAGAGGTTAAGATTCTTGCCTCTGGGGAAACATAATATTCACTTTAAGAACTGGAGGAGAAGCCAGTTTTCTGAGTTTCAGGCCAGTGGACTGTTTACGTTTATCCTTGGTGCCTGTGGCAAACAGTGCTCCTTGCCCCAAACAGTGCAGGACTCTTGAATGAATGAATGAAGTATTGAAGAGGGAGAAATGACTTAGAGAGAAAGAGCCTGAGGCCCAGAAGTCGCAATATCCAAGGATAAATGCCTCCCTTTCACCTGTTTGGGTCCCCCGTTTGGGGCCTAGGTTTGTGCTGTAAAACACTTGTACATTCATTTATGTTAGTCTTACCAGTTGGGTGTGGTCCTCATAGGCTGTGTACCTCAAATGCATATGGAAAAATCTGTTAGTGGACAACTTAAAACTCTTGTTGAGTTTTATGGTTTATGCTGCTTATATGCGGTTTATTTGCTCAGTGGAGCAAAGTAGTAAGAGAACCATTATGCAAGGTTAGTCTTGATGAGTATATATTAAATGCTCTGTACTATCCAGTTACCATTACATTCAAATACATTTATTTAAAACCTATAGATTGAGAGCCATTAATAGTCCTCAGCAAGGCGTACAAGGTTCTTCATGACTGGATACCTGCTCCCTACCTCCTCTGCCTTATTTTCACATACAGTGACATTCTGTCAAAATGAAAGTTAGAACACCCCAAGGAATCACATTCCCAACCACCCCTTGCTTTTTCTGTTTCTTGATCAGTGCGCTGGTTATATGGATGTTCTTTTTTTCTTTCTCTTTGTATAAACCCATTGACCTGGATCTCTCTCTGTCTCTGTCTCTGTCTCTGTCTCTCTCTCTATCACCCCCACACACTTATACATACTGTACTGCAAGGAAATATTTTTTATAGTGTCAGAGTGTATCAGTCCTTATGCTTGATATTCTTTAATGCCTCAGATCTCATAGTAAAGCAGCTTTCTGTTCAGTGGCTCACAAGCCTCCACAGGCTTGGCTCCACCTCATGCAGACCTGTTTCATTTGCCACTCCCCTCAGGCAGTTACTCAAGCAGGTACTACCAACTGTATCCCTTCTGCTACTACTGTTCCACCCATGGAAGTGGTCAGCATGTACTTCATGAAATGAAATGTAACTGAAGTAGTGTTTATCCTTATGGGGTTGGAGCTGTCTCGATTTCTGTTTGGATGATGCCATGGCCAATTAGGTATTTTATTAGCGCCTTTAAAATTAGGATTGTGTGGCACCTGGGCAGCTCAGTTGGTTGAGCCTCCAACTCTTGATTTTAGCTCAGGTCATGATCTCAGGGTGGTGAGATCAAGTCCCACATTGGGCTCTGCGCTGAGTGTGGAAGCTGCTTGGGATCCTCTCTCTCTCTCTCTCTCTCTCTCTCTCTCTCTCTCTCTCTCTCTCATTCCCCCTCTGCCCCTCCTCTGCTCGTGCTCATGCTCTCTTGCTTTCTCAAAAAAATAAATAAAATTAGGATTGTGATAGATTTAGAATTCTACAAACATTTGGTTCTCACAGAGATTTTCTGCCTTAAAATAGGACTTTATATTTTTCTTGGTTATAAAATAATACTTAAAATTATCAAGGAACTTATAAATTACTAGTGACCCCAGCACCCAGAAGTAGCCACTATTTATATTTTGATCGCATACTTTCAAACTATTTTCTCATGTGCATTGCATATATTGATATGCCTTTTTTGTTCCTCAAAGTATTTTAAGGTAGTTTTTACCTGCTTGCTTTTAGTACTGTGCTAAGAAGTAAGAATACCTCCTCATATTTTATATACAGAAAAACACAGAAACAAATTCACTCATTAATTGGTTTTAAACACAAAAATGTAATAGCGCTGTTTGCCAATTCAAGTCCTAAAGGACTTTTGCTGACTTTTAAAATGCCTTATGGTGTTTTGATGCAAGTTGGGCAGTGTTTAAAGCTGCTCCAAAAGGTAATTGTAGGACTAGAAGTCTAAAGCCTGAAAGTACCTTGGAGTTTTAAGAGCACATTTTTCACTTATGGTTTTCAGATAATTTCAGACACATTAAAGTTATCTTTTCAGCACCATATTGGGAGTGATAAGCCATATCATAAACTGGATTGAGTTAAAAAACCTTTATTGCTATCTTTGATGGGAAGCTCTTCTATGTTAATCTTATTATATGGGCAGATATCCTTTTATCATGCCATATTCATCTTTTTGAAGGACAACTATGGTTTTAGTAGCACCATTTAAGATATGACTTTTATTAAATGCTTGGGGTAACTTAATTCATTATACAGAATATAAACCTTCTAATTAAATTCCCCTTTGTTCCAAATTTATAACCAGGAGAGTCAGCTCTGTCTTTGAGGGAGGGGGGAGAGCATCATTAGTGATACAGTGGTCTTTACATTTGACTTTCGGCATGCTGTGTAAATCACTATATGATATTAGGTGAGGCACATGCAACTTCTGCAGACCTCTTCCCTCAGATTTTGAGAGAGATCAGTGTGCTAATATGTAGATATTAAGTCTCTTACAGGTTACTCAAAATGTGTTCTTTGCATTGAAAAATTTTGTAGGAGAATATGCATATTATCAATCATCCTTATGCCATTCATATACTGTCAAAACCTGACATTTGAGAAGAATAGCCCTAAGGATTAGCTTTTCATTTCTGAAGATTCTCAAAGCCTTATTTTCATAATTTGCTAAATCACTACTTTATGGTGCTGTCATTCTGGCTCCAGTATTCTAACTTCACTGAAGGCTGATAAAAGCAATAACCATACAGGGAGCTCTTTTCTCCTTGTGACAAAACTGGTGTGTAAGATAGCTTCCATACTGTTGTACAGAATTCATACAACAGTATGTTGTAGTATTCCATGCTGTTTAATAAAAACAGTTATGGACGTTTTTAAGTCTTAGAAGCAGGAGAAAGTCTGTTTCTGATTAATTGGAATGCCTACCACTATCAGCTATCGACGGCTTGCCACCATGCCTCTGGTTTCCTTGTCTCTGTGGCAGCTCATTTGCTTGGACTTCATTTTAATGGCTGGTTAGTAAAGCTTTCTTAAGTCACAGAGTTGTTCTCTTTTCCCTTGCATTTTTTCATTTTTTTGGTTTGTTTTTTACTCATTGATTTTCATTTTTATTGGACTTTACCTTGTGGGGGGGTAGGCAATGTGTATACATTAATAAAAATATTGTTGTCATCTCTATACTAGGAAATGTAAAGTTACATAGGTTGTGGTAAAATTGTTTATACTGATTTTAGAAGCCTATTAATTCTTCACCTATAGGTTACTGACAGCTAAGTTTAATCTCTGTTATTCACAGTGTAAGTACATAGAGAAGGCCCCTATTATTGAGAGCAAATTCTAGATTTTAATGTCAGAAATGTTGCAGCCAGAATCACTCTCAGTTTTCCGGTTTGTGAATGATAGAAGTGTGAACTGAATGAGCCGATGTTGCTGTATGAATTTTAACTGAAATAGCTACCATAGACTACTTTGCCAGTTCACAAAAAAGGCTGATTTTACAGCTGTGATGTAATACTGTATATAGGTCCTTATTTTGTGACTGAGATTATATCCGTGAAAACTAAGGCTTTACAAAGAGTGTAGGAAAAATTGAAACCAATGTTTTGTTCCCTGTCCCCCCAGATTTATTGATAATTGACGTATAACATCACATAAGTCTAGGATACAGCGTGTTGATTTGATACACATATATTGCAAAATGATGACTGCTATAGCATGAGCTAACACCTAGGTTAGGTCACCTAATTACTATTTCCTTTGTTGTGGTGAGAACATTTAAGATCTACCCTCTTAGCAACTTTCAAGTACTTTTTATTGTCTTAACTAATAGAATGTTAACTCTACCAAGTCTATTAACTTTGGTCTCTGAGATGCAAGTTTGTTCTCTAGGGAGTAAGGATGGAGCATTTATCTTTGAATCCTGTTCAAGTTTGGGTGTAGAATATAAAATTGTTAAGCTACTGGGAGGAGGCTCCAGGCCCAATGTGGGGCTCAAACTCATGACCCCAAGATTAAGAGGCACATGCTGTACCAACTGAACCAGCCAGGCACCTCCCCAATTTTTTTTAATACAGTGTTTTTTTGTGTGTGTGTGTATAAGTTTGGAACTCACAGAATAATTCTTTTCTGTTTTCCTCTCTAACATAGTATACTCCAACTGGCTGATATTAATTTATACATAATTGGAATGACATTTAGGACAAAAAAGTTTTTCCTTCAATTTGATAGAAATTTTGGGTTTTATGTTCCATTACAGGGAATTCATTTTTTGACTTTGGGTAAGTCAGGAATTCTCTCTAGACTATTTCCTCATCTGTGACATGAGAGGTTGGACCACTGTGTCTCTAGGGCGCTCTTAACATTAGAATTTTATGAATCTATGACAATTCAAAGTCACAGAAGCTCATCAGAAGCTTTATGTAGGAACGTAGAAAAACTAAAGAAGACCCTAAATCTGGATGAAATTCTCTATTACTAAGAGTATATAAAGTGATTATCTAAAATCTGTTGCTAATTCTGGAGTTGTGTTTTTTTTTTTTTTCATAAGAAGTAGAGAGTTATGGCAGAAAGGGATGCCATTTTCTTCATTTAAAAAGTCCCAACTTTAGGGGTGCTTCAGTCGGTTGAGTGTCTGACTTTGGCTCAGGTCATGATCTCACGGTACGTGAGTTCGAGCCCCACATTGGGCTTTGTGCTGACTGCTCAGAGCTTGGAGCCTGCTTCAGATCTGTGTCTCCCTCTCTCTCTGCTCCTTCCCTGCTCACGCTCTGTCTCTGTCTCTCAAAAATAAGTAAATGTTAAAAAAATTTAAAAAGTCCCAACTTTAAAGAAGAGAAATTATTGAAGTATTACAGATTTTTAAATCATATCTATAGGTCCCAAAGGAAAAACTAAGTTACGTAGTTAGTTGTTCTTTCAGTATTACACGTCTGAAATCACCACAAATTTGGTAGCCAAAATATTTCCAATGTTTAAACAATCTTTGATACCCTTCAACTTCTGGCTTGGCAGAAATACTCAAGTTCCACAAAGAATGGATGAAATATAGTAAGAAAACATTTTTTTATTCTTCTTCTTTCTCTCACTTGAGTTTTACTTCATTGAGGACATTTTCTGTCGTTAGTGGGTCAAAATGGAGTTTGGGGTCACAACTGTGGTCACAAAGCTTCTGAAATACCCTATTGGCAGTACAGAGTTGTAGCAACTGGGCCTTATGTCCTGGAGTCATCAAAATACCTGCCTCTTTTAAGAGATACTTTTTTAGTAAATTAGCAAATACCAACTAAACATTCCAATAAAATATTATTAGCTAAAAAAAGGGGGGCTTATTAGGGCTTAATATAAGTAAGTTACCTAATTCTCACTAGGCAGTGGTTCTTCATCCTGGCTGTGCATCTGAATCATTTTAAGGATCTCTAGAAACAACCACTGCCCAGGCTGGACCTTGGGCCATTGAAAGCAGTTAGACTGGGACTCAGGCATCAGAAATGAAAGATGCCCCGGTGATTTCAGTACACAGCTGAGGTTAGAGTCTCTCATCTAGGGTTCTTAGTTTGTTTCACATACCACAATAACCTATTAGAGGACCACTGAACACTGGGATTTTGGATAGCAAAGTGTGGTGGAGATGGCCTTGCAAGGTGAGTCGGGATCAAGTTGAAAGCCTGCCTCTGTTGTCACCAGTTGTGTTACCTTAGACAGATGTTTTACTCTGCAATTTCATTCCAGCTTTAGCATTAATCTTTAACACTTAATAGCATTATAGTAATTTTCTATATGCCATCAAGAAGTCAATAGATTCAAAATTTCATTCCAGTTGTTTTGATTCACATGGCCATGTAATGGAAAGACCTTTAGTTTGATATTTAGCTAATGACTCATCATTGAGGAGATTTAGATTTTATGAATTTGAAATTCTATGGATTGCTGTTGATGTTTGCACTAAGAACTAAGAACTTTCTAAGCACATTACTAGCAAAAGCCTTATTAATGCATCCTGAATTATGTTAAGCCTACTTAAGAAAAGAAACTGTTTTGGGCTCCTGTGTGGCTCAGGGGGTTAAGCATCCGACTTAGGCTCAGGTCATGAGCTCATAGCTTGTGAGTTCAATCCCTGTGTTGGGCTCTGTGCTGACAGCTCAGAGCCTGGGGCCTGCTTCAGATTCTGTGTCTCTCTCTCTGTTCCTCCCCCACTTGCACTTTGTCTCTCTCTCTCTCAAAAATAAATAAAGATTAAAAAAAAAAGAAACTGTTTTGAGAACCTTGTTACATATGTGGACATCCTCATTACAAATGAACCTTACACATTTGTGAAAGCACACTTGGAAACTGAGAGGCAGTTCTGGAGAGAGCCTGCGACCAGAGGTAATGGATTTGGACACACATCTGAATATTGCCATTTATTAGGAGTTTAATTATGGGCAAACCACTTAATCTCTGAGTCTTAATTTCCTCATCTATGAAATGGGAATAATATCTAACTTAATTATTTCACAGGGTTTCTATGAGGCTCAGATTAGATCATTCATTTATTCAACAAATATGTGATTCATTGAGTTGCATTCACTTGTTGGGCAGCACTCTAGATATGAAGGAGATAAAGAAGGAAAATATGTCATTGGAAAGGGTTAGCAAATATATTGGTCACTTCTCATGTGATTAAAAAAATTCATGTTGTGAGCCCTTTGAAGAGGGCTTGCTCTTTCATCTCTGTGTTTCCACGTCTCAATACCTGGCACATAGCAGGGAAGGGGCTAAAGTATTGATTACATAAATGCATGAATCACATAATTCATTTCCTTGAAAACATTTTGTTCTCTGGACTGGGTCTCCCTTGAACAAGTTGAAATAAGTAAAGTGTGGGTGTGGTTTCATGTTCCTGCTGGTTTAAAGTTCCACACAAACTGGGATGTGGTAGTCTAACCTGATATCCTTTCAATCCATAGCAATGGTTAATCTTTTAGATGGAGTTTGATTCAGTTTAGGTTAGTATTCCCTTTATTCCAGTTACCATTTCAACAACATCAGCCTGTTTTTGGCTAATGTCCTTTTCATGTTTGGTATTAATCTCAACTGTAATATTTCTTTTGGAAAGTAAGATAAATTCTTTTCTTGACATCCCTTTTTTCCATTAAGTAAAAAAAAGTCACTTCATAAATGTTATTTCAAACAGCTGGATTTTAATATTTCTACCTTATGGGAAGAGCATTTGGCATCAGCAATGTTCCTACCACATGGCTTGGATCACACTCTGTGCACAAATTTTTTAACCCAGACCCTGTGGCCGCAATGAACTTGTAGATGTGCATTTGGGCTGTGTTCACATGCTGTTCTAAATTAGGTCAGGGGGTGGGCTAGTGTCTTCTATACTCTTTGAGAAAAATGTGAACAAATGGAGAATTGTAATATCCTTTTCATACTGGGCCACAGAAATATTTTGAGGATTTAAGTTCTGTCTCTTTGCAACAGGTAAAAGGGTTATTCTCTTTGCAGCCCCGTTTATTGTTAGCATAACGGGAGGAGGCCTTGGTGTGTTGATGCCCAGTCTTTTATCTGAATAATGGAATTTTAGAGTTGAAAGGACCTAGGAATTGATCCAGACCTGCCAGCAATATTCTAGACAGACAAAATTGAGGAGAAATGAAGAGGCTGTGATAGCATCAGTAGTGATCTGAGACTCTTTTCCTGAAGTTTTTTTTGTACCCAGTGATGTGGACATACTGTGCAAGTTCTGCCAGCTTTTGTGGGTGCTCCTGGGAGAAACCTCACTGTCAGAATGCAAGGTGATATTCAATGTAAGATATACATAGATGTTTATGTGCTCATGTATATATAATTGTGTAATTTCCATTATTCTTAAATGCTTACTTTGATAGTAACGGGTTAAGTTTGCAAATTTATTTTAAAGTCTTGTAAAAGTAAATTCCATTTTCACATACTGATTTGTAGAGATTTCAGGGATCCCGTGTTCAGTGTGGCCTATAGGGATTTGGGCTGGGCTCTATCATATTCCGTAAGTTACTCACATGGCCCTTGGCATTGATGTTTCTTAGCTAGCAGAGAGCACACGTTATTTTCCTATGCTTTATATTATAAAGTCAGTGCTCCCCTTCCTTGCTATTAAAATAGGTTTTACTGAGGCACAAGATAAATGAATACCAGAGAGGTTAAATATTTTGCCCAGAGCTTCACAACATCCAGTGATGAGTTGGAAATAAAATATCTGAGTCTCCTTTTGTTATGCCTGAGCTCCCAAGTTCTTCTGGACTTGTGCTGCTTCTTCTCAGGGTCCGCACATCCTTGGAGGCTTGGGAAACTGCCACAGATGTTTTCAAGCAAAATAAGAGCCTCATATCTATGACTTTTTTTTTTTTTTGCTAGGCAGGTCATGGAAAGAAGGCACCTGTATTACTTATTTTGTGGGTTAGAGACATGGGTGAGTAATGTACAGCAGGCTCCAGAGTGCCCCTGGGACACAGTCTTGTGTATTTCATAAGATCCTTACCAAGATAGCCCTTTCTGAGTTCAGTTTCTTGGGATCTACAGATAGACTGATTTCCCAAACTGTCATGGTGCACAAATGCACAAATGCGGAAAAAAAAAAATCAAGTATTGAATTCACTACTTGTATTGATTACTTTATGCTTTATATTGTACTTTTTCAGAGTGCAAATTCACCTGCACCAGCGGTAAATGCTTGTATCTTGGTTCACTGGTCTGTAATCAACAGAACGACTGTGGGGACAACAGTGATGAAGAAAATTGTCTCCTGGTGACTGAGCATCCACCTCCCGGCATCTTCAACTGTAAGTCCCTCCTACTTACTTTGGTATCATTAAATTGGATATGTTTTTGAAGTAATTAGGAGGTGAGGTCATAGGGAAATAGAAAGGATGTTGATTTTTGGTTAAGAAAAGAAATTTTATATTTTCACAAAGGGAGTGTTTTTTTCTTTCAGGATAGAAAGATGGTGTGTCTAAACTGGGAAATTCATCCTACTTTCAGAAATGGCCAGTGGCATTGTGTTTTAGAATAGGCTTTGGCTACTTACCTTAGAAACACTAACAGGATTGTAAGAAATAACATATTGATTTAATATTCATGCCAGTTTTGTAAAAAGTTTTAGAGTAATTTAAAATAATAATTTGAAAATAATTTAAAATAAGCAAAGAAAGATGTGGAGAGTTCATAATTAACCATTTAATTAAAATAATAGAATAGAAAAATTTATATGGGATGTGAAAAAAAGTTCTGATCATGTATTTTTCTGCTTGGTACTAGATAGAAAACAAATTAAGTGAGGTGTTTACGTGTCTGCATCCCAAGGCTGAGGCTTTGACCATTTCTTGTACTTGAAAAGGTGAAATCAGAGTTTGAAGTTCATTCATTTTTTGATCTCATGGTTTTTATGAAGAGGAAGGAGTAAGAAGGCAGCTTTGACACACTGCTGAACTTCTCTTAGGAAATTTGCCTTACCTTTTCCTGTGTTTTCTTGAGCTGAGTGAAGCATGTCTTTGCAATAGCACATCCAAGGGGGATGTTTGCTCCTCTTCATGGGGTCCTACTGAGATCATTTTATGAAATTCAGCTTCTCTCCCCAGTTTTACTGACATTATCTTGAGAAGTTATATTTGTTTTTATTTACAGATTTAAAATTTCTATTATGGCTATCATACTGCATAAATATTGATACTGTAATGTGAAATGGAGGAGATTTTTTAAAAGAAATGGTTTTCTGTATTCCTGCTGTATTTTTATATTGAAGGCAAGCTCAGAAAATGGCCATGCCTAGTGAGTTTTAAGACCTATTCTTATTTATGCTTGCTAAATTCGGGAGTCTAGTAGTGTAATAATTCTCTTCATGTCAGTTTGCATTTTCTTATACTGAGTGTTCTTAGAGTCCTATCTCTATACTATAAGAAGACAATTTAAGGTTAGGAGGAATGCTTTCCTGATATTTGGTCCTTGTGTCTCCTGTGGAGATTTTTTCAAAGCTTGTGCCACATCTTGGTTGGGGAGAGCAGAGTTCCTTTGACTTACCAGAAGCAATAATTGAGTAGCCCTTGTGGCCATAAGTACTGTAATTTTCATAATGCAGCTTGTTTGGACACAGGGAAGGGATCCCCATAGTGAACTGTCCTGCCTGCTCCGAGTTTGACTTTTGGGTTGGGATCCTGGCCATGGCACTCACCTAACAGTGGGGCAGCTCTTTGACTTTATCTGCACAGTGGGGCATGAGGATGGGTATTGTGAGGATTAAGCGGGATGGTCCACAGAAAGCACTTAGAATCTTGCTAGTCCTAAGCACTTGATGTAGGTCAACTAGACTCAAGCCAGGGGGTCTTAGGAGGAGAAGAACAATGTAAAGGCAATTTCTTATTTTGTTTTCTCTAGACTTGAGTAACAGCAAACATATTACATGATAGACTATGGAGAGAATATTACAACTGTGTGGTATTTTGACTGGTTTAGAGAGTTCTGTGTGAAAAGCAAGCCAACCGAAACTTTGTCCCTCTAAGCTTGGGCACTTCGCAGACTGTTTCTCTGTATCTTGAAGGTGCTTCTCCTTCTCTTTAGGATAATTCAACTGCAGTCCTCTTATTGTATTGAACCCTCTTCCCTCCACTTCCCCCTTCTCCTCCCTTTCCCTTCCCTTCTTCTTTTCCCTTCCCTTCCTCCCACCTCTCTCCCCTTCTTGTTAGCATTCTTTTCTGTTTTTTAAAATGTACTTTTCTTAAAGTTTATTATTTTTGAGAGAGAGAGAGTGAGAGCACAAGCAGGGGAGGGGCAGAGAGAGAAGGAGAGAGAGAATCCCAAGCAATCTCTGTGCTGTCACAATGGAGCCCAAGGATGTGGGACTCTGCTCATAAACTGTGAGATCATCTCCTGAGACAAAACCAAGTGTCAGATGCTTAATTGACTGACACCCAGGTACCCCTCTTTTCTGTTTTTGAAAGCCTGTTTCCAGGTAATTTATTTATTTATTTATTTATTTATTTATTTATTTATTTATTTAGAGAAGGAGAGCATGAGCAGAGGAGGGGCAGAGAAGGAGGGAGAGAGAGAGAGAATCCCAAGCAGGCTCCATGCTATTAGTGTGGAATCTGACATAGAACTTGAACTCACAAACTCTGAGACCATGACCTGAGCCAAAATTAAGAGCAACCAACCAAGAGTAATCAACTTAATCAACTGAGCCATCCAGGCACTCTTTTCATTCATTTTTTAACAATGTGAATACCTTAATTTTGCTTAAAGCAAGGTGAAGGAGTTACAGGTATAAATGTTTCAAAGTTGCCCAGGCAGCTACAAAAGTTTGTCCTAATAAGAATCTTAAGATTCTGTTGACAAGCTGTTGGTCCTTGATGTTCAGATATAACTAACATTTGTTGTGTCCTTGTAGCTAAAATAGGGCATTAAGACAAAAACCAGGAGACATAAGGACACAGAGTGAGACCATGGCTGTGACTTGGGTTCAAGTTTCAGCTCAAGGAAGTGACTAAACCACTTTGACCCTTAGTTTCCCTATCTATAAAACGGGAATTAGTTCTCAGTCATATAAGGGTGCTATGAGAATTTAAGTGAAATAATACACACAAAAAGTATAGTCTACATAATTGCATCATTACTAGCATCATCCCCTCTCATGGTGTGGCCATTTCTTGGAGAGGTGGACCACCATGGCTTTGTATCCTTTGTCTCTAATGTCAGGTTCACTCTTCATATGTTACAAAATTTTTCACGTGTCCAAAGGTTAGTTCATCTTCACAAATTCTAGATGTTTCCTACCTACTCTGTCCCCTCCTCAGCTGAGAGCAGCTTACTCTGATGTGGCCAGCAGCCCTTCTGCACTCTTTTGCCCCAGTTCTTCACAGCCACCAGAGGGAACTCAGCCCACTTGTCACATCAGGACACTTGCTCTGAGTTTGTTGTAGCTGGTGTGTTCTTTGTAGTCAGGAGTCTTTGGGAAAGGTTGTAGCTTCCCTGCTCTTTGTTGATGCTAGAAGAGGATCTAGTATTGAATCAATATATTTTCTTCCCCATACCCTATTGGGCAAGAATATAAACAAAGGATATGTTTCTTTCTGTTAATAGCTGTGTAACGAGGCTTAGAAGCTCTCCGTTTGAAAGTGGGTTTTAATAGATCTCCCAATACATTTCCTATAGCAGATGGACAGTATGCCCTTCACCGAGTACTAACTCTGATGTTGAGGCTCCCCTTCCTCTCTACCTTGAGAACTTGAAGTTTTACAGGAATTCCTGCATATAAAATATCACATTCCAGAAAAACACATAGTGCTTCCTCCTTGTTCCTGTTTAAGAACAAGATCCATTTACTTGATTTGCTTTGTTTCCACCTGTAGGAAACATTTGGTGTTCTGCTATTTGATTGTGCTTATGGTAAAGCAAATTGGAATCTTCTGGATTTCCAGATGAGCTAGAATCAGTTTTATGCCTAGGTTATTGGCTGTGGGTGTGCACCATGGCTCAGATGTCTTGGTAATCTCTGTCTCTCACTTGATATTTGCTAAAATTTACCATGAATTAAGGGTAGTAAGAAAATGTTACTGTCATTTATGAAGTTGGTAATACTGATAATCATGGAGGCCCTTATAAGAGCTGTAAGTAGTTTTTCCTGTCAAAAAATGTTGTTGGAACTTAAACTGAGTGGTTTCACCTGCTTGTCTACTTTGCTAACTATGGTTAGGCTCTCCATTGACTGAGGCTAGTTTATTTTCCTGTTAGCCTCAAAGGATTTTGCACAGATGTGGATGACTGGGCTGGTGTTGATGGCCTTGCGGAAAGAATTTTGTTGGATGCATCTTTTTATAGAGGAGGAAAAATGCTATCAGCCTAAATTGCCAGTTTTTCTTATGTCTTTTCCCTTGGCTGTTACATCAATATATTGTACTCATGGGCACTAAAAATACAAATTATATAAATAAAATGATTTATTGTATAGAAAGAATTACTTTTGTACATATTATTATATTTACAAATAAAATTATTAAGTGCCTTGTTTGATCATTGTACCAGGAATTGTGTGGGATGAAGGAAAACATAGATCCTGTTATCAAGGTGCTGATATTCAAGGAACTGAAAGATAAATAAATATGAACACAGGATAGTGAGAGCTAAGCAATTCTAATATCTTGTGGTTCAATAGTTTAGAGAGAATTATTTTTATTGGACTGGTAGTCATGGTGACTTTGTAGAGGAGACATGCTGGGTGGCATAGGACAGCGTGTCAGAGCCAAGAACAGCATGAACATGGGGAGAATCAGGGGTAGTGGGTAGCCTGAGACAGGGTTGGAAAGGTGAGTTGGGCCCCTAGAGAAAAGCCAGTAAGTCATGCTATACTTTCTGCCCATCTCTAAAAGATGGACTGCCTATGCATCTGCTGTGCATGTGCAGGGGGGAGCTGCACAGCTCACCTGTTGCCCTGAGTGATGTTGGCATTGCAACTCCCAGACATTCAGTGAACTCTTCTCTCCGTACCAGGCTGTTTCCTGTTACACTACATTTTCAAAGCCACTGTGCTTCATCTTGGTTGGGGAGAGGCAGAGTTCCTTTGACTTCCAAGAAGCAATAATTGAGTAGCCTTGGAAAGAGCTGTGTGCTTTGGAAGTGTTGGCAAGAACAGACCTTCCTTAAGCAATCACTGCTAAGGAATTCATGCCACTAGACCTTAAGAGTAAGCCCAAATTTGAAACGAAGCCAGCAGTTTAATCAGAACAACTTTCACTTTCAGCTTCAGTGGAATTTCCAATTAACTGAGGGGATCTGATTCAGGGAAAGTGGGGAGTGTAGGAGCTCCTATCCCTACTGGAGGGGGAAGTTGCTTCTTTCTCCATAGGTGGTCTCATAAAACTGAATCTCAAAATCAAATGAACTAAAGCTAATAAAGCATACCCAATTAAGCCAGGATTTTAACTACAGGACTTTGTAAGGAGGAAATTTTTTTTGGCCCAAGACCATTTAGGGTAATAACAAGCAAATAAGATAAAATTCAACATATTAAAATCTGAGCTGGGTATCTTTCTTCCCAACCAGCTCTTCTCACAGTCCTCTCCCCTCCCCGCCTCCCACCCCCCATCCTGCCAAAGGGACTGGCACCTAGGCTCAAGTCATGTTTAGGCACTGAACTATGCTACCATGTACTTCACCTTTGACTGTTAACTTCCTACTTTCCAAGTATGCTTGCTTGTTTGTTTGTTTGTTTGTTTGTTTGTTCATTCGTTCATTCATTCATTCATTCATTCATTCAGTTTTAAGACATAATTGACATACAGCACTGTGTAAGTTTAAGGTATATAGCATAATACTTGACCTTATGTGTATTGTGAAATGATTACTGCAATAAGTTTAGTTAACACCAAGTATTTTATATTTGGGACCAGACTTATAACCAGGTGGAGAACTTACCACGATCAGTCTTCACAAAGACCAGGCCTTTAATTTTTTCTGTAATTATTTCAGTAAATGTTAACCCTCACTACTGTCATCACATATCCTGTCAGAGTTCATATTTCTTCAATTGTCTTATAAATGTGTATGTTGTTTTGTTTTAAAGTCTGTTTTTAAAAAAAATATTTAAGTTTTAAGGCCCAACATGGGGCTTAAACTCATGATCCCAAGATCAAGAATCTCATGGTCTACCAACTAAGCCAGCCAGGCACCCTTGTTTTGTTCTTTTATAGTTTGTTTGAACCAGGATCCAAAGAGGCTCCAAAAATTGCTCCAAGATGGATTGATATGACCCTGAAGAATTTTTTACTTTCTTACGTCATGTAACTTTTTGGTAGAAGGGTCTGGATTGTTTGTTCTATAGGGTTTCCATACTCAGAATTTTGCTGACTGCTTTCCCATGAAGTCACTAAATGTGCTCCTCTGTGCCTTCTAATTCCTGTAATTTGATAGTTACATCTAGAGTTTGGGGAGATTTAGGTTTGAATGTTGTGTAGGTGAAGTGGCTTCATAGGTGCCATTGTCTTCCATTCTGAGGCCCACCCTGTCTTGTTGTCCCTCTATTGTATGATTATTGTTAGTCATGAGGGGTTGCAAGATAGTCATAACCTAATACTACCCTTTTTTCTTCATTTATTAGTGGGGATACTTGTATAAAGAGAAACTTCTCATCAACTATGTGATTACCATGAAGTAGATATCATGTAGGATCAGTTTTCTTAATAATGAGAAAGTTCCCTATCACCCTTCAGAGGTAACCAATGAGATTTTCTTTATGTGTCATTATGAACTGATATATTAAAACACATCTGATGTATATATGGCACCTTTTGGGAAACCCCCTCTGGTGTACTTGGGTGATCCACTTCCTAGGTCTTATCCAGAATTCTGGATCCCAGTGGCCTGTTTAAACAGGTGAAACTCCAGGAGTGGAGGGTCTGTCCAGTACCCCAATGCCCAGGAGCCTCATGAACTCATTTCCTCATGCCTGTTCTTTCACCTCACCCAGTTGACCCTTCCTTTCCCTCCCTTGCCCTCTGAACTCCCTACAGCCCTGTGCCTCTGAGCCCACCACTCTGTGTTGCATGTACTTTGTAGACCCTGGGATGTAATCTGCTCTCCAGCTCTTCCTTAGAAGGCTTCAGCTGCCAATAGGCACCACACCTTGACTGGACATGGCCTCCACTTGGACAGGGCCCTCAGCATCTGTGAGAATCCTTGCAGTTCCTTAGTTGGAGCCCTCTACTGCTTTTCTCCACACTTGTGCAGAACTTTGCTGCTTGCTTCTACCCTCCATCCATTCCTTGGCTCACCTTAAAGTGCATTTGGAAAACAGCTTGACAGCCCCTGACTGCTTCCTCTGTAACCCCTTTGTACTAACCACCACTCTCTCCTAGCTACTTTTGCTGGCTCACTTACTCATTGCCAAGTCCAGTGAACTTTTTTCCATTTCTGATTTTACTAGTCTTTTCTCTGCAGTTGACAAGGCTGATCATCTATCTCCTTTCTGAAATTCCGTTCCCTTGGGGTCACAGGATCTGCAGCTGACTGGTCTCTGGACACCTCCAGCTGTTCCTTCTCTTTGGCAGCAACTCTGTCCCCCAGGTGCTAGCCTTGGCTTATAGTTCTCATTCCTAGCCCTTGTCTGGGTAATACCAGACAGCACATGGGCATCAAAACCGTGCCCATATTCTTATCTCCAGCCCAGACCAATGTATCCAACTGCTTATTGGGCCTCTTCCAAGCCTCTTAAGCCCTGAGCATCCAAAGCTGAAGCAATGCTTTTTCCCTCCACCCTAGACCAGTTTCTCATTTGGTGGTTTTTTTAGTGTTTTGACCATCTGCCAGTTATATTGAGGTGGTGGTCACCCCTTCTAATCCCCTCCCCAAAGCCAGAGACAATTTCTCCTACTTGGAACTCTACAGCACATTGTGCCCTTCGTAAGGTGCTGTCTGTTCTGCTTGATCATTATATGTGTACAAATATAGTCCCCACTAGATGTTGAGCTCTTTGAAGGCAGGGGCTATGCTTACATCTTTGGGAGCACTGATGCTCCTAACATAGCATAGACTGTACATATATATGGACACTTGAAAAGTATTTATTGAATTAAACTGAAAACCATTTATTCTTCCTCTGCTACTTTTCAGCATCCTATAAGCATGACCTTCAGTGAACAGGGCCTATACGGGTTTCTGCTATAGCCCCTATGCCCACCAGAGTCCATGGCATATATAGCATATGGTGCATGGCATATATTTAGCATATGGTGAGTGGTATATATAGCGTATGGTGCATGGCATATATAGCATACGGTATGTGACATATATAACATATGGTAATATGGCATATATAGCATATAATACGTGGAATATATAGCATGTGGTTCACGGCCCTGTATGTGTTTGCTGAATGAATGGATGAACGTGATTATTTTTGAAAACTCAAGTCTGACCAGAGGATGCAAAAAAATTTCTGTTGGCATGGCCTAGTGCCCTGCTAGTGGAACTGAAGAGTTAAAAATATCTATACAATCCTGGCAGCCCACATGACAACACACAGAAAGAGATGAAGATAAGATCTGCCCTCCCAAATTGTCTGTCATTACAGTATATATTGGGTTACCATAAACACCCAAACTAACCAGAGTATAAGCCTGCTCTAGTGTAGTGTTTATTCTGTGATCAACAGTATGATAGACTTTTACTATGATGTATACGAAAGTATGTAAAAGTAATAGACTTTTAGTGTGATGTGCTTTACTGAGGTCAAGGTTTCCCAATACAGCAACACTTGGGAGATAAATCTTTGGCTTCTGGATACCCACATGCTTTATATGAAGGGCTGGTTCATGCCGAGCCCCGAAGAAATGTAAAACGCTTCCTTCCAGGCCCTAAAGAAGTGTGAGTGTGTGTTCCAGAGTGTGTGTGTGTGTGTGTGTGTGTGTGTGTGTGTGTGTGTGTGTAAGTATGGGAGTGCGTCTCAGTGTGGACATGTTGTGTAGCTTTAGTTACCTGATTAGTCCTATCAGGTCAGGTCCCCGTTTTATGCCAGTGTATCTTTAGCATCCCAGGTTTCTTATTGCTCCTGGAGAACATATTCTCCTGTAGTCCCATAAACTGTGATTGGGCTCCCAGACTAGCCCTACAATTTGCTTAAAATACAAAGTATAGGAGTGCCTGGGTGGCTGAGTCCAACAGCTCAGAGCCTAGAGTGTGCTTCACATTCTCTGTCTTCCTCTCTCTCTGCTCCTCCCCTGTTCCCACTCTCTCTCTCTCTTTCTCTCTCACAGAAATAAATAAACATTAAAAAAATTAAAATACAAAGTATAGTATTAGGTCCTGAGTTCCAATCCTGTAGTCACCACTCACTCACTGTAGCTTTAGGCAAGTTGCTTAACCTCTTCCTATCTTGATTTTCTCATTTATAGATGAAGATGATAATATTGGTATTTCCTTCAAAGGGTTCTTCTGAAGATTTAATAAGATAGTTTAGGTAAAGCAATTACAATAATGCTTTGTACATAGTAAATGCTCAGTAAATATTATTACATTTATACCCTGTTTATTTGCTGTCTTTTAAAATTCACTTTGAAATAATCATTAAACTTAGAATAAAGTTACAAAACTAATTCTTTTTATCATTCTGTCACTCTATATTAACATCTTAATTTTTCTGACCCAGTTTAGAGTAAGTTGCAGACATCATGTCTCTTTACCTCAAAATATTTCAATGTGTATTTCCTAAGAAAAAGAGACGCTTTCATAACCATAACATAGTTACCCAAACCCTGAAAATGTAATGTTGACACAGTTCTGTTTCCAATATACAGTTCACATTAAACTCGTGCCAGTTGCCTCATTTGGGTCCTTCATAGAATATTGTTTGTGTTTCTCAGCAAAGGCTCAGCAGGAGAACTGCTTGTGGGAGGCTGAGCTAGGACACCTGTCAGATCCCTCCCACTCTTAATCTGTTGATCATCTTGAATGTTGAAAAACAGGAGTGCACACCGGGTGCTCACTGACCCTGGTTTTTTACTCATTTCTGGTTCCCGTGTGTTTTGTCACTCTTTATTTAAAGAGGATGTATGGAAACACTGTTCCCTTTCTCTGATGACCAGTGGGTACAAAGAGTTTATCTGAAGGCCTGCAGCTTCAGGGGTAGCGATGAGGTAGGCACAGAGCTGCCATTACTGAGTGTCAGCTGTTTACATGCATCATCTCATTCACCTCAAAACCATCCTAGAAAGTTTTCATACGAAACAGTACTCCGAGAGTTTGGGTAATTTATTCAGGCTCACAGAGCTAGAACATGCTGCATTTAGGTATTGAACTTAGGCTGTGGTTTTGTTTTTGCTTCTAGGTGTTTGAGGTTTTTATAATGATTTTTTTTTGAGCAAGGTTAAGGATCTACTCAGCAGTTTTTAGAGGTTTGTAGGGTTTGGGGCTAAAGATCAGACAGACTGTTATTATGAGCACCCATAGAAGTGCGTGCTCCAAGAGAAGTTGTTTCTATGATAATTTTTAATCAATACATAGATGCTGATAATCTTGGTTTCACCCTGGATTTTAAAATAGATTACAAAAAATTAACCCTGTAGTCCTAGTGTGTCAAGGATTATTGGGTTTCCTCTACTAATTAATTAATTAATTAATTAATCCCTTCTTTAGTTCTGCCCAGGTTGTGTACTATTTAGTGACCCGGGGGAAGTCAGTTCCCCTCTCTGTCTGACTTTCCCCATCAGGAGGGTGAGTGTGATGACAGCTGCCCTGTACACATGAGAGATTGTGTGGCTCACGCTTGGTGGGATCCAGTGAGCAAAGCAAATTTCTGCCATTACCCTCCCCCTTTTACCTGCTGTGAGCACCAAGAGCCCTCCTTGGCCAGATGTGGGCTTGTGGCCCTACACCCCTACTTTCTCTTCAGATCTTGTGTGTGCACTGTGGTCTCTTCAGACCCCTTTCAGCTGTCCCAGTGGAGGGAGGGCACTGCCTATTTCCTGGGTCCTTAAGCAACCCAGTGGATTAGACCTTTGATATTGCTGACTGCAGGGAGGGTGGAACAAGGGTCTTCCAGTGTGTTGTGTTGTCCTAGAGCATGGGGGGTGGGGATTGCTTGTGCTTTGAAGGCTCCACTTGCTGAATTCTGGCTTACCTTGGTCAGGGCCAGCAGTAGAGGCTGCTTGTAGTAAATCAAGCTGTTCTACAGAGCAGTGTGTATGTATTCTTTGACAGGGCTCCCCACCCCGTTTCAATGTTAAAAAAAAAGAAAAAAAAAGAATCCATGACAAAAACCATTATTGACTTGTATGAAAATGATCCAAGATGGTATTTAAAACAAGGTAAGGAGAAGGATGTGCATCTGTTTGGCTGAGCCGGATCAGATTGCGGGTTATCACTGGCAGCATTCCACCTGGATGTGTTTTGTGGGGTGAGCCACAGAGGAGGCACTAGCAGCGTGCTCACCCTCCTTCTTCACTGCCAAAGAGGGGCCTCCTTCCCCTGCCCCCTCCTTTGGTTTTCTGCCTTTGTTTCTCCAAGACAGTTTTCCGATCAATTAAAATCTTGTAGGGTCTTGAAAGGCAATTCTGCCTTTTCAGATAAACAAAGGCAGAGAACAAATGGGAGGGAAAGTTTCAATAAACCTGAGGCATCATTTCCTCCTGCTGTGACACTAAATTTACGTGGATAAAAACAACCTCTTAGATTTACATTTTGATTCTGTTCCTGCTTTCATTTGTGCAGGGCTGTCCCACTTCAGATGAAATTTATCCACTTCTTTAAATATTTAGTAGTCTAGCGTGGATGTTAATGAAAGTCTGGCGGTGCTATTTTGAGAATTGCAACAATGATAGTAATTTTCAGTGTCAGATTCCTGCTTTGCAAAGGGAGAGAGGGATGGGAGGAGGAGGAGGGAAAAATGGTTTCAGTTCTAATAGAGTTTGCCATCCGCTGGGCCGTGCCAGACAGATGGGTCATGAATACTGTCTAGACGCTCTCTGCCTGAGCGAAGCCCTGGTCTCTAAGGACACGCAATGAGACGCCGGCTTAAGTAACCGGGGAAAGTCAGGGCAAGCTCTCCTGTAATCAGATAGAAATCAATGTGGATCCTGCTTCCTGGGGGAGGCCAATGGGTGGAAGGGGAGGTTAGATGTGGCAGGGGTGTTAAGAGAAACTGCCCTCTGTTACTGATCAATTTTAGTGCAAACTTGACTAACACTAGGCATTAGGGAGAACGTGAAAGGAGAGTTGTAGTATGATAACACTATTGATTTCAACTGTACTCTGCCACAGAATGCAGAATGATTTAATTCAGACATGGTCTTTGGAAGGCCGGAGAGCAGAAAAGGAGGATGTCTTCTTGTGTCATTAAAATAAGAACACAGACTGTTGGGTGACCTGCATTAATTGTGTATATTGATGAGCCAGATACCCCACCAGTCAAGGCTGTCCATTCTGACTGTTCATTTTCTAGGGGTTAGCCTCTTAATTAAGAAGGGTTTTAGAAACTCACCTGGCTTGATTTCTTTTCTGATGAATCTCTTGAGAACTTTCCAAAGCTGGATCTAATCACAGGCAGCTCTGCTAATGGGGCTATGGGAAATGAGATAAAAATCTCACAAGTACCCTGCCAGGCTGTGCTCTAGTACATGGCTACTTTTTGATGGTTATTTTACTCTATGTTTCCTCAATGCCAGGAATGGTGTTTACATGATATAAGTAGTGAGTTTCTGTTTATGAAAACTCACAATCTAAATGTGGCGGTGGTGTGGAAGGGGCTGTTTGCTATCAGGATGAAATTATGGGGGAAGGCAAGGGACCACCAATGAGGAGCATGACTCAACTCAAATGGAAAGGGCTTCATTATTGGGCTTGATGTGAGTAGTCATATATTTGCCTTAGAAAACTTACTCAAGGGGAGCCTGGGTGGCTCAGTCAGTTAAGTGTCCAACTTCGGCTCAGGTCGTGATCTCACAGTTTGTGGGTCCAAGCCCCGCGCTGGGCTCTGTGCTGACAGTTCGGAGACTGGAGTTTGCTTTGGATTCTGTGTCATCCTTTCTCTCTGCACCTTCTCTGCTTGTGCTCTGTCTCTTTCTCTCTTTCAAAAATAAATAGTAAAAAAATTTTTTTTAATTTAAATTAAAAAAAAAAGAAAACATTCAAAAGCATCTGTGGTAAAGCTTGAAAGGAACCATCTTTGAGTAATTGTAAAAATACAGCTAAAATACAACCACGATGTGACATGTCCTCTACTGCAGAGCTGGAGTTGACCCCCCTATTCCCCTCCACCCCAAGTGTAAGGCCCCTGAATTCACTATCTGGGCTCATAGCTTTTTTGATCATGTCTCAACAGAGAGGTGAACATAAACTTTTAATTTGGAAAAAAACCCTCCAACGACATAAATTTAGCAATAATAATTTTTTTACTCCTTCATCCATTCTTGTTATGCTCTAAGAGCAGAGGGAAAAGTAGACAGTTTTTGCTTCTTCCTTCCCAGAAAGAAAAGGAAAAACAAAGATGAAAAGTATTCTTAAAGTATATAATTCCTGGAGAGGAAAGAAAGAAATCCTGTGTTCAAGAGCTGCAGCCATAAGCAAGGAACAAGTCAGTCCTTGTTCCAAAATGTCTCTTCCCAGAAATACTGCCAAGGTAGCCTGGAAGATGTGTTGGTATTTCAGAAAGGCATCTTTCCTCCCCCAAATTTTTGCCTGTTGTCCCCATCAGACTCTTACACTTACGGCATAAACTTGCCCGCCCTTTAGATAACCTATAGAGAGTGTCCATTTGTGGCAACAAGGCATGATGTTGCGGGAGTGATGTCAGCTCATACCGGCGGCCTTGGGTGTCTGGAGGGTGAACCACAACACTTGGCAGAACCCCAACACTTTTTGGTTCTGTTCACTTACAGTCAGAGAAACAAAGCATGCATCTGCGTGTTTTAGAGACTCCAGAGATTTTGTGGGGTGACTTGTGGGCTCATGAATGTGCCTTGGCTAGGAGAATATAGTATTGTTCCCCTTCTTTGAGAAAAGGTACCTGCCCTCACGTTGGCACACACCTATAATGGAAAGGGTGCCTAGGTGTGTTGCCTCCTTATCTTTTCTCTTTATTGGGGGTTTGGGGCTTCTGTTACTTCATTTGATTCTAAAAAAGGGAAGAACAAGGAACATGAGCTAAATTTCTGATCCCTTTCTTCTTAGATCTTGGGGGGAAGGCCTAGCTGTTGTTCCTGTAAGGTACACCGGTGGGGTTTGCTCATACAGCCTCTCCCAACCAGTCTAGGTTTGAAGCAGGCAGCTGGTTGAAGTTTGATGGCAACTCTCTCTGTCATGGAGGGAGTGGCTGGGCCAGGCAAGGACAATTATTTACCTTCTGTGACTTGATTTAAATCTGTGTCTATTATTTGATGTAGTTTTCCACAGAAGGGCGACCAAGGAAAATGCACTCCTCAGAGACACCCTCCTCTTTCTGTTAGGTATACTTAGAAGATAGAAATGTCAAGTGTCGTCTGTTCCATGGGGAGAGAGCTTGTCATGACACCAAATTTTTAAATGCTAATCTGATCTTAGGAGATGGAAAGGGTCTTCACTTCCTCAGACCTATCAGTGCATCCTGTTAACCCCCACAAGGCTGTCAGGAGCCAGTAACCACTGCCTCCTCATGCTCTTGTAGTTCCATGTTTGTTCTCATGTTGAGACATTTAATCTGGAAATGATAAGAACTGATGGCCAGGGTAGTTAGCTTCTCCCAAAAAAACCCAGCATACCAGGACTGATTAATTTTTAAAAGTTGAAAGAGAATTAGTTGCTGAAAGATAATATCTGAACAGGAGGTTGGAGAGTGCTCTAGATATATTTAGGGTACTTGCAGAAAATGATATACTAAATAGAAGCAATGTACCCTTTTTTTGGAGGCATGTTTCATGGAGAATATTTTTGGGGGTTGAGTATGTAAGAGGCACAGGGCTGAGTAATAGGGTGGGTGCAGGATGTATGGAGGATGGGATGGGTGCAGGGTTGCAGAATATGATCTCTGTTTTCCAGATGTTTCCATCCAGTGCTAAAAATGATGCACTTGTCGGGGCACCTGGGTGGCTCAGTCGGTTAAGCGTTGACTTTGGCTCAGGTCATGATCTCATGGTTTGTGAGTTCGAGCCCCGCATTGGGCTCTGTGCTGTCAGCTCAGAGCCTGGAACCTGCTTCAGATTCTGTGTCTCCCTCTGTTTCTGCCCTTCCCCCACTTGCACTCTGTCTCTCTCTCTCTCTCTCTCTCTCTCTCTCAAAAATAAATAAAACATTAAAAATTTTTAAAAAAATAATGCACTTGAGAAGATCCATAAAAGCTTGGGGCAGTTTCTCTAGTGCTAGTATGTGGGACAGCAGGGAAAATCTCTTTGAGCTTGGGTGCTCAGGGCAGACCTCATCATGGGGCTGGAGAACTCTCATTTTCTTGAGCAGCAGGAGGGGCTGGAAGCACGGGGGTGGGGGGGGGCAGGGAATGGGTTCCCAGAGATGTCATGTAGGAATTGTCATGATAAACCAGCTTGCTTGGAGGTAAGGGCTGATTTTGAGAAACAATACTACAAAAGGCAGGTTGAGGCCAGATTCTGAAAAGCCTGGGATATCAGTCCAAACAGTTTTTATTCTCTATCTTGAAGGAAGTCATTGAAGGTTTTTGAGTAAGCGAATGAAGCTACGCTATAAAGCAATTATGTACAGGAAGGTCCCGAGAGATCACCTAGTTTAGTGATCCTCTTTATAGACCTGGGAACTTTAAACCCAGGGAGTGTAAATAACTCTCTCAAGGTCACAAAAATAGTCCGTGGCAGATACCCTGATATGAATGCTTTCTATCTCTTAGGCCAGTTCTCTTTCCACTGTATAATGTCAACATACTAACTTGTCCAGTTAGACAGTGACAGGGAAAGACAAAGAATAACGAGGAAGTTGCCTGGGAGAACCCTTCTCCACAGAATAGGTGGACTTCAGGTGATCTTGGTATGCACCCCATAAGGGCAGAGGCACAGAGACATAACTCAGAAGGTTATTAGAGGCAGTAGGCACCCCCCTGCCCACCCGCACATTGGCCACAAGTGGCACCTTTTCAACAGTTTTTGAGGATAGTCCTATTGCTATGATAGTTGTTAAGATCATGTAGAAAAAAGCATTTGGAGGAATCAGTGTGCAAGCCACATCAGGAACTAGATAGATAGGTAGAGTGTGCTCCAGTTTGCAGGTGTCTTAGTTTGGGTGGCCCTAGTGTGGGTCCTGCCTGTGCCTCTGCAGCCTCCCTCATGCTGTAATGTCCACTGTAATGTCTGTCCAGTACCCTCCTAGAGGCTCTGGGAAGGAAGGGGAAGGAGATGGAGGAAGGAAAAAGTCTTTGAGGGAGACAGGATCCAACCTAGTGAAGGGGAGAAGCCACGAGGTGCTGAGGTGGAGCAGCACACTGAGATGCAAATGAGGAAGAAAGATGACCTCATAGGGCAGAACTTCACAGTAATGGGGCCAGTCAGCTGGGGCTCCAGAGTCATAACTGTCAACATCTTGGTTGTGCTTAGCAACTTTCTTTAATTTTTTTTTAATTTCAGCTTTATTGAAGTATAGTTCACAAAAAAAGATTATAAAATATTTAAAGTGTACATCATGGTAATTTGATATATGTATACACTGTGAAAGGATCCCCCCATCTAGTTAATTATGTATCTATCTCACCTCATATTTTATCTTTTTTTTTTTTTGGTGAAAATATTTAAGTTCTCTTTCAGAAAATTTCATTTACACAGTGCAATATTTTCAACTAAAGCCACCTTGCTTTACATTAGATCCTCAGATCTTACTCATATTATAGTTGAAAGTTTCTTCCCCTTTACCAACTTCTCCGTTTTCCCTACTCTCTGGGGTGCATGTGAGTGAGATGTATGTGGGATTTTATTGTGTGCAAATATAACATTTGAATAAGAGCAAGAATTGTGGGGCACCTGGGTGGCTCAGTCAGCTAAGCGGCCGACTTTGGCTCAGGTCATGATCTCACGGTCCGTGAGTTCAAGCCCCGCGTCGGGCTCTGTGCTGACAGCTCAGAGCCTGGAGCCTGTTTCAGATTCTGTGTCTCCCTCTCTCTGACCCTCCCCCGTTCATGCTCTGTCTCTCTCTGTCTCAAAAATAAATAAATGTTAAAAAAAATTTTTTTTTTAAAAAGAGCAAGAATTGTATTTGAAGGAATACAGGTTCGAGCTCTTCTTCCCTTTGAAAGCAGAGGATGATGGACCGTGTTTTGCTTTGCTGCTGATGGGTTTGGTGTATGTTCATGTGTGTGCATTGTGGAGATCAGGAAATCTGTGAATTGTGATAGTGGTAGGTAGAAACTTTGGGTGTAATGTTCTCTGAAGGGCCAGGACCTTTAATGATATTTTTCTTGGAGGACCAGTGCTGAAACTTGTTTTTATCATGGATGGCGGTGGATTTGTGTTTACTTGTGTCACAGGAATGAGTTAGAATATGGAAGCAGCAGCTCTGCTACTCTCTGTAAGGACCTTGTTTCATCAGCACTTTGGGCCTGGGGTTTCTTGGTCTGCTCGCAAGTAAGGTGGTTTTTGATCCTAGAGTCCCATGTCATTCAAAACAGCATGTGAATCAGTGACTTTACTTCTGTTATTAACTTGAATGAGATGTCGGATACAGCATTTATTCAAGGGAGGTGTTTATTTGTACATAATGTAATTATTTTCAGGTTTTTGAGAGAGGTGCTCATCAGGCCAGAATATGTCTACCAGTGTCCGCTCAAATTAGAACCTCCCTCTGTGTGATCAGCACATTCGTTCATTTACAAAGTGCCAGGTGCTCCGTCTGCTTTTCCCACTGTTACCCCTTCTCATTACCTTTCAACCTCCATCCCCAATATTGCTGTGTAATCTGTTCACTGGGGACAGTAATGACGCAATGTGTGAATCCAGTGTCTGGCACCTAGTAGCACCTTGACAGAAATAGAAAGCTGTGATCTCAGCATTAAAATATGCTAACAAGCTGCAGGAACTAATGGGCACTGCTTTTATGCTGCAGATGTTCTTTCAAGTGCGGGTGCCTCTGCTGAGTGCGGGGACAGAACAGAAGGGTGTGCTGCTCATATCCCAGCATTTGGTGGTGGTTTTTGTTTATTGCAGTGTCATTCTCCAAAAGGGACCTCCTGTCTCCTTTGTAAAGTATGCTGCCTTTCTGGGGCTGTGATGATGGAAGAACCCCCCCTTTAGTGAGGACTGTTAGAGAGAGAGCACAAAACAGCAGAGATTATGTGGAAGAGAAATGTTAACAATAATGATAGAATGCAGTAGTTTGATTAAAATAAATTAGATTTTATCCTCTTGGTGGTTGATTGTTTATCTAGACAGAGATTGAGCCCTAGAAAGAGGTTCTAAATGTATTATATAAATGTGTAAAGAATTCTAGCATACCAGATTTAAAGGGATGATTTGAGTGCATTACATTAAAATTTAGCTATATAGAATTTTGAATTTGTCCTGTATTTGCTTCCTGACTCATATTAACAAATGACTCCATTCTGTTCATAATCTTTGCTCTTATTACATCTGAGACACACCCTCAGCTCCCCTCAGCCTTTATTTGTTTGCTCTCACTTTGCAGAAGTCAACTGGGTGAAAAAATGTAGTTAGACTGAGTGGACAAGATAGCCAGATGCTATCCCTGCTGTACAGGGTTGGTGGTATTTGTCCAGACTGAAGGATGACTCTCTCTGTAGGAAGGGTGCCAGGAGGACATGCTTGGCCCACAATGGGAGTTTACCTAAGCTGCAGATCCAGGCAGAGTTGAGGTGGACAGGGTGCCAGGATACTCAGGTCTTGGGCATACACACAGCAGGCCTCATCTGGAAGGTGCTGGGGAGCAGAGAAGCACTGCATTCCTATGACAGATGCTGTTATGTTGGATGTTTTGTGTTGCCTTGGATTATACACTCTGAGTCCATAGATACAGGTCATAATCATTGATATATATTCATCCTTTCATCAAGTGTCCCACTCGGATGTACACTTAGCTGTACATCCTCCAAAGCAGGAACAAGGCATAGAACCTAGTAGGTATTCAATCAGTATTTCTTGAGTGGATTCATACACACCAGCCATTGTACTGGGTAATCCAAATCATGTAAGGCTTGATGGTCCTCACTTGCAAAGGACAAAGAAGACTGATGCTGGGATACCTATATACACATATGAGCTGGGGGTCAGAAAGGAGTGAGAACTGCCAAGAAAGGGCCAGGAGAAGCCTGGCAGGGGAGCATGCATGCTGAAGCACATCCTGGCACTGGGACTGGGATTTCCCCAGTCATTCTACCCAGTGGGCAGGAGCCCAGGGTCTCCAAGCCTTTTGAGGGCCTACACAAATAATGGAAACCTGGAAAAAAAGTGTACTGCCTCTGAGATAGGAAAAGAAGACTGCAAATTGAAATGAATGCATGTAATTAAATGTCAACATAATGTAATAGCACACCAACTAGTCAATTGTGGTTTATTGTTTCATGTGGGATGTGGGTGCACTTTAGTTTAGGTTTAGGGTGCATAGGTGAGTCCCTTGCAGATGCTGATGTGACCCTGGGAAGCCTATGGTGAGAAGAGCCTGGAGCCTGCAGTGATTCCTGCTCCTGATTGGGAAGGTACAGAAATACCAGGAGCTAACTTCTCAGCATTATTCCATAGCCCAGACATCTCATTGAGGGCATGTCTTCCTCACTGTCCCATGTATCCCCACTCTTCATGGAGGAGTTGGGCTTGGTCACTTTGTGTGTGTGCTTAAGTCAGGAGCCAAAGGGCAAGTACAGGGATGTAATCCCCCTGCACCTGGGCAGAACATGTGTTCCTTCCTTTCCCCCTTCTGCATAGCTCCCAGGTAAGCTGCCCAGGAACTTTCCTTACTACCTCCCCTTCACCTGTGTTCAGCCCCACAGCAGGCAGCAGTTGAGGAAGATTGTGAGCACAGGGCACCCCTGAAAATATTAACTGAACAGTAAAAATTTATCAAGAGGGGAGCCTACTATGTGATAGCAGAATGAATAAAGCCAGAGTCCCTGCTCTTCTGGAATTTACAGTTGGGCTTAGGTGGTAAGATGCATCTTAACTGTTAAAGGACAATAGCAAAGGGAGGGTATGGTCACTGCCCATACCTTTACAGACTGCCCCAGCCCCTTAGTTGGGTGATCCCATGCTTCCCCCTCAGTTCCATCTGCACAGGAACGTTTGCTCTTGTCCTAGAATCCAGCCTGTCGGCCTAGCCCAGACACATGCCAAGATTCTCTTCTTGAGGCAGGACCCTCTTCCCACAAGACAGGGGAGAGGGCACCCCTTCACCTGAAGAACATAACAGTAGGGGAATTGCCAAGGGGGAGTTTCAAAGAGAAATGGCTCCCAATAGTCTGGTGGATGGCACTCTGTATGTGTGTGTATATGTATGTGTATATGTATGTGTGTATATATATATATATACACACATACATATACACACACACACCAGGAGCATATTCTTTTGCAATCTCTCTCTCTCTAGTACGGTTCATTGCTAATATGTCCCACCTGCAGTCCGGGTCACTAACATACAGTTGAGGAGACTATATATAAACTGCTTTGCTGTATAGTAGGAAACTCATCATAGATTCTAATTAAAACCACAGTCACCCCTTCTGCAAGCTTTTCTTAATACATTAATATAATAATTTTAGAAGGATATTTTGCTATACCATTTTTTTTTCTGCTTCCCACACAGGAGCTAAGCTTTGAAACATACGTGTTCTCTTCTCTCCCCTCATCTCTTTCCCCTTCCCTCGCTGCACCCTCACCATCTGATTCCCTCCTTCACTTCTCTTACTCTCTTCTTCTTTTTCTTTTTTTCTTAGACTGGATAATGATATCTGCTGTCTGTACTTAGGGTTGTTTCAAATGAAATGTGGAAGGAAGGTTTCAGCACAGGCGTTATGGCTCAGGGAATGAGAATGTATTTCACGGGGAGGCAGAGCTCTCCAGAGAGTGCACAGCTCTATAATGGTAGCTCCTTCACACACTAGAAGTCCACACTGGGAGTCCACCTGCCTGCAGATGTGGCCTCTCTCTTTTTGGGATCTTTTCAGACACTGTAGGCACTTGCTTGCCACACAAGTTTTTGAAGACTTTGAAGTGTACTACTGAAATGAACATGGGCACAAAGTGCAGAGTGACAAAGTATCTCTGTGACATGTGTGTGGGGGGAAGGAGGCTGTACATTTCTATAGTTTACACTTTTTATTATTTAAAAATGGTCTCCTGCCTTTCTAAATTGCAATATTGCAAGATCTCATAGGATCCTGAGATGGCTTTTTCAGGAACCAAGCCTCATTTGTAACATTCCAAGCAACCATCTCTTTCTTCTGGATGCAGCCCTGCATCATTTTGAGCAGAAGTCCCATCTTGAGTAATTCTTCTTGGATACCACTTACCAGACAGCAATGACAGGGAACCAATAGGGTCTTTCCCTCCTTTCTTAAAGACTCAACTCCACTAACCTTATATAAAATGCGCAGTCATTATCCTTGCCGTCAGTAAGAACAGGAGAATGAAACTGCCCTTTCCTACAATGGGAAATACTACCTATTAGAGGAGATGCATTGTCAACTCATTCCCACAGAGTGTAACAGGTGCAAGAAAGAGATCAAAGTAATGAATGACAAGAATTTCATCTCAACATCTCTTTGTTTGTTTGTTTCTTTTCTTCAGTCCTCTGCCTCCTCTGTGGCATAGATTTTCTGCTTGGCAATTCTGTCTTAACAAATTCTTTGTACATAATTCTTGCTTATTAATAAACTGCAGGTTTGCTATCTGTTCTAAGAATGGATATGTTGGATATGGCAAGGTCAGGTTAATGTGGCCATAGAGGAGAAGAGAACAAGGTTTGGAAGGAAGTTTATTATGTTCACAGGTCCCAGAGAGGGAGTCAGTGCATGTCATTCAGAGCCACAGGGGAGAACATCAGAGTGGAGGCAGGCGGTGGAAGTGAGGAGAGTGTGGGCCACAGCCTTTTTTGGGGTTTCTGTGGGAAAGACAAGGTAGGGCAGGGTAAATGGTTTGTTTGGTTAGTCTGAATAATTTTGGCACGCTTTGGGCTACAAGGGTGGTCCCTAGCTGCCTGGTACCTGGCCCTGGGTATGATTGAGACACAGGAATATTGCCTCCTGGGGTATACAGGCCAGAGAGAGTAGGTCTGACTCTGGATAGGTCAATTCGCATATCAAAGGCATGCTCTAGGCTGAACCCTTTGCTAGGTCCAAAAATTGGCTAGTCCTGGGAGGGTCAGTCTCTTCCCAGCTAAAAAGGTTTTTTAAGATGTCAGGGCATCTTTTGGGATGAGCACTGGGTGTTGTATGGAAACTAATTTGACAATAAATTTCGTATATTAAAGATGTCAAAACATAATATACAGAAAATAAATATATATAATACATTATCACTCTATGTAGACACACAAGTGCTGTATCAAACAAGTCACAGCTTTAAAAATATTATTTAGTGTATAAATTTGGGGCAAAATAAGCATATTTGTTAACACAAAGGTATTGATTTATCTGCATTTAAAAAAATTTTTTTAAGTTTATTTATTTTTGAGAGAGAGAGTGCAAATGGGGGAAGGGCAAAGAGAGAGGGAGAGAGAATCCCATGTAGGCTCCAAGCTGCCACTGCTAGAGCCTGATGTGGGGCTCAAACTCACAAAACCACAAGATCATGACCTGAGCCGAAACCAAGAGTCAGATGCTTAACTGATTGAGCCACCTAGACACTTCGATTTATCAGAATTTAATAAAATGCTCTTATTGCATTGATATTGGACATTTACTAATAAAGGACTAGAAAAACCAAAATCCTAATACATACAAGGATGTGTTTTGAAAAATAATTTTATTGTATCTATATAGTAAAAAGTCATTCTCAATTTCTCAAAGTGCAGTTACTGGTCCTCTTGTGAAAACTGCAATGCTTTTGGTGTTATTTTTGGTGACTTAATGTGCAGTTGACAAATATTGGTGTTGCTGAGATGAATGGATGATAATGTTATATATTTTTAAGATTATGAAGAAAGCAAAAATATTTGTGAAATAAGCCTGTTCATTAGTGTACCTTTTGTTCTGATTCCCATCAGGTGACTGTTCCATTATATGCTTCTTTTTATTTCCATGTGTATGTCTGACAGGTCTCCTCACAGGAGAACCAGTTGTCTCACAAGTGCTTTCTGTTGTTAGGAGAAACATGTTCTTGTTTGGCTCCCAGCATATGGGGAAGAATCACATATTTCACTGATGTGGTAAGAAAACATCTTCTAAGCACCAAGTGGCATCTTCTCATGGACTTCTAGGCAGGAGATGGGTCAAAAGTCCAGTATACCCTGTTATCTGGGTTGGGGTCTGAATCAGTAATTACCAAAATGACCAACCATGGTGGGGAAGTGAGAGGCTAGCCTGAGTTTTGCTTGAAAAGGGGAGACTAGATTTTGAAGATGGTAAAAACTTTTATTTCTCTCTGAATATCTTTCTCTGAGCATGCCTTTCCTGTGAGAGATTGCTGCTTCCTTAGCCGGGGTGCACTGCCTGCTTCCTTCACCACTTCCTGTACACCTCAGTCACTCTTTTGGTTAAGGTGTTCCCAGGAAGGGCAATGAAGCAGCTGTCATGGTATCTGAGCCATTTTACATTCTCAGTGAGTTGATGTCCCTTACTTTCTCTTTCTGTTGTGCTCTTTGATCACCCCGAGGAGCCCTCTAAGCCATATCGCTTTGGGTTTTAATTATTGTTTAAATATCCCTCTCTACTAGATTATGAGTAATCCCTCCAGGATACGGTCTATATTTTATGCATTTTTAGATCCTTAGTGCCCAGCACAAAGTCTACCACACTCAGTGCATGTTGATTTTGACATAACACAGACTTTTGCATATAAATGATTATGTATGCATATATTTATTATAATTTTATTTTATTTTTAAATTTTATTTTATTTTATTTTTTGAGGAGGTGGGCAGAAGGCAAGGGAGAGAGAGAATCTTAAGCAGGCTCCAAACCCAGTGCAGAGCCTGACGTGGGGCTTGATCTCACACTGTGAGATCATGACCTGAGCGAAAATCAAGAGTTGGACATTTAACTGAGCCACCCAGGCACCCCTATAACTTTATTTATTAAACCATTTGTATAAACAGAGATAAGAAAACAATATTATATTTGCAAACATAAACCAATTTGTGCTATTAATGTAGGTTTGGACCCCAATTTCAAGCTAAAGAATCTTAATTGTAGTTCAATAGGACTATGCCATGTGCTTTTCCTTAAACACACATAGTTTATTCTGAATTCTGTGGTTTACAGTGTTATCTAAAATTACTTCTGTCACTTCTTTGCCTTTTCTCTCATTTCTAAAAATTCACATCTCACCCTCCTTCATGGTCCCGCGCTATTGCCTCACCCTCCAAGCTGCCTCAGTGCTCTCTGCTGTGAGGAATTGCTCTGTCAGCTCCATTCTGTTAGCACATGAGGCCCTGACTTCTCTTTTGCAGTTTACTTACTTCAGTGCTTACCCTACCAGTCTTCCTGGTCAAAAGTTCCCTAAAGAGGGAACCATACCTTAGAGATCTTTCTGTCCCCCGTAGTACCATGAACATGACTAGTACTTAATAAATGTTAAGTGAACAAAGCCATAAATGTTTGTAGAAAACAATGTGTTATAGCACCATAATGTTGGTCACTGGTACATGTTCCGATGATTTCTTTGCTTTTTCCTAATGGTGAGAGTTGTAAATTCATTCATTTCTTGTTGACAAGTGTAGTTATAGTAAAGACTCCCAAATGGATCAAGAGCACAGCATAAAAGTCCTGGGTGGAGGGAGGGGAAGGGAAATGCTTGGTGGCTGATTCTAAGGCAGGAGCAGTGGAACAAATCTACATAGTTTTATCAACTCTACATGACAAGGGATTCAAAATACCATTCAGGCAAAAAAAAAAAAATTAGCAACTAAGAAGGAAAGCTGCACATTACTTTGAAAGTGCTATTTGTCAGCATGTGCAATGTAAGACTTAACTCTTCTTCTTTGGCTGGGGAAGGAAAATGAGTCTTTTTTTTTAAATGTTAATTTTTGGGAAAGAGGACACAGCATGTGTGTGCATGCATGCGAGTTGGGAAGGGTCAGAGAGAGGGGGACAGAGAATCTGAAGCGGGCTCTTTTCTGACAGCAGAGAGCCTGATGTGGAGCTTGAACTCCCGAACTGTGAAATGACCTGAGCTGAAGTTGGACACTTAACTGACTGAGCCACCTAGGCACCCCAAGAATGAGTCTTTCTTAGGCACATATCATTTATACAAATATCATCCTGGGCTTTCTACATGAGCAGATTTGTGGCCATGCTGGATTGTGCATGCCAGGTGAAAATTAGACCTGTCTCCATGACAGCAGTTATGCACATATGCTGAGACATTCACTGCATTATTTTGTCTTTCTGTTTAATTACAAAGGTGCAGTATATTACATAGGTAGAATCATGTCCCCCCAAAATTGTCCACGTCTTAATCCCCAGAACATGTGAATATATTACCTTCAGTGGCAAAGGGACTTTGAGTCCCTAAGGATCTTGAGTTGCAGGAGTTATCATGGACTATCCAGACAGGCCCAAATACATAGGCCTGAAAAAGGAGAGAGCCTTTCCTAACTGTGGTCAGAGGGAGATGTGACAGTGGAAGAAGGGTCAGAGAGATGTGATTTGAAAAGGAAACGGCCTGCCATCACTCACTTTGAAGATGGAGAAAGAGGCTTTGGGCCAAGGAAGGTGGGCAACTTCTAAAAAATGGAAAAAGCAAGGAAACATTGCTTCTGAGACCCTCTGGGAAAGAACGTGGGCCGGCTGACATTGTGATTTTAGCTCAGTGAGATTCAGTTTAGACTTTTGGCCTCCAGACCTGCAGGATAATAAATTTGTGTTTCAAGTCACTAAGTTTGTGGTAATTTGTTACAGCAGCAATAGGGAACCTAATATACATGGTCTTGCATACATCAAGATACTGTGTAAATAAAAAGAAGAAAAAATATTCCACTTCTACATTTTCTCAGTGTTAATACCCTGTGAGCAATATGGACATTTACATTCACTGCAAGTCAACAAATTTTAGCCCAGCCACTTCATTTTAGTAAGCATTTCCTAAGTTTCTGTCTCAGGTCACTTACACTAGCAGTGACACTAACTTTACTGAAGGACAGTGGAAGGTTCTTATAGGAAAGGAAATTATGCTGAAGAAGGAGTTTGGGGTCAACTGTTCAGTTAGTTAATGTAGTTGAGATTCATTCTACAGAAACTACAGAAAATTTTTGAGCAGTAGGCTGACATAAACCATGACAACAACAACAGCTACAGCAATAGAACACAACTAATGCTTATGTAATCCTTCACCATCCACAAAGTAGACAGATTGTCAACAGTGAACAGATAGGAAATAAGTGTGCCAAGTGTGAGATAGGTCTGAATGGGATAGTGGCAGTAAGACTAGGAAGCAATCAGTCAATGTGAATACTCTTAAAACTTAAGGGAAGGATAATCAAAGGACTATGGAGCTGGTGGGAGAGAAGCCCAGGGGAAGCTTTCAGGCGTCAAGGGAATGAAGGTGTGATTCATCAAACCATGCAGTCAGGGAGGAGGGTGCTTCTCAGGAAAAGATGCCAAGTTTGGTGTAAGATGAGCTGAATTTTAGATAGGACTGTGAGACGTTCAGTGTCCTATAACTAGTCAGATCTTGGAACTGATTTTAATGATTATAAAAAAGAAATCCGGAAGGCATGTAATTGGAATTTGTTCTCTTAATTGATGCCAAAGTCTACTATGCTCAAGCCTTGAAAAGCTCTCCAAGGAAGGGGTGTGTCAGTGCAGCAGGGAGATGGTCCAGAAGAACAGGGCAGGCTCAGTTGTGGTGGCTGTAAGGGGTAGAGCATGGACAGTAAGGACATTGCCCAGAAATGTAAAGACCCCAAGCAAAGCCTGATCCAGGAACTTTTCTATAATGTAGGAGCCAGATGGATCCAACCTTTCGGTGAACAACTTGCTGCCTAGACTGAAAAGGAGGATAATAGTTCTTGTGAAGAAGTGTTCATGTGAGATCTGGACACTTTGGGTGGGGTTGCCATGGGAGTCTTCCCTGGGCTCTTTAGGGACAGCTGATAGGCAAGTCCAGCCCTTCAGCCACAGTAACTAAGATTGGCTTGAAGGGTAGTAGAGTGTTTTTCCTACTTGCTCTTCTTACAGGCCCATGGCTGTAGAATCTTTGTGAAACAATTGGTGGTTCCCACACAGAATGTCTAGATTCTGGCATGATGTGTGTGTGTATGCAGGGGAAGGGCTGCTGTGTGGATGCTGACTTCTTCCTGGATGTGGCCACATCAATGGGCTTTGACAGGTGAGGACAGACTCTCAGGCTCCCTCCTTTTCCCCAACCTTATTTGTGTCTGAAGAGAGCTCCTTGCTCCTCCTCCTCCTTTTTGTTTTTTGTTTTTTGTTTTTTGGAAAGGAATCCTTTCTCCTCCTTTGAAAGGGTACACTGCTTGTCAGGCTCCACCTGCCAGTTGTTGTGCACCCTGTACACCCTAGCCAGGGGGTTGGAAGAGCATAGCCAGTGAGCTACCTGTGGACACATGATTGATGAAGAACAGGACACACTGCCTTTGTTGCCTGTTAGTGTTGTAGCTCTATTCTGTTATTTTAATATTTAAACAGGCTTAAAAACAGTTTCTAACACATAGTCTCATCTCTTAAATTGTCATTTTTTTGAGATAGTGACTGGACCAACATACATTGTGCCTTCTGGAGGCTCTATTTTGCATCATATAGTACACACTCCACCCACACAATTCTGATACTTAGTCCTAATTCTGAGAAATTAATTTCAGGTTACATTTCAGGCATCCCCAAATACTCTCATGGGCACTCTTGTGCGTAGGAAAGATGGCGCTGGCATGGAGACCAGTTGCAGAGCACTGCATTTTCAGACCATCTTGACAACCACCCTTCCATCTTTGGAGGAAATATAGCAGCTAAGAAATCTGTGCTGCAGAGTAAGAGAAGAGGGCCCAAGATTTCTTTTTAAAAATGTGTTTCTTGTTTTCTGGCATAATTTTTACATTTATGGATAGTACTTCTCAGCCTTTCATGAAATTTCTGCCTCTTATATGTGGAAAAAACAGAGGCTATTTTAAATTATAAAGACAGGCTTTAATCTAGTCCAAGAAACTGGGGGAAATAGACTTCTTTTCTCGCTTTCAGCCCCATTTCCTTACCTAATGTTAAATATGGCTATTTCTCTCAATTTAGAGGGTTTTCTTTGTAGAATATGAATGAGCTATTTACTGGGTAACAAAAAGACAAGCCTTTTAAGTACAAATGGAGCTTTGGAGATCTCTCAATTTGAAAGACTAATCTCTGCATAAACACAACTGTTTCTCCATATTGCTGGAACACTCCATCTAGCTGTTTGGCCACATTTTCTATTATGGTTTTTATAAAATGAAACTATGGCTAATAGCTCAGCAGAGAAATATTTGGGCACAGTAGCAATAGGGATGTGTTTACATTGCCTTAAACTATGCTGATGAACAAAGAATAGTAATTTTCTATAGAAGTTGATCTAATCTGGTAAATAAAATTAAACATTGCATATTTTCATCCCCCTACATTTTTCTGAGATCATGGCAACCAGCAATCTCATTTCAGTGTTTTGGGGGTTTTTATGAAATGTCTGATTATACGTGTTACCTCTCAGGCTCAAAATTTTACGGCAAGCCTTCCTTCTTTATGTAAGAGAATGACATAACATCAAGACTGTCTACCATAGAGAATAATTTGGAGGTCACTCTATATCTAGCACCTTCCACCAGGAAGTGCATCTGGGTATGGAAAGATAGAACCATTGCATTCAGAAATACCTTTTGGGGCTGACAGAACCTGACTGTTTCAAGTTTCACATCCCTGTAGATGGGGCTTGGGAAACCCTTCTTCCCTTCTGCCCCACCCCCAGGGTTCTAGGATAAAACTGGATTAGTGAATTCATGGCTTGATAGACTAA